>NC_034412.1:31160723-31264027 GCF_002078875.1 Numida meleagris | reverse complement strand
AAAAGGAAAAAGGAAAAGGAAAGAAAAGAAAACAATGTTTCTAGTAAGCAGTTGGTGCTGTGAATTTCCCTTCTCCATCAACTACACACTGGAATGAAAGAATCCACTGGAGGGAAAGGATCCATTCTAGAGTATTCTCCCACCATCTGCTCTTTCATAGGGACGGCTGTCAAACTGCCTTCACTGAAGTACTAAATTGCACAGTAAAAGTGTCATTCATTTTTTAATCTTCATTTGAGAAGAGAATGGGGAAATCACAGAGGTTCATCTGTAGATAACTCACCTCTCAGGATTCCTCTAATTGTGTGCATTTTCCTCTCCTTTACCAGTGCTGAAGAACAGAACATTTGCTGCGATCGTTGTTCTTGTGACAGCTACATGGATGAAATGGATAATATCGTACTAATAATACCATTAGTGCTTTAGCAGCAATTCTTTTAAACAACCAAAATATGGGGAACTGGGCAAAGCAAAGTTTGTTCTCAGAGATTAAGATTATAGTGTTATTCTTCTGAAAATTTTCGAAATGGACAGTTAATAACATACACCTCACAAAGGCATGAAAAATATTTCAAAGGGAATATTTGAAGAGTAACTGCTGACAATGTTAAGACCGTTCAGAATGGATAAGACAAGGCAACATATGAAACACTTTGAGACAACTTCACATCATAAACCAAGGGAACAGCATTACAAGAAATGTAGTACAGACAAGTGCAAGGCAAAGAATACTTGCGGAACAATTTCAACCTTTTAAATACATTAAACTAGATGAAGCAATTGCCTATGGCACGTGGAAGAAAATGATATTTTCATAAATATCAATGAGTGCCACCCACTGAGTATGAGAGAATTTCACATAACAGTCAAATTTGTATTTAATTACTCTCCTGTAACACTGAAGTAGCTTGAATAAGTCTAATTATTGAGATTATATATTTATAATTGAATAACTGATCTTAAGTATTTGATTAGCAATGACAGCTAATTGAAGATATAGCCCAACATACACTGACCAAAAGTTAAAGTGTAAAACAAAATGAGTCAGATGTTACAAAAGAATTAGGGATGATAAGAATACATTAGTTTAATTCATTTCACAGACCAAACCAAGAACAAGATCGGTAAACCAGGAAACTGTTACGTATGAAGATGACAGTAATAGGGAAGGGGAAAAAATGTATTTTTCACTTATTCTTAATACTATAAAGAATACACTTGTGCTCCTTGAATGATATGCAAAGCAATCAGAGATGAGGAAGAAGCAGAAGTGTCTAAGAACAATGACTTATAGAGGTATCAGACTCCTCTTCAACATATGTGTAACTGAATTGACTTTTAATTAGCATAAACCATCAGAATTCAAATTCAGTCAGATTGTCAACAACATTCCATTTTTTTCCAATACAAGTTTAAAGCAAAGCACAATTTGTAAAACTGTTGCAATGGAGCAGCAACAGGTCGGGTACCTTTTTCCTTAGTGTAATTTTCTGCTTTAATGGAGAAGCACACTTTAAAACTTGGTTCCTAGTGTTCAAAAGATTCATTGTAATGTTGTAAGATTGACTGAAGATATGCTGTTCTTGTGCCTTTTGTTCCAATGTTAACAGAAATTATATTCAGACAAACAAGAAATTGGATAATATCTCTGCTCTGTGGAATTTTCCTTGGACTAATGTACTGGTACACTACACTTTAACCCAAAAGTCCTTTTGAAAGAATCAAAGAAAGAGATACGACAGAGTTTTAAATGTTGGACTAACTCAGCTCTGTTAATGAAAAACAAATGAACTCTTTCTGTTAAACACACTTTACTCACTTTCACAGTTGACAGAACTTCATAAACTGTAGTTCTGAAACACAGCAGCAAATCAAATTAAGCGTGACTTCTAAAATTAAGAATCACATCATGAACATTGGAATTACCAGCAAATCTTCTGTAGGAAGCATCATATTTCCTACAGTTTTTCAAGGTCTTCTGGAAGATGATGAAGTTTTCTCTTACTCTATGATGTTTATGTTACTCATGCCTCATAAAAAGAAACTCTGTATGAGACATATACTTCATTATTTCTTACCAATGTCGATGTCGAAAAGCTAAATGGCTTAATGTCAAATTTTGAAATACTCTACTTACCTGCTTGGATCATGATGATTGGTTTGAGATAGGCTTTGGGGAGTCAAAAAGAGGGGAAAAAAATCCCAGTTACTTCCAATAAACAGATCCTCTTTTCAAACAACCAAACCACTGTACACTATATAACTAGATAAACATACGGTCTGTACTCAGTACTGTTTTTTTTTTTTTTTTTAATACTTTCAATCAATCTTGGATGGGTAGTCACATTTTAACCCTCTTTATCCTTTTTTTCCCATCCTCAAATGTATTCATTAGAGATTTCTCCGAAGCCTAGACATAGTATGTAATATTTCTTTCTGATACCTACCATAAAAATGTATGTATTTTTGATTCCATAACATGTTATTATCTGTTATGTGTGTGATGTGAAAGTCTTTTAGGATATATTTTCCCTTTCCCGAAGTTATCTACTACCTCTCTTAACCTTAGCAAAGTTATATTCCTCTATCTGAGAGCAAATCAGAATATATGACTTTGGAGGCTCAGTAATTAGAAAATTGCAGTATTTTAAAAACCCAGAGGCACCATAATTAATTACTGTTCTGTATATCTTTGAAAGTTTTATTAATTTTTTGGTGAAAAATGAAATATATATATATTTTTTTACCACTTCAAAGCTATGTGAGTGAACCTTAACTTATGAAATAATAATAGTTATCTCGCACAGGAATGAAATTTTTTTTCTAGGGCAAGCACTTTGTGAAGAGCTATGATAAAAGTAACATACCTTGTACCTTTCCATATACACTGCAGAGGGGGATACAATACATCTAAAAACAAAGATTCATTTTTTGCTTGGAAGATCAGTAATACTTTTCAGTGCTTTCTTATTCTGAAATAATATTTTCATGATATGATGCTAGTGAAGTTAATAACTTTTATTATATCTGGATTTTGCATTCTTCATTTCACTGTCACTTTCACTCGTTTCTGTTAGCATTATAGAAGCCATACTGATAAAATGAGAATCAAGGAGAAAAAAAATGCCAGAAAGTAGGTTTTTACTGTATATGGAGTTATTCTAATGACTTTCACCAACAACACAAATTTCCATTAAATGAAAAAAGTAACATTGAGGTATTAGAAAACTTCTCTATTTTCACAAATAATGTCCCAAACTAGTTCGTATTTTTTTTTTCTTCTGTGATTATATAAATTTTTAAAAATATGTGAAGGGCACTTACTGGTTTGGTGAACAAGGTGAATATTTGAAACACTAAGGACATCTGTGTGTACACTGTGCATGTAGTGCTTTGAAGCTGTGAAGAACTGTAGTATCTTGCCACATCTACAAACAAGATAATGGAGAAGACAGAATAAGAAAATTCATGTATTATCACTACAGCTGTCTCTAGTACAAGATTCACTAAGCTGGAATCTATTATTTATGATATTTGTGTAGGCTATGGGTCAGCGCTTTCTGATTATGTTACAAGCAATTTAGAGAGAGATGCATGATACACACTGAAAAGAAATAAAATTGTCAAACCAGTTGCTTCCAAAGCTTTTTGATCAATATCAAACATCAAGATTGCAAATATCATTCCTCTAAATACAATTTCTTTCTTTCTTATGCTGTGTAAATAAACACAAGCTTTGCTTCATCTCTTCTCAAGAGAGTTAGAAAAACTAAAACATCTGAAATTTAAATCAGATGTCTTTTAGGTTTGCGATGGCATTTTAATAATCACTTCATTGTATCTTAATATGTCACTACAAGTCACCACTACTATACCGCCTACATTATCTTCAAATAAACATTTTCTTTTTCACATGCTTTCTGCTTCTCAGCCTTGTATATTCACAGCACAAATATACTAAAGCAATCAACAGATTATTAGAAATCTGCTCTCCTTACTTGTCTTCAGTTTATCCATATCTCTTCTGACACATTCAGAGGTTAATGTTGACAGCTTTGGTGAAGATAATTGGTAAGTAGTGAATTATGTAAAACTAATATTAAGCAGGAATTAATTCTAATTAATTCTAACACAATTAGAATGCCCTTTTTTCTCTAGACATAAAGCGTTATCTTTGCACCAAATGCAGGAATACAGTCAAGTTTAATGTTTCCAATAAAAAGTTGAATGGATAATAATTAATTTTATTACAAACACTAGCAACTCCAGATTTCTTTTTCCTTCCTTTCTTCCCTGGAGTGGGAGGTTGAAGGAGCACATACTTTTCCATTGAAATGATAACACAAAACTATTCGTCTCTAAGCTTCCAGTGGTTTAGAGCTGCTGGAAATAAGACAGTAAATTTATAGAACATTGATTTTCTGGAACCTTCTGATTTGTTATTTTTGCATCATTTTGACCTTTTATTTTCATTTGTGTACACTTAACCATGACATAAATTAGGTCAGCTTGTTTCCTGTAAAAAGCCACAATGTGAGTTGGAGCTCAGAGTGGCCAAGATTTACCCTCTCCATTATCTTTGATGGATGACTTCTCTGTAGGACCAACAGTAAGCAGAGAGTCCCTTCCACTTGCAGACTCTTCAGTTATCAGTTATAATTTATATGAACCCTTCAAGAAAGGGTTGTCTTTGCAGAACAACTGTACAGAAGTACTGTATCCAAGTAATTGCATATAAATAACAGCATAAGCATAAGACACCATATCCTTTCTTGTAAATACGGGCTGAACTATTGTGCTGGAAGATATTCTGGAAGAATCTAAAAGTCCAGAGAATAATTTTGTCCCTCTCATGGGATAAAC
The DNA here is from genome assembly GCF_002078875.1 of Numida meleagris. NCBI lineage: Eukaryota > Metazoa > Chordata > Aves > Galliformes > Numididae > Numida > Numida meleagris. The sequence continues at coordinate 31,259,164 of NC_034412.1, read as the reverse complement.
TGACAGCTAGTTGTGCAAAAGGAGCTAGCAAGTGTAATTAACACAATTTCTCAGAGAAACTGCAAGTTTCTGCAGACTTGTTTACTACACAATAAGCCTTCAGCAAGGCTTTGCAAACAAGTGTTAAAATACAAAGAGGAACAAAACTAAGTGAGTAAAATTTTACTGAGTTTGCTTTGTTGGTTAAAATTCTTGTTCTACAAGTATGTACCTTTTCAAATGCAGAGATATTTTGTCATATGATTCTCAGCTGACCATAATCTCTTCTAACCCCTGCTCAACTGTGTGAAGAAGAGTTCAGGAAAATTTAGTAGACAGCAGAAGGAAGTTTTGTTAATTAGTGAGATTAACTTTCACAAATGCATACCATGCCCAGTATGCAAATAATTTACAATAACAAATAAGAATTATTTTCAAGGCAGGGTGTGTAAAAGAACAATTACTTATAGGTATTCAAATTATTTCTATTATTAATTTCAGTTGGGAGCACAAATAGGACAACTCCTGTTTTCAAAAAGGCTACAGAGCAAAACAGAGAAATATTCAGAAAAACTTGTGGGGAAAGAAGCCTGTATGTTTGCTTTTTTAAACTCTAAGTAATAATGTTGTTAAAATACTTTGTAGAAGAGATGAAGGATGATATTCTTAACAACAGCCCACTGACAGCAATTTCTGCTAAAAGATATCCAGATAATTTCCTTTTTTTGCGGGCACTATTTCAATATCGCTTTTGCATCCATTTTTTTGTTAGAGAGAGGAAAAACATAAGTTTAAAGGCATTAGAAAGAGGCAGACAACATCCCCAGGTTCTTCTCTAGTACACACAGCAGTTCAATCAACGGTGTTTTTCTCTTAGCAGAATAAATAAATACAATAATTTATCCAGATAGACAGAGATGCAAGCTCTGACTCTGAGAATCAGAATGAAACTTCTACTTGACAGCGAAAACAGAAACTTCTCTAGTGCTTACTACTTTAGTTTCTCTCTAAAGGATATTGGTTTTAACAGAAAAATTCACCCATAAGGTATTTTTAATGAGTTCCTTGGAAGATTTTTGTGCAAGAGAAGTTTAATACAAAGGCAATTTGTCTTAGTAATTTACATCTGTTTCCTACAGACCGAAGTTGAATTCACTTAAATATTTATTCAGCCTTTATGTTTCCTTTTGGCTAGAAATAAAGTGGGCTAAACTTATCTAAAATTCAACTTTACTTAAAATCTGTATGTAAACTGTATGTAAATTTCTTATTCTAATATCTGATCAAACAGTTCTCCAGATTAGAGTTAAACACTGGAGGAAAGCAGTGAAAAAAAAAAAAAGAATAAAAAGAAAAAGAAATGAATGGAATTGAGACAGAAAGAAAAGAACTGTTGTAAGAAAATCAGCCCAGAGGAGATGTTCCTAGCTCCCAGGATGCTGTTCAGTTGACTCTCAAAGAAAACACTTAAATTTTTAATATTAATGCAGATGCACAAATTGGGCCATCTGGAATAAAAGCAGTAAGTTTATCAGCCCTTGGTTGCATCAGCTTTTTATCACATGCCATATGGAAACAATTATGCAAGCCTCATACAGTAGAACACCTGATACTCTAGTCATTCCATACTGTGCAAATGTATTCAGAATGTACTTCATGCCTAGTAGTAAAAATGTATACTTACACTTCACTGAGAGGTCAAACAAATGTAGTCTATGTGACATCTAGAAAAGGAGCTGAAATCAAAGGCATTCAAAAATATTATGTGGTGCACTCTTGTAAAGACCCTATGATTTTCATTAATGCAAATGTGATCAAGTTTAGTAAAGAGAAACAAAAGTTTGTATTTGTTCTGAGCTATCACCATTAAAGAAACAACAATGGAATGTACAGTGCTGCAATTACTTGATGTATTTCAGTAAAAAAAAAAAAAAACGTTGTTTCACTAACATATAGTAATATTTAAAGAGAAAATTAAAGAAATGTAAGGAGCATTACACTACTACTATTTACAACTTATATCACAAAACCTTCTGGAATTATGCTACAACTCTAGCAAAAAGACATTACAGTTGTCATCATGATTCTGTGTTGGTGAAATCACTTTTACCATCAAAACCATGAGGTGTCATAGAAACAGAAGACCAGAAAATTGCTTATCTCAGTAGGTTAATCACATTAACCAGCACCAGACTACAAAGAACAGTAAAATGATGTGTTTTTAATTTTTATTTACTATATAGGTTTTAATAGACACAAAGTAAAAATATACTGACTGACACAAGAGCTTTCTATCCTGTTCTGTTCTTTTTCAAACCAGTTTGAGAAGAGGTAGATCATTATTGTCTGAGACAGTTCAACATCTTAGTACTTCCTGGGATGAAGAGAGTCTCACTGAGATCAGCTGGCTAAAACAGCACACAGCATTTCAGAAAAAGGTGGGAGATAGCTGAACTTGTTTCTGCTTTCAGCTAAGTGCAATTCATAGGACTCTGATCAATCAAAACGGAGAACCTTTGCCTTAGTAGTTTTAAAAGAGGCTTCTTCAGATGAAGAAGGTATCTTCTACACAAACAGAAAAGATTTCAAGCCTATAGCAGTAGAAGAATATTTTGGGAAGCATTATTTATTAAACTCCGACTGCAAATTTAAGCAAAATTGATAAGCACAATTTTAATTCATTTTATTTTTTAAATGATTGTGATGCACTGAGTGTTGTACATTTACATTATAATTTAATTACAATAGATTGAGGGAGTTCCTCAGACTGAAACAAAAGTCATACAGATCATTCGCTAGCAGCTTAGCATGCATAAAAAAAGATTATAATTTAAGAAATAGACCCATTCAGATTCATGTTGGCCCACATTAATTTTTTGAAACTTTATAGCTTCAAGATAAGAATTTTCCGTGCTTGGGCAGTGTCAGGTCTTCAAATATATAGGTGTTGAAATTGGCTTTAGCTTTAGTTGGTGTTGTGGAATTGAAAAAAAAAACAAATAAATTTGTCTTTAAAATTCAGTAGTCCATACATCTGAATGGTCTAGTATTTACCGTGTTAGGTAGAAAATGTCTCCAGTTCAGTTTTAATACACTTCTAATAACAGTCAATCAAGAGGATTAGTTTTACATTCAATATTACCCTAAGAAACTAATAAAGTGCAATTAACTTTCTTAAACTGTGTCAGATAGAAATGGAAACATTACTGAGGTATAATTAAGATACATCATTTTAATAAAGAGCCAGCAGTAAGCAAAGTTTTACTTGATTACTTAGCAAAGTACTTTTTAAGAATAATTTATCCTCTGAAGTAGCATGCCGGTGAAACTCCTAAGATATTCTATAGTCTACCATCTGTTTTATAGTTACAAATGGGAACTACTTGAGCAAACTATTTCAATCTTTTTAAAACTGCAAAAATGTGATTATAAGCAACCAGATCATATATTTGAAAGAAAAACAAGTACTACAGAGTATGAGAATATGATCTGAGGTAAACAGACAACTAGCAACATTTGCATACTTTGACATATTAGAGTTTGCCAAGCAGCTAATTAACATGAAGAATGAAATGAATGTATTTCTGATCTATCAATGTAACAGCTGGAGTTCCAATTCTTAAAAGCAGATCTGTAATGAAACCCTATGAATAAAGATGCTCAGATAGAAAAAGATCAGAATCTGCACAGTGATTTAAACAAGAAAGTGTATTTGACCATTTGCTTGATATTAGATAACAAATACCAAAAGATCAAAGATCCCAAAAGGTTGTAAAAGGTCTGCCTTAAATGCCACTGAAAAATGCAAATTTCCACTTGTCCATCAACAATATTGGTGTTAACAGGTTTACTTACATATGAAAGATCTATTTGTATGACTACACAAGCATCTGTACATTGGTATGAACATCCAGACACACTTTTTGCAGTCTGCACAAAAGACAATATTTGATATTTAGGCCACCAGGTCTAATGCTAAAATAAAAACAAAAACATAGTATACTCCAGACTCTTTATATTAAAAATAATTTTATTTAAGCAAAATAAAGTAATACATTAAATCTCTGTAAATTACTAATAGAGATATAAATTTAATCTCTGGAGAGTTGCTATCGTATTTATGACATTTAAAATACAACTAGCCCTGCACTCAAGTACCCCCAAACAAATCTCATCAAGCTGCTCTATTGATTTTTTTCTCATCTTCAGATGAGGCTTGTCTCAGGAACTTCTTTCTGTGTCATTAAAAATTATTGGCCACTATTACACTACTTTCATCCTGATGGTTATCAACCAGCAGTTCCAGCTACTGGAGCCAATCAATACTCAAGTTTCAATGAAATTTGGAAATATTTTAATCTACCCAGTTAGAACTGGAAGTTCGTCACCTCTGTCTGTATTCCTTGTCCATATCTGATGTCATTACTCAGAATTTCACTTTTATTGTGCACATTCAATGCTAATGAAGTCAAATACATCTAAGATTTTTTAACTCAGGATAGTGCTGGCATCTCATCCCTAAGTTGGCGTTAGTATGCTGCACCGAGCATCTCTCATAACAATCTATCTGTATGCTTTCTGACACACACAACTTCTCATTACCTAACACAGTTCATATCTTAGTTGTATTTTGTCCTTGTATCTTCCAGTCCTTTTAACTTCTGATAAAGAAACATCACAGCATTTTCATTGCTTCTTCCAACAGGGGCTTCACATGCTTTTGCTTATTTTCCTACTAATAGTAAGACCCATAGTGGCTGGACTAAATTTATGATTTCTCACTCACCAGCTCTGGGTTATAACCTCTTTTATCATATACTTTTTTAAAAAATCATCCTTAGACCTCTCTGATTCTCTTGAGGTCACATTTATCTACAAGGAAAATAAGTGTTTAAAAGTAACTTCCTCCTCTGATGCAAACAAACTCCTCAACCTGTACAAGTCTTCAGGACCTTCACACCAAGAGAGAAGCCCTTCCTCTGCTTCTTTCTCAAAAAACATCCAGCTGCAAATCAAGCATAGATAGAATACCATCATTCTATGCTTTTTACTTATTTTACCTTATTGCGGGTAAATTGGGGAGTGTGAGATATCTACTTGGTGGTATACCTCCCAGGCATTTTGTAAAAGCAATTCAAGAAGCCTTGTAAACACAACACATATCATGATTATTACATTTTATTTTAAGTCTGTATTACTTCTGAGACATAATATTTTGTAACCAGCATTAATGATCAATGTAATTTTGAAACTGAATAATGTAGGGTCCAGAAGTTAACATTGCTTTATAGGCAGAGCCGAGTAGATTTGAACTTGACTGTGAAAGTCAAATTAATTAGTTATGCTTTACCCCTCATTTTATCTGCCAGCTAGAAATTGCTTGCTTAACTTACATTCCTATCCACGTAATTTGCACAGAGGTTCTTGGTTTCTCTCATCAGATAACTGCCTACTCTGGATTTGATTCTACATATTACACATATCACCTTTAGTGGCTGAGCCTTTCCCATGTAATTGAGGTTTGACACGGTTTAACTTGAACAGATTTTATTTTTTTCATTACATTTCTCAACACAGATAGGTGGCAGTGTGAATAAGCTATCTGATCCAATTTTATTCTAATAGTACATAGCTCAGTACGTTTTATTTCCTCCCTTATTTAAAACTTTTGTTATTGTATAAGCAAAAGACAATGCACAAGTGTAACCGCTTTACAAAGGCAAACTTGTCTGCAAAAGCAGAGTTGCTTTTATTAGAGATGCAGCTTAGCCCTAGTTTCAATTCCATTGTACATATTACACACTAAGCAGACAAGATGACAAAAGACCTGAAGCCTGATCTGCTTTCACGGATATATTGATCATGATAAAATCGGATTCATCTGAGCATGCTTTTAAACTGTAAGTTCTGTATGCCTATCAAAACAAACCTGCACGGCTTCACAGAGTGCCAACAGCTTTAAATTACATCACATTCTGCTTTGTCCATAAATATCCTTTCAGAGCCTCATTGCTAAGTTATGTAATCCCCTTAGCTATACAGTCTAATTATTTTTCTTTGTAAATGAATTCTAGCTCTGCCAAATTCTCTTGGGGAAAAAAAAAATAAAAGGAAGTTTCATAGATACTGGCAAAGAAACATTAGAATAATTTTTTGCCTACATTAATCTGCCATTATATATCTTGCCATTAGGAAGACTCTGAAGGAAAGAACAAAAGGGATTGGGAGAAGAAAAGCAAAATAGATGTTGAAACAATTACAGGCTATGAGAAATATGTTTATTTCTGTTTATTTATTAGTTGGCTAGCTTGTTTTAATGGGAAGAGCTATTTGAATTGTAATTAACTTTCTGTATATTTGTTTTTAATAAAGGTAACATGTTTTGTCAATGCATTAAGAAGCTAACAAAGAAATTGAGGATTATCTTAAACTTTCGCAGAACCACTAAGCATTGGAGACATTCAATATCTTTCTCAAGCGGTTTGATGTCTTACTGGGTTAAGCTGTATGTAGGAATTAGCCATTATACAGGAGTCAAATGTCAGCAACTACGATATCCTTGTTTGGGTGCATGATAGATTACACTTCTCTAGGGAGAGAGCAATGTGCATAGTCACAATGAAGAATTTCTAGAAGACAAGACATATTCAAAGCAAAGGACAAATCTTCAGTGGATTAAATAAATGGGCATAAATCTATAGAACAGTACACTGTAAGCTGCCACTTCTAGTTCTTTCATGCAAGTATTTATGCAGCAGATCAGTCCAAGAACCAAAAGAACTGACCTTTCTCTACATGTGCTGGAGCAGCACAGGGTTGCAGGGACAGCGCAGCAGTCCCAGATCTCCCCATCACAGTGTGTGGTGAGAGGCTCCCAGGCACCATCACAGAAATGTCTTCTGCTGATGACTGCTCTGTGCTGTTGGGTGCTCAATATGAGTTCTACCTCATGCTAGGAGAGTTGGTTTAGCTAACTTTGAAAACACTTGCATCCATACTGCCTCATAGTGTTTATGGTTTTTAAAGCTCACACCAGACTTTCCATGAGACTGCGTTTTCTCTTAGTGATCCACAGCATTTTCAAAAGAATAGCAAAACATTACACCCTACTTTGCTCCATAGATGTCATGAAGGAAAACAGATAAGAAAATACCAATTATATCAAATTTAAGTACCATTATCAGAAGTACATGCTTACAGCATAAGAGACAATTCTGTGCACATGCATATATTATAACTTTTATACCTAGCAGCACAACAATTAGGGTCACAAAACCAACTGTCAGAATACAGAACATTCTACAATAGCACATACACAAACTACTGCTACCTGCCTTATTTGTAAAGTTAATGTTGGCCAGAACCCTGGCAATACTTTGTGCTTCTTTGGAAGCAGTAATATGATTTTTAACCTATGTGCTAGCTTAGCTCACCAGGAACAACATAATTTTTCTCCTGAAGGACATGTTGCCCAGTAATGTTACACTTCTAAGTAAATCGATGCAAGCTGACCAGTTGGAGTAAGTCTGCGACTCAGATATCCGCTCCCATTTTCCTCCTAAAAACATCTGCAAAATTACACTTCCTTTATGTAGACACAAAACAGAAACAAAAATAACCAACTTCAGCACGGTTGCTACATTCAGATCTCACATCAGTAATACTGATATATCATTGACAAAGAATAGCAGATGAAGTCATCATTACTGGTACCGTATCTTCAGTGAGGAAATAGACCACTATTAATTCTCTCTGGCTTTACTCCTTCATTTATTCTGCACATACATGCAGTCAGACAATGATATAGCAATGTACATTAAATGGGGGTGGAAAATAACTCTTTCCACAAACCACTGTCAATATCTTTACCAGTTTTCACTGACTCTACGTTCTGAATGTCAATGTGTGCCATTTTTTCTGCATGGAGGAAATCAATGACACACCTTTTCTTCATTTGCACTTCCATATCAGACACCATTTTTTCAGAGTGCCCCTCTGCTGCCACCTGTCACATGGCAACAACATGTAATGCAATATCGGTGGGAAGGTTCAACCTCTACTGCCGTATCACCAACATCCGCCTCAGATGTCATGGGCCAAAATAATAAAACAGGAGGCATTACTTTTGGAGAAGTCCTAGTACTATTTATATCAACCAGCTCATCACTTACAAGTACATTGTTCAAAGAAATTTCAAGCAAAAATGTAGAATGAAGGAACTTCTGTCACCATCTTAGTTTTCAGTTAAACTTAGTAAGGTCCAAAACTCATCACAAGAGAGTTTGTGCTCAATTAAAAAAAATAACCAAATATTTCTTTCTTCTTCCACCCCACATGCCTTTGAAATAATATGTAGTATCTATCCCCTTCAATTTAAGCTGACAGTGATAATCAAAAACATTCTCTTAACAGATAAAAACAGATTGGATGAAAGATTGATCTTGCAAATAGACTCTCCAACCCTAAGACACAGTTAAATAATCTTACAGTGACACTGGAAGGCTACCTCTACTTCTCCTCATGGAATTTTATTAGCTACTTTTACTCTTAGAAAAAGCGGTTGCGGTACACAGCCAGCTCTCAAAAGCATTACAGGCATTCTAAATCTAGGTCAGCTTCTCTGATATTCAAGAAGTATAACTTATGCAACAGGGATGTTGTTCGTTGTTTTTTATTATGTCATTGTCTGCTTTTACTATTGCATCAAATGAAATATTTAACACACAATTTATGCAAACTGGTACTGAAAATTTAATTACATGCAACTAAAGGGTTTTCTTCCATACTATCTCAATCAATATTTTCAAAGAATAGAAAAGAACAAATAATACATTATCATCTACAGATTACAAACAATAACAGGACTAATACAACACTAGTATAGCAGTGACTGTACAGTCCACAAAACTAAGTGATTACTAAAGTCTTCATTTCACCAGTTGGTAGTTTAATTCAAAAGCTAATTTCTATTCACATTGCCATTTGTATCTGAAAAGATACTATCTTTTCAGAGTCATAGATCTTCTCAGATCTGACAGATATCACTCTGTCAATGTACAGCAACAAGTGGGCCACGGCATTAAAGCAGCAATACAAGTTTCAAAAAGGAAAAAAAGGAAAAATAAACAAGTTCAACAGCAGAAGACTTTGTATTCAAACATACTTATTTTCACTCATATTCTAAGTAAACTCTTAGGAATGAGATGCTTCAAAGAACTAGAAATGTAAATCTTAGGTCTTTTAGCACTCATTTCCAAAAGCATTTGAACATCAGAAGAAATTTTTCCATTTGTCAGTCTCAAATACCTGGAAATTTTGAAGCATGTCCCTACAGGTTGGATTTTTTTTTCTATGCTACAGTTGAAAATAGTTCTTTCCTCTCTCATAATGCTTATACCCTTTAAGAATTATAAATATGAGGAGATAAGAAGGCACTCACAATGACAAAAGAATTTACACTTCTTCCACAGTCTAGTAGATTTGTTTACGCTGTCTTAAATATTATAGGCATCAAAACAACAAAAAAAAAAATAACTTGAAAAATAATAATGATGCATCAGTTGGTTATATATGTAACTTCTAGCAACATGAAGAATGAAAAAGGCAAAAAAATATGAGTAAAAATTGTTCTTACACATTAGTTTTCAATTATCTGGCATCACTTACTAGCTTCAACAAACAAAACCACAAAAAAACCAATTCTACTACTCTTAAAAGAGAAAGGGTCATACCTCAGAAAACTGTAATCTTTAATGATCATTTTAGACTTGAAAAAGCTAGAAATGAATGGAAATTCCAGTAAAATAGTTGTCAAAAATGCTGAGCATTGTCTGCTACCAGGAACTTCCCATTACAAAATGATGCTATGTTCTTCCTTCTAATCCTAGTCTCTTAGTTTCTCAAAGTTTTTGCAATTAATCATGATCAACTTGACATAAATATCCCCACACATTTGTGTTGAATAATCACTGTTGGACAGTTTACAAGATTTTGTTATTACATTCATGAAGACTTAATTTTGACCTTCAACTATTTTCTGTAGTTCTGTTTGTTTAAAAAAACTGAGATGAGAAGAGAAGGAAGCATATTAAAATTCATGAAGATGATTTTTAAAAAAAAAGAAAAAAGAAAAACTATTGCAAATAAACTACATCTGAGAAGAACTGAGAAAATTACACTTAAGACAAAAAATGCAATTATTTATTATGGAGATGATGACTATCTGAAAAATCTCTTAAAATAAAGTTCTGTCACTTACTTGCTTGTGATCTTTTATTAGGATTTTGCTTCTGTGCGTGACTGATATACTGTAATCATCAAGACTGATCTTTGGAAAAGAATCTGATTAATTTACAAAACATTTACCTCTTTTCCCCGTTTGCTACTTTTGATAGGAACAGTGTTTCTATGCTTGTGTTTTGAGGAGAAATAAATACGCTGAAATCTATCAAACAAGAAAGTATCTAACAGAAATTTGTATTGATGCGACTTACTTAAATTGCTTCTCATTCAGTGATCAAAACAAAAAAAACACTGTGATTTTCATGAATTGTGCAAGACTCCAAATACTGTCCATTCACTGGGATTTTGACTTATCTTCCACGCTCACTTACAAAGTAGCTATTTTTCTATTGTGGATGAACTTAAAGCAAGGTACGCATTGGATTCTAGTCTGCTGTGATTTGAGATCCACATTTATTGAGAAACATGAGAGTCCTCTATCCTTTTGCTTTCAGACATCTTTTAATAGCTCCAGTGTTTGTCTGGAGTCATATTACACCATAAACTATCCTTTCTTCTCACCTTAGATTACCATTGTTTATCATTGTTCATCATACGCTTTTAATTTTAAAGACACAAATGAGCTCCTAAGGAATAATTATATTAAATGAAAGGTTAAATTTAATTTTAAGAGTCAGGATCTAAATAACTCTTAGGAACAAAATCAAACTCATTATCTAAGCATTATGCTGTTCTAAGGTTGGGCTGGCAATGCAGACCCTTGATTTCCATTTCACATACTGCCATTCACTCCGTCAGTGACACGTTACAGGAAGTAAGTAGTTAAAGAAAGAAACAGGTGACTAATCCTCTATTTTACAGAAGTGAGATGAAGTGTTAGTGACCAATGTTTACAATGTATTTCTTTCCAGTGAGAATTTCCCAGTACTTTAACACATGGAATTTTTCATTTACCTTCTTTATTCTAAGGCAAGTTTTAGTGTCATTTGTAGGTATCTTTACATAGGAATCTTAAATGTCTACATTTTAATTGTAATTAATGAATACAAATGTACAGAAATTGTATTTTCAGTAGCAATGAAAAGTTATTAAGTTAGTACACATTTTTATTAATATTCTACAGTGCAGTAATTACAGTTCCATAGTCTATAATTATACCTGCAACCATTCTGAGGAGTAGGAGTTAATTTTAAGGACTGTGGAAGGATGTTCAAATGTTAAGCATTGTAACTAAATAATGGGGTTTGGAGAAAAAGAAAACAACTTCAAAGACAGTATTTTAAAAAGGCAAAATGCCAGCAAGAACTGCAGATGCTGAAGTATATATTGCCTTTACCATTTCTAGTCAGAAATCACTTTAGTCTTCTTAGTCTTAACTGTGTCTTTATCAACCCAGTCCTGAATGCTGATTGTTGTTTTCATGGTGTTCACTGGTCAAGGCAGAGTACATCAGAAATTTCACTATATGACTGTGCCTATCTTCCCATTGTGTTTTTCTCCTTTAAAATATCTATAAATATTTGGTTTAATATTATTAAATATGTTTGTGTATACATATATTTATAATAGAAAAGACTATTTTCAGACAATCACATTGAAGAAAACATATTTCAAATCAACGTACAGTATCCATTAGACAAAAAGCCATGATTTTTTTTTAAAGGTCAACAAACATTTGGTTGAATATAAAATGCAATAAATTATAAATTAATAACACCATAGATCTTTGACTGAAGGCATCACTTTGCTACAGGCATAGCAAAGAAGACTGACAGAGCTGAAGGGAAGACAGATTAATATTTTGATTCTGTATGCTTGTAATAGAATCTTCATATACTGCATTGTCACAGTGTTTATTAGTAGCAGTCGCGTATCTAATCTCACACTTGACCTTAAATACAAGGTATTTATTACTAATCATACCTGATGCCTTTTGTTTATTAAAAAGAAAGGCTACAGAACATTAACTTTCTAAAACTGAATTTGTACATTAACAATTATTGAGATTATTTTGAGGGGAATAAAGGAAAAATTATTATCAATGTAGCCTTCCTCCGTCACCATGAACCATAGGAGGGGGTTTAGATTAATCCAAGTAAACAGAAATTTTAGAATATATATTGATTTTTTGCTTTATAATGCTCCCATAAATCATAATCATCATGTGTCATGCCTACCTGCTTTTGATTCTGCTAGCTACAATCTAATCATATGATTCAAGAAAATAATATTTTTGGTTTTTTATTATTATTATTTTCATCATATTCATATCATTTTCATCATATATTCATCATATTCCTCTACTCCCCCAGAAATTGATACTCCGCTGCAAGCCCCCCCTTTTGTATTATCATGATATTCCATTGTTCAGAAATAATGACAATTTTCAGCTCTGTTTTGGGCATATAGCGACCTTCCTTGTGTTAACACATTTTCTGCTTAATAAGGAAAAACATGAAATCACAGTTTCCTAACAAGAGAATTAGACTTGGTAAAGTGGGGCTAGACTGAGTGTTTAGCAGCCTTACTGGAGAAAATGTATTTATACAGTAGATTTATGAGTAGAAAATAAGGAAGTCTAGGACATACTGAACCAAGAGCAGATTTAGACCACAACTTCATAAAACAGTATTTATCCCATGACCTAAGTTACTTTCTTTCAGAAAGAAAGAACCAACATTAATCATTCCTCTTTTCCTTCTTCCTAAAAGCAATGCAATCGCTGACATACCTTTCTTCTTAGCCAAGCACTGGTACTGCAAGCTTCATTTGCTGTAGCTCGAATTGCAGTTTACCCGACCTGTAGGTACACTGGGCAAACAGCTTTGCCCTTGGATCAAGTACCTCAGTTTATTCACTAACATCCTATACAGTGCTGGAGGAATCTGCCAAATCAAAGGCTTATCACTGAAACTCATCTCTATCAAATAATAGCAATTTGACACCTTTCTTCTCATCAACTTTGAATTCTTTAATGGAAATATCATGACATTATCCAAAAGCATTCACTAGCTGAGCTGAATTAAGTAGACAGAAGCCAAAGACAGCAATCCCACAGGAATTTGAAGAGAGAAACGGTTTCTAACTTATGCAGAGATTAAAGCAGAAGATGCTGGCAAGTGAAATTGACCAAAACAATTAGGATTTGATTTTATTCTATTCTGCAGAAGTGCCATTACCTTTTCATCAGGCTACTGTGATGTTCAGTAGAAAATTTCTTTTTATTTTACCCTCAGAATAACAATTGTTGCATTATGAGTTGCTTAAATATTCATTCAGGTTTGAGAGCTAGGAAAAGTCCCTAGACCAAAACTAAAATCTGATGAAGCTCTTTTCATTTTTATGGTGGTACAATCAAAGATGAAGAGGAAAAAAAAAATCAGCCAGCTGACTGCTAAAGTAGGGCAGAACCACAGCACAAGTCTACACAGATCTAACAGAGGAAGAACAAAAGGAATAGGGACGCAGTGAAAACTAATTATCACTGAGTTGTTTATGTTGTTGATTCATTTACTAAAAAGGCTGAAGATGCTAGGTCAAAAACATTTTCTTACTAATTATAGATTATTAAACTGAACGGCATGTGTTCTACTATCCTGTGTATCACAGATTACCTTAACCTCAAAAACGTACCTTTTTTGAAGAAGATTAGAGAGGCACACTTCATTTCATATTTCAGGCTCAAATCCCCGTTGCCTAATGTCTTCTGTAGTCATCTGCTTCAGCCAAACCTGATGAGCTACTATTCAGATTCAATAGCATTTTCAAATCACTGTTCACTCATAAAAAGAAATACAAAAACCTGTACAAGCTGCTGGGAAAAGAGAATGAGAACATTTGTGTGTAAAAAAAAAAAAACAAACACAAAACCAACTGATAAAAAGCCAGTCCACACATTCAGCACTATTTCATTCTTGGAATAAATTACCAATTTTTATTACTGAAATGCTTTATTATCAAACTAGCTTCTGTGTACTTCTGTGTAATCTGTGTACACAAGTTCTGTCTGATAAATTGTTGATACACTCCAACTTGCACAAAATATATTTGCTCATACAAAAAACGTGGTGAACTGAAGAACAAATTCAAGCCATACATGTATGTCAACCCCCCCTCCCTGTTTTCTTTATCTAATCAGATCTACTTGCAAACAACACAGAAAAATCAGACAAGTGGGCAATTCCAGAATATTACTGAGCAATCCACATCATGGGATATAAGAAGCAATCTAGAGAATCTGATAGTTGTTGAAGAAAATGCCACTGCATTGCTTTTTCCCCTTAGTCTTTCCTCATCATCAAAGGGGAAGAGGAAAGGGAGAGAGGAAAGGTAAGAGAGGATCAAAAATGGCTGAGAAGAAGTCACAATCTATTTTATACTAGAGAGAGAGAGATTTACTGATGTGAGCAAGTACTTATACAGACTAGAAAGAGAAAATATTTTATTTCACAGTGTGAGGCACTAAATTTGAACTAATTAGATTTTTTTTTTTCCAAACACCTCCACCAGAATATTAGATTTCTAAAAAATAAATCTGTATTAAAGAAGTACTACAATTGAAAATCAATCATTGGAATTTCAGGAAAAAGAATGAGAAGAATGATTCTGTCAGTGCTTGATCCTTCCTTATAAATTTCATGAAGTATTTTATGATTTTAAATCTAAAACAGACTGCTATTTTTGCCCACCAGTAGTGCCTTTGTAAGACAAGAAGAATTGGATAAATACGTATTAACAAAATGCAAAAGATGCTCTTGTGAAAAAACAGTCTGTGATCATAACTTGAAAGAAAACACAAAATACAAAAGCCTCCACCACCACCACCAAACGCTCACAGAGAAAAGCGTAGGCTGTTAGGAATCTATGTTACCAGGACTACGTGACTCAGTCAGAAAGCCTCAAACGAAATAGTTTCTGAAAGCAGTATAAACTGCTAAAATTCAAGTTGCACTGAATTTAAATTTTGTCATTTATTAGCTTCAGAGAACTTTATTTCCCAACCTCACTTTTTGTAACATATTAGTACAGCCATTACTTTCTGAAAGCATTCAGGCACCATACTGTATTTGATAAATTCATTTGCGAAAGTCTATAGAAGGTTATATGAGCTAGAGACACGAGTTTGTTCAATGTGCATCCATAAATTAGCAAAAATCACATTGAGGATATCAAATCCATGTGGAGTTTGATCTAAAAATCAAAGAGATGCTCTTCCCCACTGACAATATATGCTGCAGTCTAGATCTTTTGTATACACTTATATGCAACAGTTACCCCATCAGCAAAACCTTCATTTTTCCTGTAGATTTGCATACACAATAAACATAAAATTAGTTGGATATTTGACCTTGTTTTTGTGAAACTAATGCATTAGTCTGGTTTCGTGGAAGTGGTTGCAATTCTGAGGTGTACAGATATTTTTGATGAAATTTTACTCATCCAGTACTTCATCCTTGAGAATAGTTGCTCCCAAATGTACGTACTGTCAAAAAGCAATGACATCAATAAGGAGTGATTGTGAAGCACAGGTATTTCTCTCTGGTAAAATAAGTATTATAAAGTCTAGTAAAGAGACATGATAAAAGTTCTGAGCTGAATATCTGACTGGAACTCTACACATTCCATCTGAGAATTTGAATGTAATATATGTATGTTGACTGAAAATGGAGTCACAAGTATACAAAAAAAATCATTTTTTCAGCAACCTTGAAACTTATTATCTAATTCCTTTATCAAAATGGAAAGTAAACTGCATATTTTCCACCATTCATGTGATTGTGTTTAGCTAATGTATTAAAATGCATAAAACTGTTTGTCATCACTTGAGCTTACCCTAATTTCAAATTCATTTTGAATGCTGTTATGATTTGAAACAGCACAGATAAGTTGATTTTCACCTGAAGAGTGAATGCTTGAATAGTCAAATCCACCAAAAATGCTGAATCTGTGAGCCATCTTTAATCTTCATCTTCTGGCACAGATTTTCCTTTTCATTCCATAAATCATTTTATTTCATTTTGTAAATCAAAATCTTTTTGACATTTTATGCTGACTTAGACACTTTCCTTTAGAAAAGTAAACGATGACCCCATAATCAGCATCCATACTTTGAATTTTCCACAATTCCAGGAATTCCTTAATCTATTGGTCTTTATGAAATTCATAGCTTTGATGACAATTTGCACATTATCCATTTTTTAAGCTTTTACAATAAATGTCTTGATATACAATGCAGTGATATTTCATAAAACGTGAGTAGCTGGCAGAAATTGCAACATCTTTTATTAATTTTATAAATTCCTCCTTTTTACCAAGCATTGCCAGGGTGCTGTCATTAGCTATACCAGCTATTATGATTAAAGAAATATGCGATTAAAGAAAATTGCTTTAATGTAATATTTATTGCTTCATACAATTCAAGAAATGTAGTTTGTCTTTCAGTGGCACCAAGGAAGCCATTTATTCATTGGCATTGACATTATGTTTGTTATCAATACCTCTAATAAGTGTGGCAGGTTAAGCTGTGTCTGTACTTTCATCTATCAACAAAGCATAAAATTTGATGCTAGCACACTTACTCTCAGAATTTCTTTTGATAGACTTTTTTATTTCTTCAATTTGCCTGGCTATAGTCTGTTAAGACAAAATGATTTAAGAAAAATCTTTTTTATCAGGACAAAGTATGTCTGCCATGCTTTCCATACATTACTTAATAAACTCACCGCCAGTAAATGGTTTTGATTTTTTTTGCAAGCAGAATTGCAACAACATAACTAATTTTTATAACAGAGTCCATTTTAGCCGTAACTTTTGAAAAGAAACTTGGTTGAGATGACAGAATTTTTTTCAGCACTGCTATTTTGCCTTTACGAAACATTCCTCGATATGCATCAAATTTGGCAGCATGTTTTTGCATACAATGTCTTTTCAAATTGTAATCTTTGAGAAGTGTAATGGTTTTATGATTTGCGGTTATTGGTATTCCACATCATAACATCATGTAGTGAATGTACCTGCTTGTCAGAAGAGAAGGACTACTACATTAGCCACGGTACTTTGCTCCTCTGTTACCATTTTCCAGCCAGACAGAAAAGATAAAAGCTCGCAGTATAAAAACTTGCAGATCACGAGACCTCGTCCCTTTTCCGCCGTCTCTCGTCTTGGCAGCACCTCGCTCTCCAGCCGTCTTATCGTCGGTAGTAGAGTAAGGCCTACCTTGATTTTGGACATTCTCTCTCGCTGTATTGCATTTACCAGCTTAAATTGTAATTATATTGTATTATAGTGTGTTGTTTTGCATTCTGATATCTTATTTAGTAAATTAGTTTCTCCTCAGATTGTTGCCACTGTTCTTTGCTCTCAGGCCCATTTCCCTACCCTTTTTTCCCTTTTCCCAAGGCGTGGGACCGTGGGTCCCCTGTCCCATTTGTCACGGAACTGGGCCAAATGCCCATAAATTGTTGACATTTTTGGTGAAGAATGCAAAGGGCAAAATTAAGGCAAAATTAAGGGCAAAATTCTGCTTTTTTAGCTTTTAGAACAAAGCTAAGACTGCTTTTTTAGCTCTTAGGACGAATCTCTCTCTGCCTCGGAGAGCATCGTTATCAAAACTGCAGGTGCTGTAACTGCAAACATGACCCTGAAAAGTCCAGGTGGACTGCCAATATTCTGGGATATTTTGTAAACTTTTGTACACTTTTTTTGGCTGCTGCTAGCTTGCTTTTGTAAAGAGAAAGAAAACTATGTTGATTTCTCTTTTAAACCTGCTTCCAGAAGGAGCTACTAATTTTACAGAACTTCTGATTTTTAAGCAGACCTCTAGTCTCTCCTTTGAATCCTTGATGCATTTTCTGAATGCTCTTTCGGTCATGTTGCTAATCTCCTTGAATGCACTACTCACCATTTTACTCATTTCACTCAGTATCTATATTTTGAGGAAGCTTTCTCTAAAGCCAGAGAATACTGAGAGGCAGGGAGTGTGGAGAGACTTGGGAAACACCTTAGAGAGATGGGCATCTCCGGTGTCATGGAACTTTACTCCTAAACACCTGGAAGATCCTGAGAGCCTAAGCAAATATTTGAGACAGGGATGTGACAGCTCTGGCGAATCTGAAGAGGCGCAAATCATTTGGGGCCTAGCTCATGCTTATCAGGCCTTATTCAATACTATCCCAGAGAGGGAGAGACAGTTTGAAAATGAGAGACAGAGTCTCCAAACCAAAATACACACTCTCCAAATCAAAATAGATTGTTTCCAAGCTGAGAGAGAGAGTTTCCAAAATGAAAGGGAGGGTCTCCATCAGGAAGTGCTGAATGAGCAAGAGAGTCTCCAAGCTGACATGCAGAGTTTCCAGGAGTGGGTCCGAGCTGAGAGGGGGAATCTCCTAATCAAAAAAAGGAATCTCCGAATCTGGCAAGAGTGTCTCCAAGCTGAGAAAGAAAATCTCCAAACTGAAAAGGAAGATCTCTGAGCTGAGAGGAAAAATCTCCGATCTCAGGAAAACACCTTCCAGTCGAAATGGGACACCTTTCAAAATAAGCGAGACACCTTCCAAAATGAGTGGGACATTTTACAATCCAAGCTTAACAGTCTCCAAACAGAACAAGACAACCTCAGCAAGACTCTCTCCAATCCAAACCACACAGTCTACAATCCAAGCTCGACTGTCTTCAATCCGAGCGAGACGCCCTCCAATCCAACTTTCATGCCATAACAGAAAAGTTGGTCCAAGCCAAGATTGAGAGACAGAGCATGGAAAATGACCAGCTTGATCAATCACAGGAGGCACCACAACTGATGTCAGTTGCCCCTGTAAGAGGACAGAAGGTGAAACGAATGTCACTTCCTCCAGAACAGGAGAAAGCAAAGCAAGAAGGTCCAGGGGAGCCACCCCAAAGTCGAGGGGAGGGGCCCTCAACAAGATTCCGGTCACCAACACCCACCAGGGCAACAACAACTGAAAGAGACAATGAAACCTTTTCTACTCGACCTCTGAAAATGACTGAACTTCAGGTCTTGAGAAAAGACTTTACATGGCACCCAGGTGAACGCATTGTCACCCGGTTACTTTGATGCTGGGACAGTGGGGCCAACAGTGCACTGCTAGACAGTACAGAAGCCCGCCAGCTAGGAAGTATTGCCAGAGACTCAGCAACTGACAGAGATACCAGTAGATGCCAGGATGGGTCCTTCACCCTTTGGAAGCAGATGCTATTAGCTGTGAAGGAAAAATACCCCTTCAAAAACGATCTGATGCCTGAGGCAAAGAAATGGACTACTATGGAAAAAGGCATCCATTATTTGAGAGAATGTGCTGTGGTGGAAATGTTACATGACCCTGCATTCATTCCTGATGATCCAAACCAGGAGCATGATCCTGAGAGAGTCAGGTGTACACCAGACATGTGGCGTACATTCACAAGAACTGCACCAGAAAGGTATGCCGGTACACTAGCAGCCATGTATGGCAGATGGGAAAGAAGACCCCCTATGGGTGAACCGATTTTCAGGCTCCATGACTTTGAGCTGCATTTAACCCCTCTGCAAGTTTATGTTTCAGCCATTGTAAAGGTAACTGAAAGACTGGATAGACTTGAGTGATCACGATGATATAATAGAGGAACTGACTACTTTGCCTCATGATGGACATTCCTTGATATGAATCAAATTTGGCAGCATGTTTTTGCATACAGTGTCTTTTCAAATTGTGATCTTTAAGGAGTGACACCATTTCCTTACAAATTAAGCATAGTGCCATATTATTTGTCTTGAAAAAAAATTACTCATCTGTCCTTCTTTCCCTGAACACTCTTTCCTTCATCCATAGTTTTTCTTTTTGGGAGTTCTGTTTTCTTTTGAGATGATATTACATAGGTTGAAATACTGCTATTGGTAATCACTATGTCTTACTCACCATGCGACACAAGCACACGTAACATGTAATTACATGTAGATTTTGACTTGACTGAGTGTGCGGGGAAGGTGCAAGAGGTGAAGATGGCACTGTACTGAGCCCTCCCCTTGTCCTGGTTTCAGCTGAGACAGTGCTAATGGCACACTAATGTTTTGGTTGTTGTTGAGTGATGGGTGCGCACATGCAGCCAGGCCACTCGGTGGGGAAGAGCTGCTGCCATGACTGTGCAGAGCTGGGGGCAGCCACAGTGCAAGCTGTGCTGTGCTGGGCAGTGGGTTGGACGTGCCTGATCTAAGGTATACTGTCATCTGGGGGCAGGGGAGTGCCTAAGAGACTTATATCTCCCACCACTGTTTCCAAATCTATGTGCTACTCTCATCTGTTTGCCCAGCATTTTTGTACTTTTATGTCTTCTAATCAGAACAAATGGAAAAAAAAATATAAAGAACTTTGAACTATTTAGAGTGTATTTATGAATCAAAGTTACAGTGAGGTACAAGTCACAAAAATAAAACAGACTTCGTATTGTGACATCAGTATATAAAAAAACTGGAAATGAAATTTAGAGTTTGTAACCTAATGAAAATCCAAGCCTCTCCCAGAGAAATTCTTACTTTTCAGATGGAGAGGAATCTCATACCATAAGTACAATCTGGCCATAAAAGCATCACCGTGAAAGAGGCTGCAGAGAAGGATTAGTATTAGCCATAGTTAGACACTCAATTTCAGCACCTGTGTTGCTTGTCTATCGTTAGCATCAGCCAAACATGAAAAGCAGGACTTAAACTCTTATATTGAAACATTTCATGGTTTCAGGTGGCTTGTATTTGAATATTATTTTCCAGATTAGTACTGCTCTAGTACTTGAGATAATAGAATTTATAGAAATATTACATGATAGAAATGAAATTTGAAGAAATTTTAGACTTCGTAATTCTAACAAAAATTTTGCTATCCTTTCTATGTTGTTCACAATCTCCCATCCCTAAACTGGAAACAATTTGCAATTATTTTATAAGTTTCCCCCCAGCTTCAAAGGACAAGATAGAAATAATGTGTGTTTGCCTGTTATCCTTGCCTTTACACAGCTAAAAATTTCATACAGTCCCACAGAAGTAATCACGTTAAATGAAAATACTATTTCCCCTGCCAGCTTCTCCTGAAGGCTTTCTGCAGCTGCTAAGAAAACATTACATCCTATCAGCTGCAGTGTGTCCAGGTCATATAAGGAAGATGAAGTAGAAGAAATTTCAAAATGATGAAATAAAGCAAGAAACTGTTAGCATTGCTGTGAAAACATGAACTCAATAGCTAGGTACCAAGAGGGCTTTCCTGGGACTATGTTTGTGTACTAAGATAAACTTGTCTCTAAGGTGAAACAGAGCAGTATATGCAGTAGCAAGTCTAGTTTGATTGATGAGCATTCATACAACAGATTACATACTTTCATGTAAGGAGAGGAACCATACACCTTCGGCATAAATATGCAGAAGAACAGTTCATTCTATACAGGTGTCTATAATCTGTTGCCAAGAGCTCCATCTCTGATGAGAAAAGATATCTGTACTCCATATACAGCAATCATAAAAATCCTAAAGGATATTTTATAAAACACAAGCAATACTAGTGTTTCGTCACTTCCTTTCTAATGGTTAGTGAAGATCTTAATTCTGGTAGACTATCAGTGAAGTGTTCCAGGTACTGAGAAGGAAGGTAGGAAGGAAAAAAAGTTTCGGCATTTAGATTTAGAAGTGGACCTAGAAACCTGCCCATTATCGGAAAGGACACAAATTGCTTAGTGGGAGCTATGAGGAAAAGCAAACTACGCATCACCCTTTTATCTCTTAAATATTAAAAGAGAGAAGAATATGTTGTAATGGCAGGAAGATAACCACGTATGGTTTCCTAGGTGATTAAATAGTGAAAAACCCTAAAAAGAGAAGAAAGAAAAAAGAAAAAAAGAGAAATAGATAACAGGAAAAGATACAAAACGTGAAATGGAACTAAAATCAGCAATCTACTAATAAATATCTCGAACACATGAATTAAAATGTTGTGAAGATGGAGGGTTTTTTCCAGATCAAAAAAAAACACTTCAAAATAAAGCAGAGTACAGAGATTTTAAATTCTAATGCTAATGTTATGTGGCACATTTTCTGGGTGACTGGAGACACTCACTTCTTTTTTCTAATTAGGTGTCTATTTGTAGAACACACAGTAAATGCTGTCAATCTCAGACATATCTTGAAGAATGTTTAACATCTACTTGCTTCTTTGTACATTTTAAATACTGCATTTAGTATTAAGCTGAATTATTTAAACCAAAAATAGCCAAAACTTTCGCAATGTAATTCTAAAGAAAAAAAATTTAAAACTTAACTATGGGAGATCAGTGAACTATGAAGTCATATTAAGGCAAGTAACTAAACTAGTAGAAGAATATTGATCACCTAACATATTGGTACGCCTAAAAGGTATATTTCTGGTAGGTTCTTAACACAGTTTTAGTGTAATATTAAAACAATCAGGAAATGTTTCAACTTTGGATGTATTGTTAAATAATTTCTTGTGTTTCCAACTATTCTAGGATACCAAAGACCAGCTCAGTCTATTCTGAGCCATATACTTTATGAAAGTCTACAACAGTCAAAAATAGAAAGACTACATCAGAAATTTGGAGTGACAAAGAAAGGTACATGGGACTTGAAATTAATGCTTATAATCAATGTATTCACCCACAAGAAAACACAATCTAAAAGATATATCACAAGTGTAAAATTGTGGGATCATGATCGCTCCTTTCGCCATCTCATCTCTGGGACTGATGCCCAACAAAAGCAATTTCAGACCCTTCATTTCTATGAACTAAAAATATGTCCTGGCAAGAAAGCTGTGGTGAGGTGGGGGTCCAGCTCTTCTCCCAGGTAGCAGCAATATAACTAGAAGGAATGTCCTCAAGTTGTGTCAGGGGAGGTTCAGGTTGGATATTAGGAAAAAATTCTTCTCAGAAAGAGCGGTCATGTGCTGGAAAAGGCTGGCCAGGAAAGTGGTGGAGTCACCATCCCTGATGGTGTTTAAGGAAAGGGTTGATGGAGTACTTACTTAAGGGCACAATTTAATGGGCAATATTGGTGGTAGGGGCACAGTTGGACTAGATGATCTTAGAAGTCTTTTCCAACCTTAATGATTCTATGATTCATTCCCCATATTTGTCAGCTCATGTAGAGTGATCTTTAAGGAAATAATTTTGGGACATAGAGCATAGCTTTAATACCGTTTGATTTCTTTTCTTAAAACAATTTTTTAGTATCAAACTACATGCAACAAATGTCCCTGAATGATACCTAACAGTAAACTACTAGCAAAGTGGTCATATTTCTTTTCAATAACAGGTACAACATATCTCATCACAACTTTGTGCACATCTGACTAAGAATATAAAAATAGACTCCTCTGGGAAGCAATACAAATCATAAACCTAATTTAAGTTTTTCCTAATTTTAAGATCCTTTCAAATGACCCAAATGATGGTCTTGATTTTCACCATTAAGAGCACAGACCCTGGAAGACAACACTAGAGATGGCTCAGGCTCAGCATTTTGAATATGCCCTTAATCCTGGCTCTCCTACTCCCTAATGTGAGTAATGGCATAGCTCCGTGGGTGCTCATGTTGTATCCAGAACCATGTCCTAATCACGTAAAAATATTCTTTTGTAATCTTTTTCTTTTTTCACTCCAAAAGACTACTGCTGTGCCATCATACTGATATTAATCTGAATTTGGTTTCAGGCATTATATCTTATTTTCAGAATTCATTATAAATAATGATTTGTTTGAGAGTGCATTACTTGTGCTTTGTGAAAGCTAGAGTTAATAGGACTTGCAGCTACTTCAGTTCTTATAATCTCCCTTATCCACTCATGATAGAGTGGAATTTTGGTCCTCAGAGGGCATTGTTCTTGTAAAAAAGAAACTATCAATTAAGATCATATTGCTAAAATTCACAAAACACCTATGATAACATCCATGCCTACTTCTTGAAACTGAAAAGTAAATCAAAAAACATTTTTTCAGATTCAAAGACTGACTACCAGTTTACCTTCTTCAGCTTTGCCATTATTCTTGAACAATTATCTTCAGTATTCCATACAAGCGCAAACATTCTAGCAGGTTGCAAATGAAGACAAAATTATTGAGTTCCTCAGGGCCTTCACTTCACATGGCAAACAGACTTGAATTCTGAACATTAAACAATCGCCACTGTAGAAAGAAAAGTTCAGATTAAAAAGATGCTTAACATTTTCTCTTGCTAGTCAGGAGACTAATAACTGTTATGCCATTTCATTAAGCTTCAGACTAATCTACATGTCTAAGACTATGGAGATATTGTTGTACAAGTTAACAGAGAAAAGCTGCAGTAGCTGTGTAATAATACACGTTTCAGAAGTGCAACTTTTTTGACAGTGAAACGGAAGAATAAGTCTGTTCTGATAGTAGCCCTCAATTTTTTTTTCCACCACAACGGCAAGTTCACTGTTGAGTATAAAACTTTGCTAGCTATTTCAAATACCTCTCTTTAGCAATGAGTATGGCTTCTACTTAATCTCAGGTGAATTTAAAATTGGAAAAATACTAAAAAATAAAAAAATATCTGGAAGCCACCTGGACATGAATCAATTCAATTATATAGTTATATCTTTAGAGACACTGAATAGTTCCTAAAGAAACTTGTCTACCAGCAGAAAGGCCTAGGACAATATACACTTGACTTAGAAAACCTAATTTAATACTTGTACTTAATGTGCACAGAAACGTGGTCAGTTGGGCAACAGACACGAAGGAAACGCTGTAAGCAGCTTCAAATCACAATATGAATATAAATTATTATTCCTTGAACACTTCAATAATTTTTTAAGAGGTTTGAGTGAGCTTTAAATAGAAGAGACAACACAAAATTTGCAGCCCTTCTACCTCTTGTGATCTTCCCCATAGTAATAAGAAGAATTACCTTATCAGGGTTAACTTGGTTTCTTCTAGAAAGCCACGATTTTTTCTGATCAGAGCTAACTAGACCTTTTAGATCCAGGTTTCCCAATCTTGATCACATGCATAGTTTTTTTTTGCTTATGAAATCTATGAAATTTGTCACCAGTGAAAATGAAGATGGAATGCTGTTGAGTTTAAAATATCAGCTACTGAAATGTCATAGTTTTTTTTTTTTCCTACACAGACTAAGGAAAGAAGAGTGGTATTCAAAAGCAGACTAAGAAATCTTTGAGTATGCTTTTTATTAACAGTTTCCCATCAGAATTTAGAGTTTCGTGAGGAAACCAGTTTCATAAATGTATATTTTTATATATACATTTATGTATAGATCATATAGACAATAAAATTGTGAATACAATCTACATTGCAGTTCCTTCTGTTTCATTATAAAAAATTGAAAGAATACAGACCTCTTCTTATCAGTTAATTGTTCATAAATATTATATTACAGTACACAATGAAACAAAATATATAAATTGGCTCACCATTCAGTGTCATTGGCACCACATACAGAATAATGTCATTAATTTTCATTTGTTAACACCCTTAATTTAAACGCTAGGCTACTAAGCTGTATGTATAATAAAAAGCAAGCAAACAATACATTGGTTTTTTTCCTCTCAAACCGGAATATGTCAAAATGCTTCAGGGCTAGGATAATAGATTTCACACTGCTAAAAATTTAGTCACTAACCAATTCTGTTGCCTTTTTTTCAGGCAAATTTCAGTAGTTTAGTATGTACAGCCATCGCACAACACAGTTAGCCAAGGTGAAATTAAAGTGACCCAAAAGGAGGATCTTGAAATCTTTCTATCTTGAGATAGAAAAGTAGTCAGAGGGTAAAACAATCAATAGGATAGGGGGGAAAAACGCAGAAAAAGTCATTTCAAAAGGTTTTCTATTTAGAAGGAAACATGGCAGAACTTATTCAAACAAGCTGGAAAACAGTTCAAGATAGCATGTAGAATTAATAGAAACCGTCCATTACAACCCATCCAACCATCTGTATACAGGGACCTAAGTAGAACAGACCTTGTGTGAAATGACAAAAATCAAGCAAATTATTACTGAAGAAAATGTAAACCTGTAGTGATGACACTCTCTACTCTTTTCTGTGAGCATTACATTTTTATTCATCAGTTTTCAGGCATGCTAGTTCCATAGAGATCCTCTTCGCCTGCTTCATTCTTGACTGAGACTACTACTGATATTATGGCCGTCTGAGATACCTGAAAAACACTGCCATATAATACAACAAAACAAAACACTCCTGATCCATTTTCAAAACTAATTTCCAAGATGTAAATATTGCTCATGATAGGTATTTTATGATTAACAGCAGCATCCAACTGAAGAATATAACTTCAGCTTACACAGATGTCTGAGATAAATCTATTACATTTCTCACAAACATTTTATCTATTTGCTTTTAGTGCTGTTTTCACAATATTGGCATCGATGCTTCTTCTATCTAGGTTAAATATCATGGAATATGGAGGAAATATAAATGGCTAAAACAATAGAAGTGAAATAATTTGCCATGTTTCGGAGCTGCATTATAATGCACAATAGACTTTTTAATAACTTGAAATGGAACTGATTTATAAGTCTCTAAAATGATATCTGAAAAGAACTTAGACTGGTTAAAAAAACAAGTGACAAATAATGTATCTTTCACATTGTCTGTGGCAGTGATTTACTATGTTGTCTGCAATGCTAAATACACATCATAAATCCCTCAAACAGAAGCCTTATTATATTCATCCATCTCCTCCCTATGAGCCAACAATTTCTTCTTTCATAAGCTTTATTTTACAAAAAGGAACTCATTATATAAAATAAAATACAGGGTAAATTCAGTGATCTTACATTAACCTAATGAGTGTTTTATCTAAGGAATGCATACTGGAGATACCCTGTGGTTATGTCACTGTTAAAGCCTATTTATCAAGTGACAGCGGGCAAGCTCTTTTTGTGGGAGATAAAAACGATACAGAGCTCTTTATAAACCTACAGTAACTGATTGGTTTCCTGCTTCTGTAAAATGTATTGTATAGTCTATTAAATAATATAGATTGGAAAGAAAGATCTCTCAACAGTTTGCAAATGAGCATAACTATAAGCAGGGATCATTTATTGAGTGAGACAATATGAAGTAATTAGAAGAGAAGAGCAAATGGAACCTTAATGGACAATTAATACCCATGTAATGAGGCTCTTCTTTCAGTAAGCTGACAATGAAGTGCAACACTCGGATCGTTTGAGTCCATATTTGGTGTCTTCAAAGTACCCTATCCACTGTTTAGCGCACTGCAGTAGGGGGATATGCTTTTAAACTAGAGAGCAGCTCTTCTACACAGCTGAAAATAGTGGGAAGATCATAATTTGGAAACAGACTTGGCAATCTTTCAGAGAGATAAATCACATACTTGATTGAAGGAGAGGTTTAAAATTTACTTCTAACTACCTGTACCTAGGAGTTATTGGAAGGGAGGTTTGATGGCTACATTTCTGATTTGTTAATACAGAGTTTTAATGAAAAGAAAATTAATGCTGTTTTCAGCAATTACAGTAAGGCAATTGCTTCGGTCCTTAAAAACGGTTTCTTATTAGATAAAGTAAATAAAACTAGCAATCCTAGCATCTCATTAACAATAGTTAACTTGCGAAGTTACGTATTCTTAATTATTTTTTTTCATAATATTAGAAAGATATTATTTTATTCTGAAAAAAATAAAGGCATCTGATCGCTGCAGTTCTTCAGGACTAGAAATATATTACAGGACATTTTCCCTTCTTAAAATGGATCTGTATTTTTTTTCCTCTAACACTTTAAGTGCTTATCCTGATACTGTCAAACACACTGTGCTTGTCACACATTGCCTCTGTGTAAGGGTCATGACTGCTCACTTAGTGCATGACTGGGGCTTCGATCCAAATAAATTATTCTTGAAGTCATTTAAAAAAAAAAAAAAACTTCTACGAAACAGTGGAAACGAGAAATTATTTTATTTCTTGCACAGAGAACATCAAAACATAATACTTCATATATTTAATCTTTCTACTCATTGTTTTCCCTATAAGCTTCTGCAATAAATAAAGGAAATGGCCTAATAGTTGTGAATGGGTTTAAGTCATGCTCTGACTTGTCATTCCTCTTCGTTTTGCATTTGCTGAATCATGAAGACTAGAGCCTAATACTAAATATCAAAAGTGTGCATGTGCCAGCAATGTATTACTTCCAGTAGTGAAACAAAACTCTTGTAACTTTGCCTTGTACCTGAAGAAATTAAAGGAATACAGAAAATAACAGATACTGAATTTCTAACTTCTACGGCATAAACACATACTCAAATTCTATGTGCATATTTGGTGTTTTTAATATACATGATTGATTCTAATTAATGCAAGCAATATTACGCATATTGACATCACACGTCAATCACACTATCATTTTGTCCCAGATTTTTCTTATAAATCTCCATATATTATAGATTAATGCATGGGAAGTCTTGGTAAACTTCTTCGCTTCAACATCACTGCTATATAACACACCTCAGATTTTGTTTTTAGAGTTCATTCTATTTGTGTTACTACTAAAACGCCATTAGAAGAGATAAAAGGTTTCAAAGCATCAGTGTCCAACTTTCAGTTGCTGTTCAGACTGGCCGTCCCTGAATTCTGCCAAAAAATTTACTATAAGCTATTCTCAAAATGTCTATTATAGACGTTATATCATCTCTTTGTCATCTACTTTAGCTGTGCGTCTGTCCATCTCTTTGCTATATTTCAGATACATTGCAAAACAAATTTAAAAACAACACAGTTGTGCAATCTGCTGTGTCACAAATTACAAATATTCTTGAAAGAGGGGTGGGGAGCAAAATTGCTGCTTATACAATTTCAGCTAGAGGCTAAGACATCCATGCTCCCATAGGACTCAATAAGAAAACTTCACTTTAATGAATTTTTTTAAAAAGAGGAAAGAATACATCCCATGTCCCTGAAAGAGAAAGATATGAAATGGATTGGTTCACTTAATTCCAAAATAAATATATAAATAAACCAAACGTGAAGAATGGTAGTCGAAGCACATGATAATAAACTGTAAAGAAATTAACAACCTTATTCCAAGTATGTGCTTGCTGATCTCTCTCGAATCACCTCTTAATATTTTTTCTCTCAAATTCCCTCTACATTTGACTGCTTTCACTTATTGCAACTTTTTCTCCATAAGTAAGAGACAATGATTGCTGGGACAGCGATTCTCTGTATTTTAACATTCAGACAGTTACGGGCACAGCACGCTCTTCATTGCTGACCTCTAGGTGCTATTGCAATAAATGCAAACAGTAAGAACATAGCCAGTGTTCTAGGGAATAACAGAAATTGCAAAACTAAAATTGCATATTTTAAAAGTAAGTGAAATATCTTTACCGGTAAGATACGTTTGTATCTCTAATAGCCACAACGCTAATTCTTGAAAGTCTGCGAAGATGTGTATCTCCAGGTTTGCCACAGGTATTCTGAACGCTGGTGCAAATAAATTCTCACCTAAAAACACCATGCTAAAATTTTCTCACAACAGTTACGTTGGCTTCCCACATGCTTGGGATAGGATCAGCCCTACCTTACCTTAGACAGGCACAGCACAGCCTACTACATTTGAACCCCAGCTCCTTTAGTAGTCAAAAGAAACAGACACTTCTAGGGAAAAATTCTTCTCACTCTAATGTATATACCTCAGATAAATTGAGTCCTCAAAATGCCTCCTTCTCTCCATTCAGTGTACGGAAAGTATTAGGAGCCCAGGAAAAGGTGTCAGAACATCTACACACATTCAGGTAAATCCTTACCCAAAAAGGCTAACATTATTTGGAAAGTATTCATAAACAGTAAGAATCATTACAACACAACTATGTTATCTATACAGGGAAACCACAGCATATTCCTGTATGCCCACTAATGAAAAAAAAGTAAAGTGACCTTTATGCAATGACCTGCATGTAAAATATTTGTTTACTTAAAGGCATTATCGAAGAACTACAACTAACCAACTGGTAAATTTTTAACAAATGGGAAAGATGCTGGATAATTTGCTCAAATATAGAGCTCATCAGAAGGTGCAAAAGCACTTCTATGAATCTGCTCTTCACAAGTTTCCCGTGAAAAGCAGATTATGACAGTTTTACAGATGGGTACCTTTAAGTATAGAAATGAGAAGTGCAAAGCCTGGCTAACAGGGTAAGTTATCAATAAAGCTAGGTAAGTACCAATTTTCTTTTCTGTCCCATTCTCTGAATGCTAGGTGACACTGACTTCCTGGAAAGGATACTTAACAGAATCTCTCTTTAAAAAAAATGAATGACAAACAGAAAGGTTAAGTTAATCAAAGCAATTAACAATAACTAATAATAATCAGCCAGTTTTATCCTCACCAAGTTTTAGTCAAATGTACATTCTTTAATATTTAAAAATGAATATATTCAAGTTCACAAAATCCACGTGTTTTGAATATCCTCTCAAACTGATCCATAAAGCATGAGATAACTAATTCACTGACCTTAACTTCATGATGAATGTGCTAAACTTTATCAGTCCTACCTTGTGCTGCAAGAACTCTTCCACTTGAATAGCAAATATTCTCTGTCTTCCTTCATGTTTGAACGGTATCAGCAAAGAAAGAGTTGTCTGCTTGATTTGAGTTTAAAAGTAATTTTTCATAGCTCTCTGATTTTTGCCTTCTCACCATCTCATATTTTCTCTAGTTATTAACAGTACATTTGGACCATGGCTTCAAAACAGTTTATGCTGGCAAAGCCTCACACGAACAAGCTAAAGCAAGTCGGATTCTTCACAGCAGATTAGTGAAATACAATTTAAAACAGAACGGCAACCTTTTTTTTTTTCTCAGATATGGATGAGAGTATAACATAACTTTGACAGCCAGCATAACACTACACAGGTGTTATGGTACTACACCGGTGCCAGGCACACATGGATGTGAGTGTGATATGGGGATTTTTTGTTTGTTTGTTTTTTAAAAAAAAACAGTTAATGAACTTTGTAAATTAAAATAAACTTCATTTGTAATTCAAAGGCAGAAAAATTCTCTGTACTGCTCTAGAGCTGGATTTCTATACAGCTCTGAAATTAAGAAAGCCAACAGAATTTAAAAATATGGATTTTTTTTTGAGGGAGGGGTGAGTGGGCAGGTGCACAATACATTTGAAACCACCTAATAGGAATAACCCAGATGCTGAGGAGTGGCATTATTTTATATGAAGAAAAAGTAAACACTATCCACTTATCTCAATTTCGATTATTTTCTAAAAAGCTTAAGATACAATCTTTTTTTTCTCTGCTCTTCCAAAGGAGTAGAGGAAAGTCCTGTTTTCTGTTTGTGATGGAGATAGAAAGACAGAAAGAATGAACCACACATTCTTAGGTATCATTTCTGCCCAAATCTTCAAAAGACTTCGGGATTTAGGCTGAGAATAATTTTAATGGTGAAGCACTGAGCTAAGGATTAGTATCAACAATTCTAAGTGTCAGAAAAACACCACCATCCTTCACAAGAGTGATGCTCAGGAGGAAAGAACCAAGGCTACTCTACTGCTGGCCTGAAAAACTCTAAGAACATCTAAAAACCACCACAAGTTTCACCACTTTCCTTGTCTCTAAGTAACACTTTCTGATCTTTCTGTCATCAAACTACACAGCACATTGCACGTAACTGAAACAGAGCCAAACCAGCATGCAGTTGTATTCTGAAAATAGAAAGAGGGAGTGAGACAGAAAGAGGGGGAGAGAAGAAGGAAGCATGGATCGACAGAGAAACAGCATATAAAACACTGTGTTTGTGTTGTCACTCACAGCATCAAAGAAAGGTGCTCGGATATCAACACTAAGGTCATTCAACAAAAATTCTGTACGGAAGTTTTCTTTTTTTTTCAGTAAAGGCTAAAACTCATGTAAATATATCTACCAATGGATATCACTAGACTTGCATACAGCTTGACATCCTAACAGTCACCAACAGAATTTACTTGATTTTATATTTCATCTCTTACAGAAGTTTCCTACAATTAATTTGTCAAGGAGTTATACTAATTACTGAGATGTCTTGCATCTAGGTTCCTGTGCCAAATTAACTTCTCACAACGGTAATCTTATTTAGAGTACGTTTACCTGAAGCTTTATTTCAAGTGTTTCTTCCCATTGAATCTATCAGTAGAAATAACTGTCAAAACTACAGTTAGACTATAAACACTACCTCCCTAAAAACAATGCTGAAGACAGTTCTTACAAGTAAGCTACAAAACGTCTCAGAAAAGCCTATAATACTGCAATACTAATGGGAGGAAATATGTAATTGGCTCCCTTGAAAGCCTTATCAGGTGACAAGTATCAGTTCAAGTATAATTGCCCACTTAGGAGTAAAGTAAGGAAAAGAATAATTTTCCACAACTTTTTTTTTTTTTTTTTTTTTTTTTGTTTTTACAGTTAAAAATCACCAATATAAATATATTTGGCAATTATTACTAAGGTAGCCCATGATGCCTTTTCTGAAAGTGCATTTCAGCTTACAAAACAAAGTTTCAAGATTCCTTTTGATTTTTTCACCCCAGGAGATTTTATATGCAGGTGTAAATTAAGGTACAGTAGCTTTGTTTGCTTGCTTTTTTGCAGTCATGGTATTTGAATCACTTATTCAAGTTGTTCAGTCACTTACAGTTCTTGAAATTTGTCTGCACCCAAAGGTGTCCATGAGGTACTATGACCCAGTACTCCATTCCCCAGCACTTTAAGCAGCCATATATACAACTGTCAAGACAAACAACATGACTTAATTTGGTGTAAAAGCAAAAAGACAGGTTTCCAGGGACTTGCAAGACCAGCCTGAGTAAAAGCAGTGCACTCAAACGCTAAGTTTCAAAATTGCAATAGAGAAGCTTTGTCTAATGAGAAAACTGCGTATTTTTCCTGAGTTCTACTGACACCTGATCAAAAACTTTCAGAATGGCTATTATACAAGTGTGTTTTTAAATATCCTTGTTCTAAATACACAGCCTACGAATGAAGAAATAAACTCCACAGAAGAGTTGCTGGGAGGAAGCATTACATTTTCCTGGTTCTCTG
Source organism: Numida meleagris (assembly GCF_002078875.1). Classification (NCBI taxonomy): domain Eukaryota; kingdom Metazoa; phylum Chordata; class Aves; order Galliformes; family Numididae; genus Numida; species Numida meleagris. The sequence goes on along the minus strand of NC_034412.1, from coordinate 31,225,839 downwards.
ACACAATAAATATTAAGTATTTTTATTCTGTTTTTTAATATGCATACATGAAGGTACCTAACAAATGCGTAACTAAGCTGAACTTCTCAACCATGTAAACAGCTTAAAAATAAACATGTAATTTCCACATGAAAATGCAGACATTGAACACACACTACAATGGTATACCTTATCAACATTCATATATTTAATTAATAAAGCAAATCTGTTAAGTAGAACATTAAATTTTCCAGAAATTAATTTAATCCAGACATTAATTAATCCAGAAAATAATTTAATCCAGAAATTAATTTTTCCAATTTTATTTTTCCAGAAACATCAGTTTATATTTCAGCTAACATCAACTATCTTTGTTTTCTGTGACATCCATCTATATGGATCACCTTGGAACATGCCTCAGAAATGAGAGCTTAAGTCTGGCATATGTCTTTCTCACTTAAAAGCCAGATATGTCAGACTTCTTTGCATGTTCTGCAGCTACAGATCAGCTAAAAACTAACAACATCTACACAATTTGTGCAGTGTGTTCACTGAGATCTTTTTTAAAAGCAAAGTTAAGCCCTGTGATCTGAGTTCCCAGGATCACAAAAAGCCAGAAAATGTTCATTTTCAGAGGATCATCTTTCATTACAAGTACTGATGGTAGATTTTCTAAGATTTATTCTGTAATACATACAGTTAGAAGACTTAGCTCCCCACTATCTACTCTGTTTTGAGACTATGAAATGATCCAATGAACAGGAAGGAATCTGCCAGCCAAACTGCATCCCAGACTAATTACAACCACCTGGTACATAGGAACTTTGCACATATGCTTAGGAGAGATGAAACGAATGTGCTGTCTTTTTGAATGCAATCAGCAATAATGTAATTTCAGTTGCTACTGGGCTGTACTAAGACATTGGCAAAAGCATGATTTTTTTATATAAGGGGTAAACTAATACTACTTACATGAGATAAAAGTCCCTAAGAATGTCAAGGTAATACATTAAAAACAAATTAATTTGAGAATAACAGATTTTGTATCAAAAAGGAAAATAAAAATACATTTTAAAAAAGAGAGAGAGAAAGAAGACTGCAAAATTCTGCATGACAGAAGTAATGAAAAATTTCCTTACCCAAAATCACACAAGCGCAGCCTGCTTAAATTGGGCAGGAAGTCTTTTAGTTCAAAACATTTTTTATCCAATGATGAGGGTCTCGCTTTTTCAGCAGTGGTCTGGATGTCATTTCCAGTACTAACCTGCACTTACTTCAGCCAAAAGTAAATGTGTTAAATGCACACATAAATCAGTGTTGTACTGAAGGTATGGAAATTTTCAGATTTTCACAATAATTTTTTCAGAATAATTACATAATTTGGAGAAAAAAGCATAAGCGTTGCAATTGGTTTTTTTTTGTCAAGCCATTTTACTGCATTTTGGACTATACTACAAAGCAGGTTATAGTTACTTCAAAGCAAAAAGTGGAAATATGTTAAACAAACCAGACATAATTTGAATTCAGTGAACAAGTTGTACACATCAGCATTTGTCAGCTGTTGGTCAGACATTCAAGCTACACCAAACAAATCTTTCTAAGCTTTTCTAAGGTAATGTTCCTGTCATTCACTCAGTGGGTTCTTTCTCTGCTTGACTGAAACTGTCTCCTAGGCTCACAGTAATAAGTGACCCTGATAAAAGCTCTCACTAAACAATGCCACCAAACATCAAGAAAAACTAAGCCATTTCAAAAAACCTCAAGGCTCTGAACTAAGTGATATATTTAGGATTTCAAAACTTGTTTCCATTGTGATACTCTATATATAAGATAATAGAGATTTCAGATCACAAGAAACACAGCATTACTGATATACACAAAGAAAATAAATATGTGACGATTTATGTGCTTTTTAAGTACTTGTTTTTCTTTTTACTGTGACCTGTTATGAAGGCTTCATTACACTAAAAAAAGTCACTGAAGAAAATATGTACACGTTACAACTTCCATATTTTATAATATTTGAGGAGCAAAGCATTAAAAAAAAAGGAATATATGAAAAAATCCACTATGTGAGTCCATCAATCCCACAGTTCTTTTAGTGGCAACAGAAGAATCTGTTTAAGAATAACACATCATCTCAGCAACTTTCTGTGGTTCATTTCCCTGATACCTCCCCAGTGTCCACAGGTAGTGGATTAATGATGTGTTAGAGGGTCTTTCTCCACTTGTTTCCCCTTAGTATCTGTTTTCCATGAATTCACAAAATCCTTTCTTAAATCGGGAAGCTCACATTCAGTTTTAAAAGTTTAAATATATATCACAAACAGTAATCTAAACCGTGTTGCTTTTGAAGATGGTATTCCATTCTGCAATTGAAGATTATGTTTTAAATGAAGAATATGTTTTAATGAACTGCTTGATGGCTAATGAGAATTTAACTGTTCCTTTATCCATGTAACATTCTAACATTCATGTTAGAAAGGTAGTGTGAGGTTTTTTCTAAGCATTCATAAGCTAATAATATTTTAGGAAGTACAGTTTAAAAAGAAAATGATCGTTTCATTCCAGATGCTTGTTTTAATTGTGATTTGTTTTGGGTTTTTTTTTTTTGAGAATAAATGTCATAAATTAATTTAAGCAGATTTTATTCTGGTCATTTTGTATCATATATGAGTAAGTATATGCTTTGATTTTTAATGAGCAGAAAGTTGTTAACCATTTTTCATAGAGGGCTGTGACTAATTTTATTTTATAACCTTGGCTAATAGATAATTAGGTGTTTCACTCAAATTAGCTCTGACACAGCTGGAGGCAAAGTAGGAGGAAGCAAAAAAGCTGGCTTTTGCCATAAATTTTGTACTATCACCTTCTGAACACCTCTTTGAAGCAGCTGATAGGAAATATTACACTAGCTATGCATAACCTGCGCTAGCATTTTGTTATTAGTACACTCAATTTCTAAGTGAAGTGTAATAAAAAAAGATATGCAGAAGAGGAGGATCATCCATAGAGATCATGAAGTGGATCACATAAGCTGCGCTAGTTTCAAAACACATTTCCTGGATCAAGTACTTTCTTAGGATTCATACAGAGTGTAGCATCATCCATTAGTATTATAACTTTCGTGTAAGTCCATCACAATGCAACAGTGTAAATTGTGACTTGCATCAGTCAATCTCCCTTCATGTTAAGATCAACAGAATTCTTCAGAAATACATTCCAGGAGAGGAACTGTTCCCTTACGCCGAGCACTCACCTTTGTGTGGTTTTACTTCTGGACAACAGGAAATACTGTGCTAGAAGCTGAAGTAGTAAGAGCAACTCTTACAGCCATCCAAACTAGGAGATTGTTTCACAAACTGCCAAACATCATGCACTGTGTTCAAGGGAAAAGGTATGAAAACTAAACCAGCCCTAGATGTTCTGCAGCATTGTGCACAATATCATCAGCTCTCATAATTCACCAGTCTCCATTTACATAAAGTTATTAGCATTTGAAATATTTACTCTTCAACTAGAGCTGAAAAAGGTCATCAATCCTGAGTTATCATAGCTCCTGTAAAGAAAACACCTGCATTTTTCTTTTTTATCTGTCCAATTATTACTTACAAGAGCTTGTTTCTTTTTTCTGTTTCCTGTTCTTTGAATCAAGGATGCTGCATGTTACTTTCATATTATGTTGACATGAGATTGCACAGCATGACATATTTAGCTGAATTTAGAAAGTTGGTCAGATACCAATATATAATTTCATGTCTATGCAGATTATACCATGCTTTATGTATTATGTAATTTCTGCCAAAGCCGAGTAGCTTCTTCACTGATTATTCTGTCTTCTGCAACTCTTGATTTTTTCCTTATGTCTGAAGGGAAAGTCTGACTTGTTTCCCAGTAAATACAAGAAACATTTTTTAATTTAATAGGGAATCAGTATATCAAAAAAGACCACAAGAGCACACAAAGACCACAAAGAAAAAAATGGAGGCTAATCAAACTCAAATGTACAGAAGTGTCTAACCAGGAAAGCTACACATTTCAAATTACTCAGGTTCGGCATTAAATGTGCCCATTTGCCTGGCACTTGTAATTGTGGTTTGTAGATACAAGTAGTTGAAATCCAATTGAAATATTACCTACAACACATTTTTGCTAGTTTTGCTGCATATTTGCATACTTCCTTTTTTTGCAGTCTTTCATCATCATTTTCACTATCTACTAGAAATGGTCAATTTGACAAGAATAACTCTTGACTGACCAATTGCACCAATGTTTTTAAAAAGTTATGGATAGAAGGCTTATTTAAGCAGCATCTGAAAAAAAAAAACAAGCAGAATTTTTTTTTTTTTTATAATAAGAAATAATTTTTACTGAGTAAATATTCTTAGGAATTGATTGTCACTCTCGTGGTCAAAATGCCACAGGTAGAGCTTCTGGAAAAACAGTCTCAAAATCACCCCCTGTACAACTTCAGACACCAAAGTTAATATAGCCTTATATCTATAGCCTGCAGTTTGAGATGTCTTTCATCAATGAAACAAGACTCGTTAACTTACATCACTTGCACATTCAGAGCATCATCAGAAAAACATAAGATTGTAAAAGCATCTTAACTAAACTATTCACGTTAAAATAGTCCAAACATAGAACTTACCAAAATTTCCCATTCATCTAATCTCAAACATTCTAACACATTACCATCACCTTTCTAAATTTTACCCAGTTAACAATAAACATACATCTTTTTTCCTGAAGCAACTGATAGAAACTTTCTGTGATGTCAGCCTATCTTCCTATCTTCATTGCTGCTGCAATCCAGCACCAACAGCAGTGATACCTCTACTGGTGAGGTCATTTGATAACCTTATACACCTTGTAGTGCGCCGTACAACATACATAGGTCACTCTGAAAAGTAATGCCTTTTATTTCTTTCCGTAGAAACTACAACAGATACAAAGAACACAATAACACTGTTTGAGAGAGCAAATTCTCAGTCATGCTATTTTTCAAAATTGTCTCCACAGTTAGCTATGTTTTTTTTGTTTTTGTTTTTTTTTTGTTTGTTTTTTTTTAAATCAGAGATGAACAAGAGCCTGCATACCATGCACTCATAAAAATCTGCACAGTCATCTGAAACGATGTCAAGAAACTCTCTTCTGGTAATTTCTTCAAGGAGGGGAAAAAATGTAGAAGGAAGCAAACAGTTGTCCTTCACTATGTTTTGAAAATATGGAGGTTTTCTCAGAACCTGGAAACATGTTAAACAAAAAATGACCTCAAAGGAAAAACTAAAACAAAACCAACCAATCAAAAAAAAAATCACCTTATTACTAATATTTTTGTCTTTACCACCTGCTTTCACGTAAATGCCAGTAATGTTATCATTTTCTTCCAAAAAGAAATTATATCCATGAATCATACATTGGTTTTCCCATATAAAGTAATTCTTCTCCTCAAATTAAAACTCCAAGATTTAACTATGAGTTAGTCTTTCTTTTATATTTTCAGGGATCTTGTTTGCTGTTTGTCTAAACTATTATAAACCTAACCTTTGTTTACATGTTTGAATGCTGTCATTTCAACTCTTATTGACTTATTATGGTTTCAGAAGAGCAACAGATGTCATCAAATAAATATCCTTATTGGTCTGAAAGAAAGTTTGTTCTTATCTCATATTGGTTGTATTTAATAGCAATTATGAAATACAAACACAACATAACATTTAGTCTACAGACCAAATAAATGTTTTGACTGAAAAAGAGGGAACAGACAGACATATCTCATTGTCATTCCCCTTCTGCATTCACTCGGTAGTTGTTAAAAACACTAGGTATTCAGAAATCCTAACAGAATTTGTGTTCCCCTACTGAAAAATTCAAATTATGCTTAACTGCCTCTAGATTTAAGAATGAGCTTGAAAATAACTGGCATCTTTAGAGACATGTGTATCTTACTTTTATACTAACTTCATTTATGTTTATGAATTGGTCTGACAGTAATCGCACTAGTAGTTGGCAACCGACTTCAAAGCTATGCTTCTCTTTTTGATGTTGTTCCTCCTCTCGGTAGTGGAATCATTGTTGTCACTTTAAAAAATCCATTCTTTTTTAGGATGTGTTAGAGCTCCAAACAAATAGAAGCTGAATGGGAAGAAACGTGAAATAATATTTCAAGTAGCAAATAGATCATTAAATTTCAGTTTACCTAAGACTGCTCCAGAGGATAGATCTTTTCACAGGTCTAAACTTCTTTTGAAGATTAAAAAAAACCTCACTTTACTACTTAATCTCTCTCTCATATATTTGGAACTTCTGTAGGTGAATAAGGGCTTCATGAAAAAAGCCATAAGGACTATTAGCATGCGAGTTCTCTGAGATCCCCCTTCTACGTCATGACATTAAATCATTTAAATTATTTATATTTGATCATGTATAACAAGGATACAATAATATAGATAAGTAGGAGTCTTTTTACACCTCCAGAAATAAGTGTAGCTCAAGCTGCAGAAGTTGGATGAATTAGTATAAAGCTGAGGATTCTAAATATGATATTATGGAAGCATATAAGGTCTGCATGTAGTTAGGAACAGACTCATTTCTATATTTAATCAACAGATTGTTTTCAATTTTTTTTATTCTGAAGTAGCATTATACATTATTATAATGCCATAAATCTGTATAAGCATTTGCTGTTAACAGTCTAGCAGGGAGGTACTTGAGTGCTAAATTTCAGTGCCTGTTATGAACTCTGTCCACGTGTATCAGTGTCCTGCCTTATCCTATTTTGGATATTTATAGGTCTGGAAAATTTATGTAAGAAAAACCTTAAAACTTCCTACTATTATGCTATTCACTTGATATGACATTAGTGCTATAAGGAATAATATCCTTATCTCTGCATTGTACTTTAGAGAAAACTAAACAACCAATTAAAACTCTTGATAATAAAGCATCAACTTCAATATCATGACTGCTTCTCCCCGCTAATCACAATGAGTGGTAGCCTGAATGCTCTTTAATCTAGAAACACAAAATATGAACAAGTCCACCCAGACTAACAGAGTAATTATAATATCAAATGAAATGTACTAAGATTTAATAACAATAGAATTAATTTTGATTTAATGACCCTTATGGGTTCCTTCCAACTAAGGAAGTTTATGATTTTATGACAATATTTAATATACGCACTAGCTATAATATATATAATACATAACACAAAGAATGAGCTTCTTTTCATGTTATTATGAATACTATATAAATTCCATTCATTCCTCATAGACCAAATTAGATAACATTCCTATCATTGTTTGAAGTTAATCCAACTTGCTGCTCAGATTTCTTAATAAACTAATTATAACAACATTTACTGGGAAGTGATTGTCTCTCTCTACTCTACCCTCGTGAAACTCCACCTGGAGCACTGCATCCAGGTCCAGGGCCCACAACTGTCTCGCTCCAATTTACAGGAGGGAGAAGGGGTTCTTTTAATATATGTATACCCGACGGCGAGATTAAGACACAATGGGTCAAATGTTAGCCCGACCAGTTTATTACAAATCCTAGTAGCTTAGGGAGATGGGGAAGGGAAGGTGGGCGATAGAAAAGAGATGAAAAAGCAAGGAGTCTTTGTAGAACGCAAGAGAGATAGTCACCACCAGGGGTCCAGCGTTGTTTGTAGCGCCGACGTTGATCTTCTCAGGTGATGGGTCATCAGGGCTTGTTGTTCGGTTGCCAACCGCTTTGGCTGACCAACCCCTTTGGTCGACGACCCCTTTGGTCGATGACAACCTCCAACAGCAGTACGCACTTATTTATAAGTCCAAATTGGTCGAGTCAGCTCTCTTTGGAGTGACAGTTAGTGGTTGAGTCAGCTCTCTCTGGAGTGGCAGCTTCTGGCTTTGGGATCTCAGCAGAAAACCCATCTTCCGGGCCTTGCCAGCAGATAAGAGGGAGCAGGAAGGTGCCCATCCGCATCCTGTTTTTCACAGGATACGATGGTATCATTCCCCAGTCTCACATACCAATCTGGCGCTACTTGGTCACAGGCCAGATCTTCCGCCAGTAAACACTCCTGAGCACTCTCTTCCTGGGGCAAACAGCCCTGAAGGAAATGCTTTCGAATGTTCACATGGTTGATGTTGATTGCCACACGGCGACACCCACCATTTGTCTCCTTGGTAAGTAAGTTAGAGTCTTATCACAAAACATACCTCAGAAAGCAAGCTTTGAGCCAAAAGAAAAGAAGGGTTCAGACAACAACTCAAAAGACAAGCTTTTGGAGGGAGTCCAGAGGAGGTTCAAGAGGATGATCAGAGGGCTGGAGCACCTCTGCTATGAAGGTTGAGGGAGCTAGGCTTGTTCAGCCAGGAAAAGAGAGGATTCTGAGAAGAACTCATGGCCTTCCATTATTTAAAGAGAGATTACAAAGAGGCAACGAATCAACTTTTTTAAGGGTGGATTGTGATAGGACAAGGGAAAATGGCTTTAAACTAAATGAAAGGAGATTTAGGTTAGATGTTAGGAGGAAACTCTTCACTTAGAGGGCTGTGAGGCACAGGCACAGGCTGCCCAGAGAAGCTGTGGATGCCCCTTCCCTGGAGGTGTTCAAGGCCAGGTTGGATGGGGCCCTGGGCAGTCTGATCTAGTACTTGATCAAGTGATTAGCAGCTCTGCCTGTGGCAGGCCCTGGAACTAGATGAGCTTTGATGTCCCTTCCAACCCAAGCCATTCCATGATTTTATGATTTCACTTTTCAAATACATTTAGTTAAAACAATCTGAAATATATTAGTAAAACATAGCAGTAGCTGTTGTCAGGACAGTACTGCGTTTCACAGGTAACCTAGGCACGCATAAATATTCTGGTTTGAATTTAAATCATGACCTGCACAAGAAAAACCAAGCAGCTAAAATAGCCATTAAAATAAAAAACAAACACATTCCCCACACCTTGACTCATGCACCCATGTAAGCAAACTGGGCAGCCTCAGCACAGTCAGCCAAGGACTCACCCTCACAGGAAAAAAAAATAATGAGAAGAGTACAGAAACTAGCAGGCTGAAGAGAGTATTTTAAAATTCCCCAAAGACAGAGTTTCCAAAACATTCAGTCCCTGCCTAAATCAGCAAAGAAAATCTCTACAAAGTAAGTTATCTGCCTCTGTTAACTGTACATGCTCCGCTGAAAGCAAAGCTATAAAGGGATAGTACTTTATTTGACAAATTATAACTCAGCAATGAATTTAAACTTATCATTGAGTAATACCTGTAATAAATCTTCCAGTCCTGCTTGACTGACATGACTTCTGTTGAAAGCAGCAGAAAGGTGTTGTACCAGTCATTATTCCCCAGCTGATACCTGTTCCTCAATACCTATGATTTCTGAGTAAGCCTGAGCAATACCATTAAAATAATTTACTCCTCAATTTTAAACTCTCAGGTTTCAATGATTTTTTTATTATTATTTAATCTGTTTTCAAATAATATTTAGAATAAGCCTTAAATTTGGTCATGAAATTAATCATTATTTTCCTCACTGCTCAGCTTAAGATATTATTTGTATATTGTTGCAACCATCATGCTAAACATTCAGAATCATTCCTTTTCAGGCTCTAAAATACTGTTCTTTCCATAGTGAAAACTGATTTCTAGAAAAAAAGTAAGTTTACATTAATTTATCCAAAAGTCTTCTTTTCTTGAATATCTTTTAAAAACATTCATTATGCACTTTTAATACATATACACTGTTTTGAACTATAGTACGTTGATCTTTCTCTTCAGTTGTCCTATTTGGACTGATCATAGCCCAAAAGAATAACCAGTGAGTTAAGAAAAAAGGTCAAATGCACAAAAATAAAATCAGGATTACCGTAACTGTTTGCATTTTACAGATGGAAAATGAATAGATTATGAGTGAGCCCTAAACCATTCATGCAGGAATTAGACATCATAATAGCATATTTTAGTAGGAATATCTCAGGTAATGCATTTATCCACTCAATTTTTAAATCCTACCTAGGATACTGGGCTTAAGCTAGGCATTATGTTTCAGAAAAGAAATTAACAAACTGGAAAACATCTTCAGAAATACAATAAAAGTAGCAAAAGCTGTAAGTTTTTTTCATGACAAGAATGACTGAAGGATTAGTTTCTTCAGTCTAGAAAAACACACAATCAGTGGAAGACATGAAGTCTTCCACCATTACAAGTCTGTTATAAAAGTTGCAATTTAATTGTTCTCTATGGTACCTGGAGGAGAAGAAGGATTTATGTACAACTAAAAATGCCTTCAATATGACATTGAGAACACTTTCTCATTATAACAGTGTTAGGCATTAGAGGAAACCATCCTTATTCAAAGGTGTGAAGAACAGGCTGGATGCACATTCGGTAGGGTTAGGATTAGTTAGAATTTAGATTACATTTAATATATTTGCAGAGTGAGATGGACGACTCTTCCTGCCTGTGGTTTCTCTGTGACAAAATTGAAAAACATTGAAAAATGGAGCAACAGATTACAAAATCCTGGAATGTTTTATTTATTTATTTTAAAGTGATGTAATAAAAAATTTACTGTGTTTTCCCACTGCCAGAGAAGGAAAAATAGTAGTATAAAATTTCTCTGAAATCTGTGCAAAATGACCTAATTCTTTTGAATTGGTCTTCAGGTTTTTTTCAATAGCATAAATTCATAAATATCATCATAACACAGGCAGTGGTTATCAGAGACAGACTTAAGTTTGCTATCACCTTTTTTTATTCAATTTCTTCTTATATTTATCTATAGTTATAAGTATATCAATGATGCATTTGGAATATGATGTGCATATGCTGACTGTACTTATAATATACTTGTTATGAATTCTTATGAATATTTTTATAACCTACCCATATACATTATGATTTTTCCTCCTCTTGACAAACATACTAAACTCCCATTAATATCAACAGCATGTATGCTATCACCTTTAAAAAGTTTCCTATCAGTTTTCAAAGGCTACTAGGTGACGTAGTGTAAGTTTTCAGCACAATGTTATTTCAGAAAAGTCCTATAATGTTCAGATTCTGAACATTCCACATAATGTCTAGAGGAAGGATCACAGGAAAATTTAGGAATGTCTCCTGAAATTAGAGTTAAGTTGTCATCTTCATTAAAGCTCACTGACATACGACTATCCTCATATACAGTAACATTGTCTTGTATACAGTAAATTCTATTACACGATAGACATTGGAAATATCAGCTGCAATGAAACGAAGCTGTATTTAGGAAGGATGATGTGGAATCATAGACTAGTTGGGGTTGGAAAGGACCTTAGGAGGTCACGTAGATCAATTTTCCTGTTAAAACTGGGATCAACTGGAAGAGGCTGCACAAGGCCCTTCCCATTCAGGTTATGAATCTCCAAAGATAGAGCATTCTTGCACTAGAAAATCAACTAAATGTCCTGAATGCCTCTTCTCTTCAATGGGATTCTTCCAAGCAAATCCCTGAATAGGTCAAAAACAGTTCTGTAGAAAAGTCCAGAGTTGTGACAGTGATATTTGCCTTGCTCCTTGACTTTCCAATAGAAATAAAGCACCATTTTAGTTGATAAGTAAGTTTGGAGGTGGTGGTGGTTTTTTCTTTCTTCATTAAATTTAAGACAGAGTTCCAAAACAAAAAAAAAAAGGTTCTGAAAAGGACTTTTAAATATCCAGATTGAATACTGATTTAAATACTGGCATTCACTTAGATTCTTACAGTGGCTCAATCTGTAAAGAAGTTTTAATTATCCCAGTAGAAAACTATGTAAAATAATTCACCTATTTAACAGTTGAAGTTTTCATCATGCTCAAGACAATGTTAGTTGAAGAGACAAACACTGAAATAATTAAGGTTGAATTCATAAAACTACTTCAATTGTATTGTGTACAAATACTTATTATTGGTATACTTTGCACAGAAAAAGAAAGAATTATTAGCTGATTTTCAAAGCAAGTCAGGAAAATTAAGTAACTAGTACATAATTTGACATACACAATCATTACTGTGATTTTACAAACATAGTAACTGAAGGGTGTATTAAGTTAAGAGCTAGCTTTCATATGTTATATGTTTTCATGATCTTGAATGTCTTTTCCAACCTGAACAATTCTATGATTCATCAAAAAGTTCACAAATACTTATACAGAGAACACTGTTAGACTGTGTCAAGAAAATAATAATACTCTTTTACAATGGACACAGACATTAAGTGACCTAATCAGTTAATGGATTAACCTGAGTAGACCTGCAATAAATCCCAGTCATCTGTTGGCTGTTCTTAAATATTTTTTCATCCAGTAGCTTTTATTGAAAACCTTTCTGAAGGTACTTGTAAAATCTCTAACAACTTCAATACAATACAATCAAGATTCTCCCCATGCACCCAAAAACATAACAGCCTTTTAAACCTATATAAGCTAGTTAATTTTTTCTACTTATACTGTTACTGTTCACAAATGGCAAAACTGTCTTCACCATTACACCAAATCTCTGAATATGACAACAAACTATTTAATGTAAAACTTAACAACAAAAAAACATACATCAATTTTTTCACTACCAAGCTTAAAGTGAAAGTATACATGCTAGAATTAAATTCTTCCCATGCCTTCCCACTTGCTAACTATCTTTAATCCATAATCTAACCTGTCTAACAATTTCTAAAGTGAATTTTCAAGTTTTACAGGCATTTGAAAATACAGGAAATAGCATGAAGGAAATTTAATCCTCCTATCAAAAATAAACAACATTGTGCTGACTATAGAATTGCATGTGAAAAAGTGAAATACTACAGGGGAGGAAGATGATTGGTTTCTCATTTGTAGACAAAATATCTCCTGCCACACTGTTAAAATACTGCGCTGACCTCCATCAGCATTGTGTGGGATTCATAAAAATCTAACTGGAAATCTGAGGCAAATTATCCAAATGCAAGAGAATTCTGACAGCTTATTTTCTTTTGTTCGCAAATGCAGGAAGACACCACCATTCTTTTGAAACTGCATCTCTTTTTCATGGTTCTCTTCACATCCATAACAGATAGTAACACACATTAATGAAAATTTAGTATGATGAATCAGCAGGTGTAGCAGCAATATAAAAAAATTTACAAGTCTGTATTAATCACTGTTTACAAGCTTAACAAGAATACAACATATAGGCTTTTTCCCTCTACGTATTTAATAGCTTCAGGAGTGGTGGATGGCTTATGTTGGTTGGGTGGATTGGCCACCAAAAAATGCCAATAATGGAATTTTTAACATACTAAAAGCATGGAAGAGCATACCAAGAAATGGAGGGAGAACACTGTGCATGTCTATACAATCTTCTTTTCTATGTAGCATTGAAGTAAGAGCATGATAAATTTAGAACAACGTCTTCAAGCCTAAGCCACCAGAGAATTCATATAGATTCTATAAATTATGCTCACTTAGCCATATTATGGCAATTAATCCTTAGCCAATTGCATCTACTGAACTTCAGTCATTTTTCTGAGAGCTGTAAACAAGGATAAAATATGCTGCAGTTAAATCTGGAAGCTCAGTAGGCTAGTCGAAGTAAATCTCCATCACATTACCAGGATTTAAATTGCTTCATAAACATTCAAAACAATCAACTAGCCTTGGAGACAGATCTTTTAGACTTGTATTTATCTTTCATATATTAAAATACCTTTTGCATTCTGAGCATGGACTTTGACCAGAGAGACAAAGAAGAGCTGTCTCCAGAAGCCAACCGAGACAATTAAGAACCATTAGCAACCTGCTGTACTTCAGTCATTGAAGCTATTGACAGATAGTTGGATGCTAATTATTTCTTCTAACTAGAATAACTTTCTGTAGTTTAAAGTAAAGCTAGTATTTTAAAAAGGTAAAAAAAAAAAATCTAGATATGATTAGAAAATTGCTCAGCTTTATTCAGAATTCATTCTCATTTTCTCTCTCTATCCCACACCTCCTGTAAATACATGAAATGCTCCTACGAAGAACACAGCTGAGAGTTTAGAAAAATAAACTTATAAAAATTGACATATGAGACAAGACATGAATCAGAGAGCTGACATATACCCATAGTTGAAGGAATCTTTTTTTTCCCGGGGACAACTTGATAAAAAGTAAAAGCATTCCATCTTCAGAAGGCACAGGAGGACAAAAAGGAAGAACTAACGTTAAGAACCATAACAACTCTGAACACAGGTAGGGCACATGACCTGCACTAAGCCACCGGATAATTTATGCTGCTTTATACAAGAACAAAACAGAGTACCTCCTAAAGTCTGTCGGTCCTCAGATGTTACGGTTTGTCTGTGAGACATAACCTCCCTGAAGAGGCAATCAGAATTGACAAATGGTAAGCAGGGAATGTTTTTGATAACACCCTGTGATCATTATATGCTTTTTCTCCTTTTTTTTTTTTTTTTTTTTTAAGTTATAATGGAATCCATGAAGATGTTGGACAAGCAAGACGCTTCAGTAAAATGCTTGAGGAAAAGTGGTCACCACAAAAGAAGCCAAAAGTGATTTTCTCAGAAAGAGCAACAAAGTATTTCATGGAGTATAAATGACAGAAATAAAAGCATAGAACTGGATTGAGTCACATATACAAGTGAATACAAGAAACGTAAGACTTCTTGAACAAAACCAAGAAGTCTTCCTGTGATGGAAAGCACATAACTTTCTTTTAGTTCTGAGGAATAATGCATTTTTAAAACTGTCACAAACTGATTGAGGTGCTTATTTCTCTAACCATTGCTCTTGATGTTGCTGGTGCATTCATCCTCAGCCTCATTTTTTTCAGCTCTGAAAAAAAATACCAACCTAAAGTTGCTTTCCACTCTCATCCTAGATAAAATATATATACCCACTTTTCTGTTTCTGAGCATATAGTGCCATCTATACTCTCAAGATATTTTCACAGTCTCTGCAAGAAAACAATTACTCTGCCTGCCCTAGAAGCTGAACACATTTAAATGCGTTCTTTATTGCCGAGATCCTAAAATAACACATACAAAAGGATTTTCTAAAACGACAACTGATTAGGACTACTTAGCTTTACGGGTTGCTAATTTGAGAATCCTTCAATAGTCTCGAATGTGAAAAAGCATTAAGCAGCCTCCTTCTTGAAATTAAGACTTTTTAAGACACTTCAGAACAGACAATAACTAAAGCGTTTTTCATTTTTAACCAACTGCTGTGTGATTTCTTTCATGTAAACTCTGTAACCGCTAGCCATGAAAAAAAAAAAAGCAGGAACCAAAGACTCAAAATAGGCTCTCTATAGAACCTACTCTCATATCTGGTAAGCGTTGTGAAGGTTGACCTTGCTTCAGGTAATCTGACCAGAAATGGACACAAGGGCAGACTTGTCTCCTTCAGAAGCTGACAGCATGTACTACCCTCTGACTTGATTAGTTTCACTGGAAATCAAGCTTCCCAAATCAGAACAGGTTTCAGAAGGTGAAATAACACAGAGGCTCTCAAAAAAAAAAAAAAAAAAAAAAAAAAAAAAAAACAACCACTACTCCTGTGCTTATAACAAGAAAAGGTCCAGAGATCTGTGTGGACTTCAGAAGATATACCTACTTCAGCCTGTGAAACATGTAAGACTGAAGAACCAGTTAATTAACCTTTCTTACTAAGGCATTAGAGTTCCTTCAATCACTTTTTGTTTGGGCAGTTTCCCATTAGAGTAATGTACTCTGAAAAACATAGACGATAGACATGTGTCGGCGTTTGGTCCCGTTACAGAATTCCCCCAGTCAGTGTGGCATCAGAATAGCAAGTTTTCATAATAGCAAGTTCTCTTAATAGCAAGTTCTCTTTATTGTGTTTTACACACACCTTATATATCCTTCACTCGTAAGCAGTAAATCCACTCACGGTTAATTATCCTTAAGTTCTTCACAACAACGTAGATAACAAACAAAGGGTTGCTTAACTATCCCAGAAGTGACCACATTAGCTGTGCGTACTAAAGACTATTCTGTTTACACCTTAGCCCTGTCTTCAGACTCCGGAGGCCTCATAGAGATAAGATCTACCAGAGTCTGTTGGGCTCTTTGTTGTTAAATCTCCCCCACAGACATGGACCTTGATGAAAGTAATGTTAAAAGATTTACTACTTTCCTAAGACTTGTAGCTTGCATCAATGCTGAACACGGGAGGTTCTCCACCACTGCAGCTAAATAGCTACATATATAAGACAGGTATAAAGACACATTGAACACACATTTTTCACCAGGAAACTGCTGTCACCGAAGACAAAAATATTAGTATACTAAAGGAAATGTCTTTCCCTTCTGTCCTAGGTGGATGTACGCAAGCATATGAGGGGAGATGAGCTGTAAATAAAAAAAATGTATGGACAACGGTTTCTCCAGAAGTAATGCCTCCTATTTATTTCCATGGAAAAGGTAACAGGTACAAAGAGCACAATGACACTATTTGATAAAGGAAATTCTCAGCTACAAAACACCATTTTTTCAAAACAGTCATCACCATTAGCTATGCATTTTCACGAGTGAGGAACAAGAGCCTGCACTTGTAAAAATCCACACATGCAGATGTGACCCTCTGTTTCATAGCTGCTACGTACGTATGACAGCATTGTTGCTAGGAAAGATGTAGTCCACACAGTCTATCTTTCATCAGCCCAAACAGATGGAAGTCAGAAGGCACCAAATACAGACAATACGGTGGGTGTGGCAGGACAGTCCAGCCAAGACTGGCAACATGCTTCACAGAAGTCAAACTGCTATGGGGTCTGGAGTTATCACATTGCAAGAGAAATGTGAGACTTCTTCTCTGGCTTGACTCTGAAAATTTGAGCATTCAGCTGAGTCTATGTCATGACGCTGTGGTCAGGACTAGTGGTTTGTTTGAGTTCCAGGAAATCCAGAATGATCACTTAGTTCCCATGTCAGAAAACAGCACACATCATTTTACTTACTGGGGGCTGTCTTGAAACTTTTCTTAGATGGGGAATTCACATGCTACCACATAACGGACTGCTGTTTTGACTTTGGTTCAGATTAGTGACACAAAGTCACACCACTATTAATGATACAAACCAGGCAATTCACCTTTAGCTTATATCGGTTCAATAGGTGTTCTTCCAACTTGCATACATTGTTCTTTCATTTCTTGGGTGAGCATTTGCGGGACCCACCCAGCACTAACATTGCAATAATCCAACATTGCCACCATCACTTCCAATGTACTGAAGCCAATATTCAGGTCTGTACACAGTTCCCAGGTTTTAATCTACTGATTCACACAGATGAGCTGAATGAAACACTCTTCATTTTCTGATGTGACAGCTGTGCATGGGTGGCCAGAAAGTGGTGTATGTATCACATCGCTGTTGCCAGCACACCACCCACTGCCTCACTGTCCTCACATCCAGAAACATTTAGTAACCACTGATGAATGCCAGTGGGTGCAATTTTTTGTGCATATAGGAATTCAGTGACATTTTTTTCTTCATATGCTCCTCCATGTCAGACTTCATTTTGTCTGACTGCCCCTCTGCTGCCATCTGTCACATGACAACAAAATGGAACTGAGTATTTTCAGGAATGTTCAACCATACCACCAACGTCCTTCTCTGACATCTTGGGCAAACAATGAAATAGGAGGCATTACTTTCAGAGCAGCCCTCGTATAATACAGGGATACAAATATGTATTTCTTGACAGTCGTGAGAGGCTTCTTTCCTTTAAGTACTTCATCTCCTACCTTAACCAATTGACTGAATATTCTATGATTGTTACAGGTCAATGCCTTATTGATATACTTTAAAGAGAAGTATAATTCTCAGCAAATGCACAAGACCATAATTAAAGATGTGTCATGAGCAGTAAAAGCAAAAATATGAATCAAATTCAACCCAAGTATTAATCTTGTTTGCAATTCTATTTTCAATTTTCCAAATCACCAGATTAATATGCCACAATAAGAAATTACTGATGAGAAAAAGCTTATTAGATCATATTGTACATCACCTTGAAAATATAAAATTGCTCTCTACAGCAAATATGAGTGCTTTATTCTGAATTACCAAAGGAAAAGATATAGTGCCAATCTACCAGGAAAAAAACTGAAACTTCATTAAGAATTGATTCCTGACATTACATTTAAGTTTGGTTGTGTTTTTTTTTTGCTCAATTTAATCTACTTTGCATATCTCCTTAGACTTTATAATCTTTAGGTACTGCTTTATGATTGGCAATTACCTCAAGCAAATAGTTTCTATCATATCCTCTCTTTTCAGGTAAAATAATTTATCCATTAAGATAACTGATTTTTGTGCATGTAAATCTGTTTTTGCCATTTATTTTTAGGCATACATGGACCTATACTAAGTACCCACTTCTAAACTGCAAATGGAAATTCTCATCATCATAACAGAGATGAAGTTGTGAATTTAACATTAATACCCCTCAATATACGTGGAAAACAAGATTTCCAAAGTCTACATTTGACTTTCCCATGGCCAAATAACATTAATACTACAGAGTTATGTTGACGTCACCTTTTATTTTTTCAGTATATTAGATGCATTCAGTGAAGCCCACACAATGTTATCTTATATTCCTTCCTTCACATTACTAATTATTCTTTCCATTAAAATTCACTCTTTAGTCCTGCATGATATCAAGAGCAGACTAATAGGCATGCAGTCACCCATTCGGTATTTCCTATACGTAAAAATGTTATTAATACACATGAACACAGACTGTATTTTCACACTTGAAAGTTTTTTAGTTTTTTCAGAGTAGCTTTTAATTTTACAAGTAAAATATAGATCCCATTATGAATACAATGTCAGGTTAGCATATTTTTTTATAATGACTATATAAATCACATGCATAATTAAATTATATTTTTATAATTAACATATAATCATCTTTTCACATAAATTTCCACTGGTTGCAAACCATTTACTGAAATGGTAGTTGAATTTTAATGACCATAAACACCCAGATTTTATTACTCATCTCATTTTTTCCCTATAGAAACTTGGCTGAAAGAATAGATTGTATTTCCTCAGAGTAGAAATATTTTCCCCTTGAGCTCTGTTTTTAAGATGTGGCAATATGATTAACCTGCTTCTAAAAAGAAGCATCAGCCTGTGACTGTCCTTATGGTGAAATGTTTTCCCTTTTGTATCTTCAAACTAAAGGTTAACTCAAATGAATCTGTGGCAATGATCCCATTAATAATTCTCCATCAGCAATCATTTGATCACTGTGGGGTGAAGCAGTTTAAATTCTATCCTGCAGGTAGGGTATGTCAAATTCCTCACAAAGATTTTGCCTCACAATTGGACATCCTAGTCAAAGACAGTAACAGACTTTTATACTGATCATGTCTTTCATCTGTCCTTCATTAGGGAGCTTGTCCTTGGTCTTAGATCTAAACACTGCTTGAGAGTTTTTCCTTTTTTTTTCTTGTGATATTTTTCAGTGTAAGTGGAATGAAAGCTCTATAATGGCATGTTATTGAAGCTAATAATAAACTAGCCAGAGAACACAACAGAAGTACAACATGATGAAAGGCAACACAAATCATCTAAACGCTATAAAAAATGCAGTTCAGATTACAGAAATATCAGTAACACAGATGGATCGCCTAAATCTCAAATCAAATAAAATGAGGATGAATAGCAGTTTCTAAAACACCATTAAAAAACTCTCCTCGATATGTGATGAACAAGATGAATTGTCATCTTTCTCATTAAGACTGTTCCTCTCTTCCTATTTGGCATGTAGTTATGATAAAGAGCAGCGTCTTGCAATTTAAGAGAAATCTGTGAGTTCTGTAAAGCCGTGGATCTACAGTGTCAGCCCAGTTTCTTTGAACAGCTTAATTCTACAGGATATAATTACATCAATATTTCAGTAAGTCTATCTTCAGTCTAGCTCACTTCTCCTACATGTTCAGAATGTTATGGAATATGTAGTATCTTCTCCTATATAACATTATCTACCATTTTAGCTATGTTATATGTGGCATACTCATAGCATATCTCTATTTGCTCTATCTTCTGCCTATAACCAAGATTCTCTTGATTAACCCAACCTCCAAGCAGTTTTTAATTATCATTCCAAGTATCAGGCAAATGAAGGAAATAAAACTTCTGCTAGAAAAAACACACACTATTTTTCCCCTCAAACACAGAAACACCATTCTAACCATAACTACTACAGACATCATAATTCATTAGCAGTATACTCCTAAAACTGAGTCAAAGGCTCAACAAGTTTTGTAATTGCATACAGAAGACTTTTATCTTGAAAAAACAACCCACAACTAATTCAACTGCAACTAGTAGCACAGCTTCTGTCTTAGTGAATCTCATATCATAGCACTTAACTAGAAAAACCTGCGTAAATAGCAGTCACCTACAATTCTCACAACCTTAGTGGCAGATTGCTGATAATTCAATTTTGCACGAGTGTAGGTACATTTGGGAGCTTTACTAAGCATTATTTGTGAGATTCCCTTATTTTTTAAGCTAGGTTTTCAGATTTCAGGATTCATACACTTTAAGAACAGAAGGGACTGGTGTGATCATTTATGACTTGTACACATCCCTCTGGGGTTTCCCTAAATTTATTGATATTTGAATTAATTCATATTTTTTTTTGAGTGGAATTACTTCTGATAGAAGTTGCTTTACTATATGGATTCAGAGACAGGCTTGAAAAGATTCAATTTGTATAACTAATTCAGAAATAAGAATAAGTATGAAAATATTATTTTGAAAACCAGGTTTTTTTGTTTTTAAGTTCCATGTTTACATGTTTGGGGATTGAGTTATTTTGGCAATGAAGATGGTTAAAGAGAATTGATTCATAATCTGACAACGTTAATATTTGGAGTTGAGGAAAATATGCCAGTAAAGCTTTTAAGCCACATCTCAACAAAATAATGTGTCTACAAACAGACTAGCCTCTGTATGTTAGTTCTTCTCACTGAAATATAGCTGATATGAAGAGATTAGTTTTTTTTCTGTGGTTATATTTTCAGATAGTCATCTTTCTGCTTTTATGAGTTACCTTGTTGGATGCTCTAGTATTAAAAAATATTATTTACTTACCAGTTATTTCCAGCAAAAATATTTTTTAAAAATTTTTGATAGGTAATGTACTTTTGGAACAAACATTCATTGACTATATATGCAAAGTTCCTACAAAAAAGAAAAGTCTGTAACAAAGATACATGTAACAAAGATTTATATATTTAGGCTTTCATACATGAGAACTAGTTATCCCACTCTTATGTAAGTAATTCCATTATGCATCCCAGTGGTACCAGGTGCTATGCAAATGCAGTCTCAGGAAACTGGTATGTATTCAGACAGTGACAAAAGCTTGTTTCTGAAAGTCTTGCTGCAGTCAACATTAGAGATACCGTTGATTTGAAATTACTGCCTGTTTTTTTTTGTTTGTTGGAAGAGGATATTATGGTATTTTGCTTTTTCATGTTTTTCCTCTTCTCCTGAAGTTTGAAGCCAAAATATAAGCAGCTAGTACTCTATCCTCATAGAAACGTGACATATTTGCACTAGTTAGGTGTTTTACAAGGCATTATCTATTCCCTAAAGTAATAGAACTCCACTATTGACCATTAAAGTAAAATTCTGCTACTAATTTTTGCTTTAAAAAGAACATGTTTTAACACTTGAAAATCCTTGACATTATTTTGATGTTTCTGTCCAATTATTATAGATTTCATTTTTAAATAACCAAGTTATATACTGAAATAACACATTGCTTCTCTCATGTCTTGTTTCATCAAGATTTTATACAACTGTAGAAGATTTTTTTCTTGCTTCCATTATAGAAAGTAAAGGAAAAAATGTGGAATTATGCAAAATCATTTATTTCACAAATCTAAACGCATATATCATTTTAGAGAGCAAGGGTCATTGAACTATATTTTGAAATCACTCATCTGATTTGGTGAAAAATATTTCGGCTGGCAATGAGCAAGAATATGTATGCCTTCTCAGCAAATTTAGAGGAAAATATTAAGACCGCAATCAAGGGAAAAAGTACCTTTCTTAAATGAACCTAATTTGTCTTGCAGAGTACTTCTTCAGAGTGAAGGAACTTGTTGGTAACAATTTTTACATTGAACTTACTATGATCATGTTTACTAGTCAAGGAGGCTGATCAGTGTAGAAAATGACAGAAATATTATATGCTAGCATCTCAATTTACTAAGTGCACAAGAACAAGTTACTACTAGGTCTAAAGGAATGTTTGTCACAGAAGTTCCACAGACCTGCAGGAAGTGAACTGGAATTCTGGTTGGTGGCAAGTTGAATATGAGTCAACAGCATGCCCTGGAAGTCAGAAGGGCCAGCCATATCCTAGTGCATATCAGGCACAGGTTGAGGGAAGGAGTTGTCCCACTGCTCTGTACTGGTGTAGCCTCACCTTAAGTACTGCATGCAGTTATGGGTGCCACGATGTAAGGACACAGAATTACTAGAGTGTCTAAGGGAAGTCTACAAAAGTGAAATATAAAGGACAAGATGGAGGAAGAGCTGCTGCAGTCACTGGATTTGTTCAGCAAAGAGCAGGCTGAAGGGAGGCCTCAAGGCAGCCTACAGCCCCTCACAGGGAGCAGTGGGGCAGCACTGAGCTCTGCTCCATGCAGTCATCAACAGGACCCAAGGGAACAGCACTGAGCTGTGTCAAGGGAGGGTCATGTGGGTGTTAGGAAAAGATTCCTCACCAGAGGATTGTCAGGCACTGGAACAGGCTGCCCAAGGCAGCTGTCATGGCATCGAGCTGCCAGAGTTCAAGAAGAATTTGGACAATGCTCTCAGACATAGTGTTGAATTTCAGGTCGTTTTGCAGTGCGGAGCCAGGAGTTGGACTCTGTTATCCTTGTGGGTCCCTTCCAACTCAGGATATTCTATGATTCTATGAAAGTTTATCTTCCAGATCGTTAAAGTAAACTTTTGAGTTTAAAATAAAACTGCATCTAGTTGTATTTTCTGCAGTTTCTTTTGTCCACTGTATATACAGCCAGCTTTTATTCTCATGAAATTAACAAATTCTGGTAGGTTTTCACTCCTTTGCTTGCTAATTGGATTCATGCTGTTTTTTTCTATAACATTTTAGCTAATGTAATTCATAAGCACTGAGGCCAGAAATCTCCTTCTCAAAATACCGACTTGATTAAAAGATAGAGTTTTGCCTTGTACACTTCAATAGATTAAAATGTTTTTGTGTGGTTGGGAATAGTTTTAAGTTATACCAATAACATCCCAAAGAAAAGAATAAGTAATCTTAAAATCCACCTTTTTTTCCAATCAGCATACCAAAGTTCATATAATGAAGTGTACACTACATATGTTTTGTACATATTAAATGTATACAATACATGAAATACTCACATTAACTTCTAGACACCTTTAAACTTTGTTGTTTTTTTTTTTTTTTTTAGGTTTCCTGAACTGCTCTCCCCATAGTTTCCTACTTCAATACCACGAAATCTCACAATCCAGAGGACTGCTGAGGCATAGCAAAGCTATAAAACCATCTCCATCTATTAAGTGTATGATATCTATCCCT
Organism: Numida meleagris; assembly: GCF_002078875.1. NCBI lineage: Eukaryota > Metazoa > Chordata > Aves > Galliformes > Numididae > Numida > Numida meleagris. The sequence goes on along the minus strand of NC_034412.1, from coordinate 31,202,238 downwards.
GACCCACACATTCTACCTCTGTAAGAGAAATCTCTTACAAATCCACCTTAGATTCTGCATGAGGTTTCTGATTAAAGTCAGGGTTTTTAAAATATCCTGAACACGAGGGGTGCTCTAGTCTCTTTCCTCCAAGACACTTCTGACTAAAGAGGGCAAAGGAAAGTGGAGAAGAAGGAAAAAGAAAGGGAGGTTGGGGGGGAGGGATGAAGAGTGAAGCAACTGTGTAGTTCAATGGCCAACAAAAGGGACTTCAGAGCCTTAAAATGTCTGTTGAAGAAATCGAGGGCACAGGCCAACTTCTGTTTCATGTAGAGGGTAAGAACAATGAAAGAAATGAAAGGATCCAATTTATAAACACTTGCCTTTGTGGCTGGTGCCACCAGTATAATTTGGTGTTTTTCAACAAGTTCTACATGGCACCAGAGGCTTGCAGTCACCAGATGGGTTTTACCTCTGTCAAAGAGGGGAGAGGGTCCTTGGGGGTAAAGCTAGCAGGGCTCATTGGCAGAGAATTAAACTAGATTTGAAAGGGCAGGTTGGTAATAGTGAGCCTGCCCATGATAAGGTGTAGGATAACATAGCTATGCTAGAGGAACAGGGTGATATGAAAAGGCAAAGTTGCACTCAGTTTTAGGAAGGGTAGAAGGGACAAGCCAGCAAACTACTAGCCCGTCAGCATCACACCTCTGCTGGGAAGTTCATGGGACAGATCCTCCTGGAAACTATGCTAAGGCATGTGGAAGAGAAGGAGGTGATACAGAACAACCAGCATAGCTTCACCAAGTGTAAATCCTGCCTGATCAACCTAACAGCCTTCTATGATGGCTTAAGATTGAGCATAGCACTGCCAAAAAGGACTTTAGGGTACTAGTGGATGGTGAGCTGGACATGAGCCCAGGTGCCCTTGCAGCCCAGAAAGCCAATCATACTGTGGGCTGCATCAGAAGAAACATGGCCAGCAGGTCAAGGGAGGTGATCCTGCCCCTCTACTCCATGCTAATGAGCCCTCACCTGAAGTATTGCATCCAGATGTCAAGTCCTCTGTACAGGAGACACGTAGACTTCTTGGAGCATATGACAGGAGTGACACTTCCCAGAGTATAAATCTATTTCAGGAAGAGAAGATCTCATGTCACTACTCAGCACAACACAACAAAGCTCCTTAAACCCTTCTGAGAAGAGGTAGCACAAGGTGAAAGATATCTGGAGGCCTGAATGCCTTCTTCAGGTTTTGGTATAAAGGCGAACTCCGGAGAGTTGTGCCAGAGAAAGTATGACAGGTACATAAAACAGTAGGAATGCTGTCAGAATATGTACTTCAGAGAAGTGGAAGTACTCTCCACTTGTGGGAACATGTATTGGAAAACATAGTCATCATATTCTGCTTACTTTGTTTCTAAACATAGAACTCCTTGAGTTCATGACAGAACTGATCTATGTATGTACATTCACATTCTCCCCCCCAAAGATATTTCAGTAGGCAAGAAAATTATTTCCCACCTGTTTTCATTGGTACTACAGACAATGACGCTACTAAGTAGAACATGAGAAAGTGCGCTGCCAGTCAACATGTTTCACTCAACCAAACATGTATCACGCAAGTCAACTCACTTTTGCAGATACGTCCAAACCTGGTGGACATATAAAATGTTTCTATTTCTAGAAGCTTCCTAGCATAACAAAATACAAAAACTCAAAAAAAAAAAAGACAATTAAGAGAGCTTCTCCCAAATTAAGTTTATTTAGACCAAGAGGTTTAAGGTAAATATCTTTCATCTTGAAATACAGGTTAGTGGGGAAAAAAAAAGAGAACTGGTTATTACTTGTAACAGTTTTCTCAAGTTACTAAATGCAGTTTCACTTAACTAAAAATGAATCCTCCTGATACGCCTTTCAGCACTCTGAGCTTTAATGATGCCTAGCACAGCAGTGTAATTAACAGTATCAATGATATATAACAATTCTGTTCTTTCCAGTGGTCGAAACAGAAGGCTAATGCCAGACTGCTTGTTAAGGTACACCCAGTTGCAAAGCACAGCAGATGAGACATTCCCCCAGTAGACACATAATGAGGTAAAGACATCTGTAAGAACTTTGAATGTGAAGATTTAAACTCTTTGGTGATACCGTGGATGGAATTATTGTCTTCCCTGCAGACACTGTCACTGGAAATAGATCAGCCCTCCAATCACACTGGACTATGAATACTTCCAACCTTGTTTTTCCTTAACTAAATTACTGCATATCTATTCCTAAGTTTCTCAAAGCAACGCAGACTAAGTTAACAAACAGAAAACCTCCTCTGGTACATGTGTTTTTTGTGTTTGAATTGGGCCTCACCACTTTTTAAAGAAATTGCTAAGTGATTACTTAGTAACAGAAGGAAAAAGAAACAGGAGAAAGAGAATAATTCAACACGAAGTAAATGAGAGAAAATATAAGTCAGAATATTTTTACAAAATAAATACAAGTTCTGGGGAAAAGAAATAAGTAATTTTCCATAAGAAACTACCAAGTTCTTTCCTATCCTTGGTGCTTTAAAAACTGAAAACTGAATTGCATTCACCTGGTCTAATAACAGAAAAAAATAGAATAACATCAATTCAGATCATGCACGATAAGTAGGATAAATAAGTATTGATAATATTATGAGTGTTTGAAATCATATACATGTAAATAGACTGACTTAGTTTCTTCACTAATGCTTGATCTATTTCAGTTGTTCTTTGCAACTATAATACATTACTGTGAATGTATTATAATAACACCTTAATTCAGACTTTTTATAGCTCACCAAATCAATCACAGTAAATAATGGGATCAATGCATTTCATCTTATTTGAGTTAATGAATTATCCATGAAGTAGTTATGACTGTCTATACATTTTCAATAACTCTCATGAGGGATCATCTTAACAGATATGTGCACCTACAGATGTATTTTTGTGTCTCCAGAAGCTTGCCTTTTTATGAGGGCTTCTCTTAGTAATGCCTCCTATTTTATTCTGTTGGCCCATGAGATCAGAAGCTTAAGTTAGTAGAGTGACAGTAGAGGTTGAACCTTCCCTCCAATATTCTGTTACATATTGTTGCTGTGTGCCAGATGGCAGCAGAGGGGCAAAATGGAGTCTGACATCGAAGTGCAGATGAAGCAAAAGTGTGCCACTGAATTCCTTCATGCAGAAAAAAATGGGACCCACTGACATTCATCAATGCTTGCTGAACATTTATGGAGACCAAGCAGTGGATGTGAGCACGGTGAGGCAATGTGTGGTGCATTTCAGCAGTGGCAACAGTGGCAGTGGGGTCACCTACCCTGGCAGAGACTTTTATAAGCACAGCATGCAGGTTCCTGCTTATAGCTGGTGAAAGATGCGTAGCCAGTGGTGGTAGCTATGTTGAAAAATAGTGTTCTGTAGCTGAGAATTTTCTCTATTAACTATTGTTATTTTTCTCCTGTCTCTTGTAGTTCTCATGGAAAAAAATAGGAGGCATTACTTTTGGAGCAACCAACATATGTAGAAAAAGCTTTCATCTATCTGTGTCAAATAAATAATATTGTCTTTTTTTCGGAGACCATTTTCTGAGCAGATGTAGAATGCCTGAGCTATTTGAAAATTGTTACGGATGTGAAAGAAAACCCTTACTGTTGGCAAGTTCAATACAAAAATTCAAATTTCTGGTTAACCTGACTTAAGATATTTCTTTAGAAACATATCATCTGCAGATGTATGTACATACTAGGATATATTATTCATTATTGACAATAACATAATAGACTTAGAAATACCATAACATGGATCATTATAACAATGCTAAAGACTGAGTTGAAAATGTAAAATTTCAGTCTTCATGAAGAAAAAGTGGCAATGATACTGAAGTATAACAATAACTGGTTGCTTTTGTTTTGTTCTTAGCTTCAAAACAATATATTAGTTTACATAAAATCATTTTACATAATGTAGTTTTGTGTATTTTATGCCAGGCTTTTTTTCCCTCAAGAGGATTTTTTATTTTCACTTAAATCTTGCATCTCTTCAGATGCAAGGAATTCTACATAGAAAAAAACATTTATTATGAATCATAATACAGAACTCCATAAATTTACAGTACTTTACAGTAGGAAGTTGGCATTTTGGAAATATCATCAGAAAACAGAAGAACATTAAAAACCTGATGAAACATTCTTAGTGTATCTGAACGCATCTATTTAACTTCTATAAAAATGTAGTAATAATGCTGATAATGCAAGACTTACCAATGTCTCTTCAGAAACTAATTTTCATATTCAACTATCTGAATCAAAGTTCAATGTAATATGATTGACATGCTTGTGATAAAAAACTGTTACACACTCACTACGAATGTTCTGCTCTTGACTGTTAGGGTTGAAGACATACACTTAATGAACTAACAAGTTGTAAAAATTAGTTTAAGGTTATGTTGTACAAAAGATGTATGAAACCTCAGAGGCCAATATCTGAAGTGTATTTTAAAGGGGAAAAATACATACTTTAAGTGAATAGGAAGAATTAATGAACAAGGATTGCTCTAGCAGAGAAAACTGTTGAAACATGAATAAAATCAGTCAGAACAGACTCTTCAAGTGACTAATTGCCAAAAGATAGCCATAGGGAAAGAAACGAATTATTAAGTATCTAGATTTCTCCAGTGGAGACTTTTAGAAAGCAATTATAGAAAGGGAAATAAAGGTTCACTAAAAAGAAGTAAAATCATTTAATGTTATTTACCTTTTTTTTCCAATTAGTACTGGACTGCAATACAGAAAATAATAAGAAACAATTTACACTGTTTAAGCTGAAATTGTGCCAAATACATCCAACAAGATTTTGCACAGTGTCAGTTAATACAGTGAAGTTATCTTAAATCAGCCAACATTAAAGAGGACACAGTTCTTTTCTCAATCATACTTTCCAGTTAATGCTTGGCTATTTGCTGTCATTAACTCTAGGCCTTCTCAGAGGTCTTTTATTTCCAGGGTCATCCTGACAAAACTTTCAACTTTCTTCTTGTTATCTCATTCAGGTTTTTCTTACCTTTCCACTATGTTTCCTATTATCTCAATCCTAAGAATTATTTTTTCTCTTCAAAGATGTGGAAATCACATGAATTATAGAAGGATTGCTTCTGCATACTGTCATTATACCCTTATTTTTCAACCCAGTCATTTCCTTTTCATCTGTTGAACGTCACATTAGCCATAAGTCAATGGATAAGTGTAATGAAACTGTTGTACATGGCAAGGAAAGCCAAACACCTGAAATTGCCTTCAGCCTCTCTTTTATAAAGGCACAAGGAAGAAGCCTCCTTCAGCTGTCCGTACTATAAACAACCACATCATAAACTTATGGACTCTCATATTGTTACGAGCTACGTATTTTAGTCCTACTTCATTGATTGTTTCATGACTTACTTCCTAAGACAATTCAAAAGCATAAATCTAGCTTGTATCTAACTTACTTCAGTGAAGTATTTCTTCAAAATGAAATGAGAGCGCCATGCTGGAGAACACAGCCTTCTCCCATCACCATCTCCTGGTCACCTGGGAGAGACCCAGCCTTACTCCTACATTGCCTCAAACTATGGCTCCATCACTTCTTCCTGGATTAATATACTTTTAAACATTAAATATTTCTTTTTGCTTCCAGGTTTTGACTGTCTGGCATTTATACAGATAGCAATCAATTACCATCTCAGCCTCTGAAGAACTGAGTGAGCTTGTTCTAGTCTATTCATAGGAAATGTTCTTCTTTCTGAATATCTTAAAATTCATTTTTTTCCTCTAACATTTGATCAGATTTGTTTATAATCTACGGCTAAGGTTATGTAAGTGTTTTTAAGGAGCATTCAGTATTTTCTTCTGTATATTGGGAACACCTTGTCTGAAACACAACATTGCTTCTATCTTATCTTGAAAACTATCCAAGTATAAATATGAGGACACTCCAAAAGTAATAGCTCTTATTTGTTTCCATGGAAACTACCACAGATACAAACACAGTTACACTATTTGATAGAGCAAATTCCTAGCTACAAAACACTATTTTTCAAGACAGTCACCTCCACCCACTATGCATTTTCACTAGGGATGGACAAGAGCCTGCATGACACACTCAAAAATCTGCATAGCCATTTGGAATATGGCTTGTCTTTCACATCAGTTTCACCGTTGCTGAAACACACCACCCACCACCTCCCTGCGCTCACATCATCTGTTTGGTCTCCAAAAAATTCCTTCACATGGGGGAATTCAATTAACACTTCTGCTGCATATGTACTTCCATGTCAGACACCATTTTGTCAGTGCCCCTCTGCTGCCATGTGTCGCATGGCAATGAAATGTAACTGAATACTGAGAGGAAGCTTCAACCTCTACTGCTGTACCAACATCTATTTCTACCATTATGAGCCAACACAATGAAACAGAAAGCACTACTTTCAGAGCAGTCCTCATACTTCTTAAGACAGTAAATAAAGAAGAGATAATCTTTTAGGTGTTAATGCTGTGTCTGGCCCCAAGTTATAAAGTTCTCTACACCATTTGAGTCTTACTACAACAATAACAGGAAATAAAGTATTTTCATTTTCACTGTTCTAAAATCACAGCCATTTCAAGATCTACGTCAACATAAAAAAAGAAAAACTGGGGCCTTAATTTTTACTAGAGATGACATAATGCACATGGTTACCTTCACAAATATGTTTATTCAAACAAAACTCATATAGTTGTTTAAACATTGCTGGTTGTTAGAAAACTTGTGTATAGTTATAAAGGACACACTATTTTGAAACAAAGTAGCAAAAAATAAACTCACTTTCACTGCCACAAACCTGCATTTGTAGCCATCATACTCCAGGGTTACTTTCTACAACCCCATTTTCAAACGCAACCACATGGAAATATAGGCTTATATCAAAATACCTAGGTTTTTGCTAGGTTCTTGCTACTTCAGTGGAGCAAAGCTGTCTTGACCTCAAGTAATTTGTATTGAACAATCTTTTCTGGTCAACTTTTTAAACAAGCTCTGTTTCATACACATCTTTTGAAGTTGCTCAAATTTTATGCAATTTTATTATTACTACTTAAGTAATTTTGGCTAAACCATATATGATCATACTAATGCAAGGGAAGAGAATGTAAGCAAATGAAGGGGGCACTCAGCTGATTTAAAATTGATTTAAGAAGCAATTATGAACAAAAAAGCAAATAGTTGCATGAGCTCCCTAAAATGGAACGGAAAGACTTGAAGATGGTTGTATAAAACCCATTATCAGGAAAACATTTTTTTCATAGTAAAATGTTTTTAACCATCTACAAAAGAAAAGACTTTCTTCCATGAAAATCTGTACAAAAAGATTTTTTTTTAAAGGCAAACTTTATCAGCTCCAACAGCAAAGAATGAAAGATCTTGTTCTTCTTAAAACTAATATTTTTTGAGAGGGAAGGGTGGGACCTAACTCTCTTTTTTGGCTTTTGTAAATGCTAAGATCTCTATGTAACTGACAGTCTATCTGCAGTTATCTGTATTCACAATGTTTTGACAAAATTTTCTCCCCTTTTTCAAGTTTCAGATCACAGAAGAAAAAATAACATGCACAAAGTAGCATTGTATCAGTGCTTCTACATTTGCAGGAGTATTCGTTACTAAAGCATTTTCCAAAAAGTCCCTTTATTACTTGTTCTACAGAAAGTGTCCTAGACAGGTGAATCACCATCCCTGAATGTCCCCTAAAAACCTTTTGGATGTGGTGCTCAGGGACATGATTTAGCAATGGGTTGCTAGAGTTAGGGTAGTATGGTTAGGTTGTGGTTGGACCTGATGATATTGAAGGTCTTTTCCAACCTGAGCAATTCTATGATTCCACTCTAAAGAATATGAAAAATTAAGCTTTGCTTTTTTAAATTACATTCTGTACACCTCTTTTCCTAGAGCTGATCAAACCTCAATTTTTTTCTAGCAGTGGAATTCATATGGCTTGGAAATTCCCATAGTCATGGAAAAAAAACCAGAGCAAGAACTTAAATGTAAAACCAAAATAAAAGCCTTCAACTTTATCCAACAAAATTCTCTTTCTTGAGATAATGTATACCAAAAGTATTCTGTCATTTTTCTGTGATGAGCATTTTCTCACAGTAAACATTCCAAATTTTTTCTTTTGTCTAAATCTATAATTTTCTTTTTCCCTTTTCAGGGTTTCATAAACACTGTCAAGAGGGAAAAACAGGCAGTAGAACTTGTAAAGAAGTTGGCAAATGAATGAAACCACATCTGGACTTCAGACAATCATATTACTCAGGGAGTTACTATTTTGGCTTCCAAAAGAACAGAAAAGGATTGGATAGCCTACAGCCAGTTCCACTGCTGTGAAATTAATGCTTCTATAATGACCACCATGTAATACGTATTTCCCTTTCTTATATGCATCAGCCTTAGCATCAGGATTAACTAAATCAGGTCCGATTACATCATTATGACAAGTTTGCCTTTCCTTTAGCCAGTACATTATTTCGTTTATTTATATCTGTCTAGCACCTATTTTCCATAGCAAGCAAACAATAACCCTTAGACCATATGTGCGAAACATTTTTCTTTGCATGCTCTGGTAACTTCCTTTAAAGAGGTATGTACTTCACGCATCCTTCAGGGTTCCCTCCACCCTGTCTCCTCTCATTCCTCATCTCCTTTATCCACTTGGTAGTCTGGAAGGCAGCACTTAAACTCTTGGAAGCAAGGGATGTCACATTTTATATGCTTCCACAGTACACTAAGGCCTGACCTATTTAACTCCTAATCGATAGTACAATAGAGATGTTAAATAATTATCACAGGACTGCTATATTTCATACCACGCAGTTCAGCTCACTGATAAGTTCTTTTAAAATAAAATACATTTCTGTTACACAAGACAACACCAATTTAAAACAAAAACAAAGAAAACCCTCTAACATTTATACATGAAACCATCAGGAAAATCTGGCATTAATGAATAAAGCTTGCATGGAATCAGGTAGAGCTTTATAAATGTCCCTTTTCTACTGTGTTCAATTCCAGATGCTTTGAAATTCAACTTCGATTGTATTTTTATTCAAAGCAATTAAAGTTCTACTGCACTGCTAAGTGTGCACATCAAAGTATTTAAAACTGAAAACACTCTCCTTTACAATAGCAAGCACATTTAAATTGATTTGCAGTTTAATTCCAACTCAGTTCCACACAGACATTAACAAATTTACTTTCAGACATCCCTGTTATTCTTCATATAGTCCCAAAGGTGTCTCAGTGAAACTGGATTTAAAGCATGTTAAGTGCACTATAGGAATTGTGCTCGTGAACACACAGTCCAATTAAGTGCCAAATGATGCTTTCAAGTCTCACCCATGTGAACTATACAAAGCCAGTGAGACTTGCAGTTGAAATTTAAGGTGAAAAAGACAATTCATTATTTGGTAAAGCGTGCATATATTGAATTCTGTCTTGAAACTTGTGCTGTAGCAAAAGAAAAAGTCTGTGAACCAGGCATTAGTAAGGACATGAAGTACAGGCAGACTGTTGTTGCAGGATTAAACAGAAGAATACAAAAAAACCCAGAACAAGCAGTGATTAGTATCACTGAAATGTCTTTCCAGTGATTTTATTCTGTAACTTCAGCAGATAGAATTATGATAAATATTCCTTAAAGTAAGAGTAGTTTGAGGTGCTAAGACTCTATTTTTAGAGCGTTCATGAGTGGGTCTACATGTTAGCTGCTTGCAGCATCAGTTTTGAATTAAATACAGAATACAATATCATTTTTGCATAATTATTGAGTGGTATAGTGCATAATTTCACCAGGCAAAATGGTTATCTTTTAAAATGTTAAAAACCAACAAAATATGTCTTATTAATTTTGTTGTTACCTAAAATACTGCTATCACACTGCTTGTTCAACAATATTTCCCAAATTGAGAATTCAATCTGTTCAGTCTTTGCTCTTTCCTTGTGCATGAACTATATCACAGCTCTGACCATCCTTGTTGCTTCTACTGTTTGTTGTTGTTCTTGTTGTGGTTTTTTTGTTTGTTTGTTTTGAGGAAGCTTTGTCTACATGGTGTAGTGGAAACAAACTCAGACCCTGATTAAGACACTTCCAAATTCTTATTTTCACACACAAATATTTGGAAATGAATTAAGAATGAAGCATTTGTTTTGCCATCCATTAGTGCAAGTGAATGTTTACTTAAGAAAATGCTGAACACTTCTCACTTTAGACACATGGGAATACAAAACAATATTACACCGCTTCCCAGTCAAGCTTTGGTCTACTAATCCTGCTGTTTTCATATACATAAGTTCAGGTGCATACAGTCACACTCATCTCCTCTCAGCTCTAAATGAGCAGGAAGACTTTCTGGAGAACAGAAGGTGCAACCATTCACGTGAGCGTGTGACAGCTTCTATAGGCATTTCAGATCAATTCCTTTGAAAAAGGAAAAGCTAGCATATGATTTTTATATATGTGTGTGGCAGGGTTTTTTTTCCGCTGTTTTTTGCTTGGTACTTTTTGTGAGTTTAAATATGTATATCTCTACATATTTAAACAGAACTGCTGAGAAACTGGAGCAAAATATGATGACAAAGATCAATGTCAATTTGTAGGAATGATTTACTTGATAAGTTAATGTCTACCCTCTTTGTTTGCTGTGACTATGTAATAAAATCAAGCAACGTATATAGAGGTAGGACAACGTGGAAGACTTTCAGTGAAATTTGAAGTCCTTTAGCTTAGGGTTTCTATGATTTCATTCAGAATTCATCTAATTGCATTACATAAAGATAAAAGATTACTTGAAAAAGTAAGAATTTAAAGGCTATTCAGCGTATCCTAATGTCTGTAACAAAATAGGACAAGCATCACTTCGTGTATTACCACACTATTATGAAGATTCTTATTTTTCTAGAGAAGTGAAAACAGCAGCAGAGTCTCAGTGAAATCTGTCCGTTATGAGAATTCTAGCTTAATTTCCAGACCACAGAAGTCTGAGCAGAACTAAATAAGCAGTGATAGCCTTAAGGCGCCAATCTCGAAGCGGGTGCTACTGAAAGAAAGACTGTCTCACAGCATTTCCCAAGTGTTACGCACATTCAGTCATACCAGCAGATGGTACATTTAGATCTCAAATGTTCCTCCTCAGAACTCCATCGTTGAACTTCTGAAGACTTAAGAATTTACTTTTTTTTTTTTTTAAAGAAATAACATTTAGAAGTAAGGTAAAATGTCACAGAAAAGAATTATTTTAGGAAATGCTAGAGAACCCTTGAGGACTACATTTTTAATAGATCCACAGATCACAGCAAGAAGTTGCTCACTCGCATTCACTGTTTGAATAAACCTATCACATTGAAAGAGACTGGACGATAATTACAACATTTTTCCCCAGGGAAACTATATCAGAATTTGACTCTGTATTGAGAAGCTTGTATTTTTATTTTTTTTTAAACTAAACAGCCATCCTTAGCAAATAACAGCTCCTATGAAATTAAACGCCTTGCACGATTGCCATGAATATACCTTACACGCAAATCAGGTGTCCCTGACAGTTCTACTGTGGCACATGTTTCAAAGCATTTTTTTTTTTCATTGTTTGAAAAACCTCTGAGGTAAGATTTATCTACCGAGCATTTTCTGAAACAGGACATTTCTGCCATCTGAGAACAAAAAAGTATTGAAAAACATATGTGTATAACTGACATAGAATCATAGAATTGTCTTAGAATCACCAAGGTCAGAAAAGACCTCCAATGTCATCCAGTTCAAGTGTCCACTTATCACCAATAGTTCTCACCAAACAATGTCATTCAGTACAACGTCTAAATGTTTCTTGACATCTGAGTAGGAAAACCACCTCTCTCCCATTCTTCAATGTTCTCCCAACAAAAAGGTATGATAAAAGATTAAATAATAAGATAATAAAGCTAAAACCTTTATTTACCTTATTTCTCTTCAAAATGCAGTAATTGTTCCAGACTTTTTCTTTCTCTCTTCACTATTTCTATTCAGGACAACTCAAAAATTTTAGTTTCAAGTATTTTTATCTTCATATTTGAAGTTTTACATTATGACAGCAGAAAATACAATTAGTGTAACAACTACTGAAAATATTTTCAAATATTAATATTAAAATATTGTTTTTAAATAATACATGTTAGAATAACATAAATTTAAGAGATTATCAAAATTTCTCACAAACATTAAGTCCTACTTCTTGGCTATATAAAAAGTAATCAAGGAAAAGCAGTATTTTCTTCATGAATATAAATTTGTACTTAAGAACAGCTAGGTCCTACTCTCAGGTCAACATCATTGGAAACTTTTTCATCAACAATAATTACAAGTAAATTGATATCCAGTCCCTAAAATATACAGGTTCTGACCTGCAATTAAAAAAATGCTGCCATCTCTTGTAACCCACTCAGAACTGAAATACACGTTATTTGATTTCTACGGAATTCTTCCTCTTTTCATTCCTTTTATCACGGCTCTTCTTCACATCCAGCCTTCATATTTCTTACATTTTTCCATTTCTGCTGTGTTTTTCCACACACCTAGCTTGCTTAATATCCTCTCCTAGCTTGTCTTCACAGTGAACAAAGAATATATACAGAGAGCCAGCTATAAGCGGTTAGATATTTGGGAGTAAACCTCAGTCAACTCCACAGAGCAATAGAAGATGCATGTACTTTGTATTTATAGTAATCCAATATGCCATAAATGTACTTATGTCATTAGAAGACTGAAAAAAAGTAATGATCAAACAGAACAACAAATTCATCTGTGCACAGACTCTGTCTACAAAAAAGACACCTGTTCTCCTCCCCTTGCCTGCAACACCGAGTGAGTGCTGCCAACCCGACAAAGGAAAATACCTTACAAATGCAGAGTGCACCCCTCATATTCATAGCATGTCCAACTTTAATGACAATGGAAGCTGGGAAAAAATATTGAGCAAGACAATTCTGTTTTTTTTCAGAGCAAAATATGTATACTTTGCTTTTCAATAAAACATAGAATTGTGAGAGAAATTAAACTGCCCAGTAAATAAAGGGATAATTTGTCAGCTGTTGCACAGTTACATTTTGTGTTTTTGTTTTTTTTTTTCAAATACATAGTGCTATTATTTGCATTCTTATTAAGTAGCTGTACATCAACTGCATTAACACTCTGCTAAGTAGATTCATAAAGTCAGCTGACGGTTTGGCAGGGTGCCACTAGCCTCTCCTGCAGCCTTTTAAAATATCCTCCAGCAGTTCTGACACACAGCATTGGGCTTTCATTACTCAGAGATTAGTCAGTGTGCTGAAGCACACTTGCATTAACTCCACTGATAACCCAAAAGAATATTTACGTGTTCACAGTACATCCATTTATGTAGTGAGGACAGAAGTTCAGCATTGATTTAAGTGAGATAGGACAAATGTCTTTCTACTGCGTAAAGAGACATTCAGATGTTAGGTAGTGGGCATTGTTTTGTCCAGAGGAGGAAATGAGATTTCAAAAAAAATCAGTGTGTAGGTTACACCTACCAAAATTAAAGTGTAGGATTAATCTGCTTATATGAAAAGTTTTGATCAAAACTTTGGTCTCTGCTACAGAGATTGGATATGAAAATGAAAATCCATTGAAGCTATCTTAATAAGCTCTGTATTTTGTTATTTTATCTCAATTCAAATAGCATAGCCTATGACTGCGATAACACTTTGAAAATAAAAGAAAGAAAATCACATTTTCCACACACAAGTTAGTATTTAGTTTTTTTTTTTCTCTATTTTCCTTTCCACTTTCTCTTATCCTTTGTTGCACGTAGGATGGATGAATTGTGTCAGGAATTTTGCAATTCTGTCCAGAAGCAGTGACAGCTATGCTTCTTCTCATCTCCTTTCCACTGAAACACATGGCTGACTGTGGGAAAAACCACTCTTTCCAGAGTTGTTCCTTTAAGGTTGATAGTTGATCGTAATTTCTAGGGAGTACAATCGCATGATGAAGTCATAACAATAAATAAGCAAAATAATTTTAGGTCACTTCTACGGAGAGCTAGAGGATATTAGCATCCATAATATCAAAGTACGAACTCATAAGCATGATCGGATAGGCTAGTTCAAGTAATTATTCTTCTAAAACATAATTACAAGTCCTCTAACTAAACCTCAGTTCCTTTGTAACACATTTATACTAACGTGAATTTTTTATTGTGGCTAAAACACAAAAGATTATGAGTCTTTTACTGCCTGCAAAGCATAAATTTATATAAAAATCAAGCTTACAAAATAAAGCTTCTTAACTTGAGAGATAGAGGATTCAGGACTCTTTCAGAAGCAGAAGTTGAGAATTTTCAGATCACAAACAATATAGAGAGTTGGTCAATAAGAACAATGAATCAGTTCAGTCAACGGAGAACTACCTGCAGATCTCGTCACTGTCAACCAGTATCACTTCTGAATTGCAATGCAATCTACATATTATGAAACCGTTCACCTCATTACTGTACAAGAATCTTCTTCATCCTCAAATATTGAGGGGAACAATATCAACTAAGTCTAACCTAATTCCTAACAGGTATTAGACTGTTAACAGTTCAAGATAACTGCTAGCTACGCAGGAAGCACTGGCAGAACACTATGCTGCTCAAAAGATAAAGCACACACATTTGAATAGTTGATCATTATACTTAAGTACCCTTCCAAAGGGTACAGAAGGTAAATATTTCTTCAAGAAAGAGTTAAAGAAGCATTATACTATTCTCATTTTAGGTTCTTGGAAAACTTCATAACTGACTACACTTGTTATAGTAAAGGGTTGCTAAGTTGTAAAAGACTTATTTTGTTCAGATTTTTATTTTCACAATCCTTTTCTGAATGTATCATTACTACGTTCTGTCATTTTTATTGCTTTACACTCCCAGTTGACTTTAATTAAAGTACAATACAGTCAGAATGTGTGTATGCACATATACTTAGATTCAATGGAAATAAATAGGGGACACTAATTTCCAAGTAACCAGAGATACAAAGAGTACAATAACACTATTTGATAGAGAAAATTCTCAGCTACAATACACCATTTTACAACATAGTCAGCAGCATCAGTACGCATTTTCCACCTGTGATGAAAAAAAGCCTGGATGCCATGCTCATAAACATCTACACCAGTAGAAGTGACCTATTCTCACTATCACCACTGCTGAAATGCACCACTCAGGACCTCACTGTGCTCACATGCACTGAATGTTTCTGGAACCCAAACAGTAAGCGTTCACGATAGCCAATGGGTGCCATTTTTTTTTCCCCTGCATGCAGTCATTCAATTCCACAGCTTTGCTGCATATGCACTTCCATCTCAGGTGTCATTCTGTCAGACTGCCCCTCCACTGTCATCAGTCACACAGCAACAAAATGTACTGGAATATTGGAGGGAAGGTTCAACATCTATTGCCATACCACCAAGATCTGTCTCTGACATCACAGGTCAACTTAAAATAGGAGGCATTACTTTCAGTGTAGCCCTCTTATATGCAAATATATAAACATATCTATGTATTTACTTACAAGAACTATTCACAACCTATTCTCCTGATTGCCTGTAATCTTACCTGGGTTGTCTTTTGTTGATTAAGAGGGTTTGTCTGAAAGACAGCCTAACATTTCTGACTTATTTCTGTAGCTCCATTTCAGACAAGAAGAAAAATAGGTAACAATCTATAGTCTCAATAACTAAAATCACCTCTTCTTTTCTCTCCAATTTTTCCAATGGTGTTAAAAACAGAATAGCTTTTGTGCTATCTTACAGATGTACAGATTGACTGGAAGATGAAAGGAAAGATCTCCGAAAGGTTTCATGTAAACGACATAAAATTGCATTGAATACACAGTTTGAACTTTTCAGTAAGATACTTCACAGAATACAGATTACTTCTTCAGGCTAAAACAGGTACTTCACTTAGGAAAGGATACACACACAGTTATGCATTGCTTTAGATCTGTAAAATACCTTTCTGCTACTCATTTAAAATTTCAAGACAAAACATTCTATTGAGTACAATAGTGGGAAAGCTTTGTTTGGCAGCTGACGTGAATTTTAAGCAAATCCAGAAATAAAGCAGGATTTGGTAATATTTCAGTCTTTCTATTGGATAATTCTATTTATAGGTCAAAAATGGGAATGAAGAACCTAATTTATTCTTATAGTCTGTATAAGACTAGTGAAACTCTGTACCACCTGAGTAGTTTCTCCATTCAGGTTAACTGGGAAAGTAATTAAAGGCCCCTACAAAAAGAAGAAATAACCTGACAAGCCTGGGCAGTGCACCCATGAAAACTAAAGCTTTAGATATTTGTTCTGAAAGTACATGTAATCTAGAACTATTTCTCTGTGTTTGAGAAAAACAGTGGAGTCAAGAACAGGAAAATGAGTCATTGAGGAAATTAAGAATGGAATTTTCATTTAAATCTCACCTAGCAGTCAGGATAGACAATTTCTTGAGTTGAGGAAAATAAACTTCTTTATTCTTTACATGCAAAAAGCTTTCATTCCAATCAACAATTTATCCTGGTAATGTAATCTACCCGCAATGTTATGTACTGACTAATTCAACAGAAAACATCAATATTCTCTTGAATCCTGCAAATGTATCTTATATATGCTTGAAATCGAGGCAATAATTTACATGTAAATGTAACTTCACCCAGGCTTTTAGTGATATATCGGAAGAACTGAGCAGCATTAATCAGAGGTCCTACCTACATATTATTCGCCTATACTCAAGTGCCAAAATAATCACTTCTGTTTCAGAGATGACAATATACATTAGTATATAGCAGCATGTTGCCCTAACACTGAAAACTCATTCACAGCTGGATGCTTTATGTCCTGTGAACTAAGTTATATAATAGTTATAATACAAAAATACACTTAAGTTAAACTATAACTCGAGAAAAAAGAAACACAAAGGAACAAAAAAAGAGGAAATTCTCCATTGTTTAGTGAGCATGATCACTTTTTCAGACAAAGATGTACTGATGTGCAAATCTCTAGATACCTCTATAGAGGCTGGGAGAGGCTCTGTATTACATTTGGCAAATGCAATGCCTAGCATTCATAGTTTTCTTCATATCCACTGGATTGAGCATGTTACTTGCCTGCATCCACTCCCATGAGTTATCTGAGCATTTAAGAGACTGTAGTCCCATTTTGGAACCAATGTTTATTTAACTTTTACTGTCACTTGGGTAAGGACCTCTCTAAGAGCATCTCGGTGCACTTCACACCTATTCCTGATACACATTTGTTGTGCAGTGAATAATATAAGGTAGTGCACTTATTTCTGTGCTCTCTAGATAAGCCAGGGGGCTGATGAATCTGCTCGTTAAAATGTTTTCAAGTGTCTATCAAACTCCTCTGGCAGTTTCCTGAGAAAACTTCTATTGTAACAAAAGAGCTGAAGATGGCAGTGAGGACACAAAACTATTAATCTGAACACTACAAAACACTTCAAGGACAGTAAACACTGAGAAGCAACATTGAAAAGTAACATGGAAAGAAGAGAATTCCTAGATAGTGAGTAAAGTAGATCCTTAGGGACATAAGAGCAAGGAACAAATCAAGACTAAGTTTTTCAGATATGTGAAGTTATGAAAGTCTGAACTTCTCAGCATTCCTATTTCCTTTTCATGAATGAATCCTCACAAGACATCTCCAAAAAAAATCAACAAGGGAGACATACTGTTGATATTCCCTGAGTTAGCTTTGATTTCACTTGGTAGGGATGAGATCCTCCCCAGGGAAGTTACTGTCACAGTGTGAGAATTGCTGCTGTGTAATAGAGTTAAAAACACTGAGCATAACAATTGTTCCTTCGAATTGGTAAACACTGTGTTCTCTGACAATGTGTTAAACTCTTTTAAAGAGAAAAAGATGTTTTTACAGATCCAAACCCTGATTCTGCACTTATAAGATGAACCAAATGACAACAATAGCATGAGAGGGTTTTTTGATTTTGTTTTATAAAAACACAGCAGAACTTAAACACATCTTAGACTTCCTTTGTCCTCTTACTATAAGCACTGTTCCCATTATTCTTCCCCTTCCACTACTATAATATAGTATATATAATTCTTATAGGAAAGATTTGCACCTGTTCGCCCCGGTTTTACCAAGCCTTACATATCTCTACTGCAATACATAACTCATTGACACACATTACAGGATCTCCCCCAGAAGCCAATGAAGAATACAAGTACCAACAGCGGTGGCTACAGTGTTTCTGCTACAGATGCAGTGCTCTACATCCTTCTCTGGAGTGACCTTGCTTACATTTGAGATTGTCCATCCAGAAGGTTGATACATGCACCCAATAGCATGCAAATACCTCCTGTGTTCAGTTTTCCCATGGGCAGTAGCTCTGTTACAAACCAGCACTCCTCACCGACCAAATTAACTCTTCCCAACAAACGGAAGAAGCATTTTCTGAACATACAACCACAGTTGCATAAAACATTTAAATGGCTAAACTTTAAGTCATTAAAACTAAGAAATCAAAAAGGTTATTTGCTAAGATAATTATGAATCGAATCAAATATAGCATGTAATGACAATTTCTATTTTATTTGGATTTCTAGACAGGATTTTACATTCCATTTCTTTTCCAAATGCTTGATCTGTTTTGTAAGTTTTATTCTCCTCCGCAATAGTCATTCTGTTAAAAGAGGTAGCATTTAATGTGTATGAGTTCCTAAGCAGAAAGTAAACTGATTACTCTGTTTTAAAAAAATATTTTTGACAAGCATATTGTGCGGAAAAGGAAAACGGGTACTGTCTGGAATCACAGTGAACTTTCAAACTCTGTATGTCAAGAAACATGACAAAGATGAGGGAAAACTAAAAAAGCTTACAAGGCATTGTAGACCTTGAGACTTGAGAAAGAAGTATAAACCTCAAAACCAACTTCAAATGTCAGATAACTTGTTACCAGAGCCCTCAAAGGCACGCAACGTTTTCACAGAAATTTACGTTGAGGTAAATTAATGCTGGGCTGCAGAAGTTTCACTGCATTACTGTACGAAATACCCAGCAGCAGCACAGAACAGAGCCTGACGCAGAGGGAGAATTTTACCTTCTAACCCTCCCAATAACATGAATCCTGGAAGTGGAAAAATCTCTCTTTTATTCCTCTCTCCTGTAACGTAGAACTCCTGCTCTTTTTTTCCTCATCCAGGTTATAACAATCACTTGACTTGAGTCATTTTATACGTTATACTCTAAGACAGCAAGTCATCTCAACTATAAGATCATTTCAGCAAGGATTAAGATCCTCAGCTTTCTACACAAACTGCCACTCATTGTCAAAACAATATCATAATAGATTCTTAAGTTAAAGACAAAGGGATAATCACAAACAACCATAATAAGGATATCATGGGAGGAGAATGATACAGAACTGTAACTTTGTCACAGTCCCAGCATAGCTGGCTACAGTCAGCATATCCAGTCAAAAAAGAAAATGCGTCTAGAAACATACTAGAAACATTTTAACAGTTACTTTACATTTAGATCTCCATCATTAAATCTGTTTAGAATTACAGTTATTGACCTTATAGAAAGGAAAAGGAAGAAAGTGAAATACAGTGTGATATATACTAAAAATTCATATGAAATAATACACTTTGTGTCTGGAAAGGTTCTGTGTATTTGAAGTATTAACTTGCTAATAAATTATTAGAAAATTTTCTAGATATATCTAGAAAGCATGCCTCTCAAGCACCTCACAAATCTTGTAGGCTGATATGGTAATGGCCTTCAAACATGAAGGTCTGCAACAGTAAGAATGAATATTCACCCTATGACCTCTACTTAATCTATCTGGGAGAAGCTGTAAGAGGGAGGAGAAGAGGAATAAAATGGAAAGGAGGAAAATTTAACCTGGCCTTTAGAGTTCAGTTCTTAAAGGTTGCTCATTTGAGAACTCGAACACGATGCTATCAGAGATAAAGATAAAATATGAACATAATAACAGAAATTTACATATATATCAGAATATGCCAACAAAACATAATTGAAGAAATATTCTTTTACCACAGTGAAATAAAAGAATTACATTGCCCACCATTCTCTCTCTCATGCACACATTTAATGCTAGGAGTTCCACTGGGCAAACAGTTCATTGTTTAGGATCTTAATTCTTATTTATGAATATTTTAAGGAACAACACCGTAACAGCTAACATTTGTTTTTAAGATGGAAGAGTCATCTCAAAGGTGTGCAAAATGTTCCCAAGTCAGCATTAAGTTCAGTTAATAGTAAACTTCCATTGCTTCCAACTTCAAAAACAAGCAGCACAGAATCATCTCAGGAAGGTTCTGGGAACGCTGAATATATTTTTCTCATGAATTTCTAGGAAGAAAAAAAATCAACTTTTTTTTTCCTGAATCCCCCCAAATGAATACAGAAACATTTCACACAGGGGGAAGTAGAAAGTCTTTTGATGCCTCTTAAACATAAAATGAGCCAAACTTAAAGTCCCTATGCCCATACATACTCTTACAGTAACAATAATGCAAATTGATTTAAATAAAATCAATGATGATCTTAATAATATGCATATTCACTGCTGAAGCCAGGTCAGAATAAACTTGCCAGAGATAACTGGAATCAAAGTTAGACTTTTTAAAAGATGTGTATAAATCCAAAATACTTAATGTGGCCAAGCATTCACTTGTTTGAATGATTATAAGTACAAACAATTCTCATAACAGCAGGTTAGATGCAGTGACTCTGGAGTCCTTCCTGAGCTTGGTAGTCAGTAGCTGCTGCACTCTCTCGATATCAACCCTAGCTGTGCCTGAGCATGGACACTGCTTTTCCAAGTCTCATGAGATTACACTATATATTTTTTAGTTCACTTAGCCTTAGTTACAACTCTCCTAGTATGGGTAATAGTTTTCAGTCGAAACAGTGTATCCTCTGTTCCTCTTCTTCCTTGCAACAACTTATCCAAAACAATATTCCAGTGATGAAACAAGGAGTACCTCAGACCCAGCTAGCAAAACAGTGATTTGTAGTAGGAAGTTACTGTATGAGCCAGTCCGCTGTTAACAGACAAACCTCTTTCTTTCTCACAAGGAAAGCCTTGAACACCATTAACAACCCCACTACTGGGCAAATGGGAGCAACGCACCTGTAGTTCAATCAAGCTAAAGGATCTCAGCTGAGATGAAAGGGAGAAGCAAAGTTCGGAATACAACATAGCCACAAATTCATGAATAGACTTCCCTTACACAGTAAACGAATTATACTGCTCTTTCCAGAGAAAATGCACATTGTAATTAACTGTCTTGCTACAAACTTTCATCCTAGAAGAGCTACTACTCTTTTAAGGAGTAATATTAAGAAAAGCAGGAACGTAAGTGTTGTTCATTAAGTAAATACAGGAATAATGAAAATCTAGAAAACAACCTTTTCATCAACTTTAGCAGAAATCCCTTCTGTAAATTTTACCTGATCATCTTACTCCACCCCAGCAGGAATATTTACCTGTCCAAAACACAGTATTTTTTTCATTATCTGACAAAGTTGTCTCCTGCATATTGCAGTGGGTCTCATTTTATATTCCAATTGCATTCACCTGAAAATTATTATTTCCATATTAACTAAACTGTACATTTACATTATACTTTTGTGAATTGTGTTTCTGCTGCCTAAAAACAAATGGGAAAAACGCAAACATGAACGGTCTGCCACAGTAGGAGAAGCAGAAAAAAGGACTTATTTAACAATATAACAGCACCTGCATCCTGGAGTCCAAATCTTCTTGTCACAACACTATGACCATTGTGAAAAGATTGAGGAGAAAATGGAGGTTCAGATTTCATTTTCTTTTTCTACTAGACTACATTTTAGAGATGAATGTTGAAATAAGTGCTCAGACTATTGGCAAAATATCTGCTGAACTCCTATAGACAAGTCACAGCCTTGTCAGTCTAGAGAGTTCAGTCTCAAATTATTTTTGAATTGAATGAATTGAATTATATAACTTCAGTTCAAGGTAAGAATCCATGCAGAATCGCAGAATCAAAGGGGTTGGGAGGGGCCTCTGAATATCTACCAGTCCAACCCCCCCAGTAAAGCAGGTTCCCTAGAGCAGGCTGCACAGGAAAGCATCCAGGAGGGTTCTGAGTATCTCCAGAGGTGGAGAATCCACAGCCTCTCAGGGCAACCTATTCCAGTGCTGTCACCCTCAAAGGAAAGAAGTTTTTTCCATGTTTGTATGGAACTGCCTATGTTCCAGTTTGTGCCCATTGCCCCTTGTCCTGGTTCTGTGCACCACTGAAAAGAGGCTGGCTCCATTCTTTAAATTTATAAGCACTGATAAAGTCTTCCCTCAGTCTTCTCCTCTCCAGGCTGAACAGCCCCAGATCTCTCAGCCTTTCCTCAGAAGGGAGATGCTCCAGGCCTTTAATCATCTTTGCAGCTCTCCACATGACTCTATCTAGGAGATCTGTCAAGAACTGAGGAGCCCAGAACTGTACACATTATTCCAGATATGGCCTCATCAAGGCAGAGTAGAGAGGAAAGATAACCTTCCTTGACCTGTTGGTCACATTCTTTTTAATACATCCCAGGATACCACTGGCCTTCTTGGCCACAAGGGCACACTGCCAGCTCACTGCCAACCTGTTGGCCATCAGAAGACTCTATATAGCAGGTCAACCCCAAACTTGTACTGATGAACGCAGCTATTCCTCCTCAGACACAGGACTCTGCACTTACCCATATAGAACCTTATAAGGCTCCTCTCCAGCCTGTCCAGGTCTCACTAACTGACAGCACAGCCTTCTAATGTGTCAGCCACTCCTCCCAGCTAACTTACTGAGGGTGCACTCCGTCCCTCCGTCTGGAGATACTGAACAAGACCGGACAGAGTACCCACCGCTGGGGATCACCACTAGCTACACGTCTCCAGCTGGACTCTGTGCCAATGATCACAACTCCGAGCTCTGCCAGTTCTCAATCCAGCCCACAGTCCACTCATCTATTCAAGTGCTCAAACACCAGAAAGGCTTCCTAGACACCAGGGCATCAGCATACAATCCGTACTCCAAAGAAAATATTAGATAAAAAAATTTCATGAGGAACAAGCTTTCTTGCTGTGAGCTTGCTCTGTGTTAAATTATTCATTCCTTGTAAACATCTAGTTTGCTATCAGAGAGGAACAGCAGCACTTACTGTTCAGATTAGGGTTTGCTGTTTGCAAAAGAACACTTTTCAGATAAGTTGTCACCAGCACACAAAAAAATCCATGTAAGATAGAATTTTCATATAAATCCCACAGTGTTCTGTATTTATCTGAAGTTTATATAACCTAAAGGAAATGCCAGTAGAGCATAACATAATTTGGATTATACTGCATAGCAGAGTAGGAAGTTTTCTTGGCTCATGCAGGATGAAAAGAGAAGGGAGATTTCTTACTGAATATTGGCAGAGATTTCCATAACAAAAGATGATATATTTTTTTTTCTATCTTACCCATCAGATTTCCAGCATCTGCCCTTCAGAGTAGCTTTATTTCTGCCCTTAATTTTTTCTCTTTTAAATAATTTTGGGCACCTTTATAGTTGCTCTCTGCCTGTCCATTTCTCTTTGATGTTGACAACGCGTACTGGGACCCTTAGTCTGAATTTTAATTTCCATTTATCTAGCTCATAGTCCCATAGATTGGGTATAAGTTCTAGAAATGTGTCAAAGGTTTAAGGGCATTCGGCCTGGTTCCATGACGAAGGGGATGGGGGACCCACAGACCCACACCCCAGGAAAGGGAAAAGAGGGTAGGGAGATGGGCCTGAGAGCAAAGAACAGCAGCAACAATCTGAGGAGAAACAAACTAATTTACTAAATAAGATACCGGAATGCAAAACAACACACTACAATACAATATAATTACAATTTAAGCTGATAAATCCAACACAGAGAGAGAATGTCCAAAAATCAAGGTAGGCCTTACTCTACTACCGACGATAAGACGTCTGGGGAGTGAGGTGCTGCCAGGACGAGAGACGGGCGGAAAAAGGGGACGATGTCCCGTGATCTGCAAGTTCTTATCTTTTCCCTCTGGCCGGAAATGGTAACAGAGGAGCAAAGTACCGTGGGCAATGTAGTAGTCCTTCACTTCTGAGAACCAGGTACATACACTACATAACGTTATGATGTGGAATACCAATAACCAAGAATCATAAAACCATGACAAAATGTATCATATTAAACTTAAAAGGTAAGGATATTTCACTATGTCCCCTTGCCCTTCAGTAAACACATGCAGGAAAAAAGTGCTGGTACTGGACCAAGCAAGTCCAATCACTTTGCTTCACACCTATTCAGGAGAAATCTCTTGATTTTTTGGGACTCAAATTTCTGAACTAAGTCATTACTATTTAATTCCTCTTTTTTAAAAATATGGCGTAAGTAGTATTTAATGCTTGACTTCCAGTTGTATCCAGCTTAACACTCTTTAAAATATAAGTCTTAATGTCCTTAAGCCACAGCATTGCAAATGGAAAACAAGTACAGTATTAGTAGCCAGGATGCAGATATGATTTATTGTTTTATCTAATAACATAGCACTTGCCATATTATATGTTTGCACTCATGGGTTTTGCACACTTCTCCATTTTGTTGATGTGTCTAATCAACCTCAAATAATGTCTTAATGCTTCTTATGTTCTTCCTACCATAAACATGATATAACTCAGAGCTGGCAGTTCAGCTTTTCACGCTCTTCAGCTCAGTTATCTGAAATAAACCTCACCTAAAATGGAGAAAAAGATTTTCCTCCCTAGTTCTTGCAATACATTCCTTGTGCTTAATCTAGTGTTTCTTTGCATTTGTATATAGTTCTCTTAAGTGTATGCTTTGTTTTTCCTCCATGTGCACAGTCTACAGCAACATCACTACATGTTATGTAAATTTAATGGCCAGATCTGTTCCTTGCACACTTTAGGTTTTGCAGTATATACACGACAACTGAAGTATATTGAATAATGTACGTGGGACTAATGATGCAATTGGAATTAAAGCCCACACCGTATCTCTAATTCAACTATTTTAAACTTCACTTCCTACTGAAAAACATACAGAGCTACATGTACTATGTTGAAATAGTTGTTAGTAAGTTCTAGGAAGGGCAAGGCAGCTGTGATTACTTGTGAAATCTATCATTTGTAATGTTCTGAAATTCTCAAAGAGACTGGCAGTATCTTCTCTCAACAAAAAAGCTGCCATAATTCCAGTACATTTGTGTTAGGATGACAGCGTATGAAAGATAAAAGACCATTACTCTTAATCATTTTCAACCTTTCTTATGTATTAGTGTCATTTTAGGAGAACACTCCAAATTCATACTACCAAAGTAGGAAAAAATACACTGAATGAGAAAGCTGAGTTATAAAGTGTGCAAAATTCCTGTTACTGAGAAGAAGGGGAAAACTCCTCAGAAGCCATAATAGCTTTTTAAGTACTATTTCTGTCAAGTCAGACTACCCCTTGTATAGGCTGCATTACAGCATTAAGAATTGCCCTTTGCATCTACTCGTTTCTCAGTTTACCTTCAGAACCTGATCATGTTCCAAACCATGCAGAGTCTAGAAACTAATCCTTCAAAAACTCTGCCTGTACTCCTACTTGTTGGTCTTGAAACCTAGATAATTGAGTTTTGTTGATCTTTGCTTTAACTGCTGATCACTTGCTTTCTTGAGCTCAAGAAATCTTCTTTCTTGCCTTGTTCTTAACTTTTTCTAGTTTTATCTAGCATAGCATTAACTCATCTAATTCATTTTAATGCATTTTATTCATCTCTTACATGCAGTTTTGAGTCTGTAAGCTACAGCAGATGAAGTTGGTCTTCCCCTTGAGTCAAGAGAACGAGTTTGTTGAATTTCACTGTTTATCAACTACTGCACAGTGGTTCTACTGACTGGCATAAAGAAATGTGAAAATGTGCAATGTGTAGAAGAACATAACATTAAATTAGTATGCAAAATTTAAATAGAACATTACTTTTCAAACATAGGCAATCACTTCTCATTATCTAAGGTGTATGAAAGTGAAGTCCATAAGAAAAGCTAAAAACCTATTTAAGCAGAACTTCCCTTCACCATTCTGGTGATTTTCTGAGGAAAATATTTTTCCTACTTCAGAAATGAAGCTCAAAAAATCCAAACAAAGTATGAGTAACAGCAAAGAAAATCCACATATAATCCAGGTTGAAACACCTATTACTCTTTAAATGGGACACATCTGAACTAGAAAGACAATCTGGGTTCCCTCTGTTTCCTCTCAGTCTACCAACAAGTGAGTCCTATAACAGGTGGCCTCTTCCAATCTCACTCATTTTGTTCCCAGTTTAGGTAAACAGATATTGTCAACTGTCAATATTAACTGAAGTTAGTGATTTATCTTTTATTGTCTTTGAATATTTTTCCTCTCAAAGAAGTTTCTCTGTCAAACTGAAGGCTCCATTTGGAATATCCAGATCTGAGTACACCGATGTTCCAGTAACAGGATTTTTTCTCATATTTATCTTTAAGCTCATTTTCAGTTTAGAAGGTGGATAAACAAATCAGTATGCCTCATCTTTTAGAAGGGAGACTAGACAGAAATCTTGCCTGCTGAATTTCTTTTGCTTCATTATCCGAATATTCTTATGTTTTTAGTGTTCTTACAATGACATGGATATTAAGCAATTGTCAAAATTACGAGGAAACTTTCAGTATCTGAATAATTGACTTGTTAAAAGATTCAACCTATTTATTTTCTTCTTCCATGAAAATGCTAAGGTGGAAGTGACTTGAAAGTGTGCCCTGTGCTGACACTTCTGAAGTTCTACTAAGTTTCAGCCAGCACAGATAAAGGAAGAATGGAAGTCAAGAAACTTAAAGGGACAGCTAGTAATATGCATTCATCACTCAGCAACAACCAAACCATCTGTATACTATTAGCACTGACTGCTAGCATTATAATTGCTAACATTATAATTGAAATTTATCAAATGAATGTTCAACGCAAGATAGCATGACTGATTTCTATGACTCAAAGCCAGTTTTCATTTCTCTTAAGTGTTTTCCAGTATCAGTCCAATGGAATTATCTAGTTTGTCCCATGCCAGAGCACAACTGAAGAAGTGTGGCATTATAGCATATATATGACAGAGTGCACTGGTTTGGGAGGTCTTACTGGATGTAGGGTTGTTTTTTCTGTTTATTTTTCCTTTTATTTTGTGCAGCCTGAACATGTCACTGTTGTATAAAGCAGCACCAGTTTGTTCTACATATAAGAGTACCACCTTTCAGATTCTCACAGAAATCCAAGCAAAGATGCAGCTGAAATGCAGACACTAAGTAAAAGCAGCAAAATCTTCACACATTCCAGTAAGTGCTGTATATTGCTATTTTTGGAGTCAAAGATCCACTTGCAGACAAAACGTTACTGATTGCACGTACAGCCACACTGAACAAACTCCACTTGGGTTCTGATCAGCAATAGAAAGTCATGTTGTTCATCTGCAGTGTAATCAAATCATACAAGATACAACAGGATGTTCATAGACAAGCAAAGTTCTGTTCTTAGCAGCGAGATCCTTTCACTCCCTTCATCTGTCCAAGAAAAAAAAACTACTTTTCAATGTCATCTTACCTCAAAAGGTATTTTTCAAGGTACCTGGGAACTTCAGTGTCTTGCATAGACATGTTGACCAAACTTGGATCAACATATGTATACAATTATATTTTGGAAATCAACGATATTACAGTAGTTAAAATTAAGCAACTCATTGATCATACCAATTGAAGCAGTTTTTCCCTGTTTTTTATACATTCAGTAACAAAATAAAATTATCA
Source organism: Numida meleagris (assembly GCF_002078875.1). Classification (NCBI taxonomy): domain Eukaryota; kingdom Metazoa; phylum Chordata; class Aves; order Galliformes; family Numididae; genus Numida; species Numida meleagris. Next base: position 31,174,300 of record NC_034412.1, on the reverse strand, counting down.
TTTGCATGCCACATACAGACAGTTTAGTCAGTGAGACACAATTATGAAAAGTTTCCTTTATATCACTAATTTATTTTTAGTTACCATAATCTAGGTGAGAAATTTGTGAAAAAAATTTGTAGGAAAAACATTTGTTCATATGTATTTTTGTATAGTATGTTCAGTCTTTCTGAATTTCATTTGGTTGAATTTGTGAGAAAGGAAACAGGATCCCAGCCTGAATGAAATCAAACCTGCATAATGTAATCAAGAATGAGATGACAGCATATATCAGATATAATATGATACAGGTAGAACTTGAAATGAGGAAAGATAAGTCAAATATGGAAAACGGACATAAACTCTACAAGAAGCTGAGATAAAATTTCTCCCCAAGTACATTAAAAAGAAACTGTGAAGAAGACAGATTAGCTTCAGAGAGATGGCAAAAATGTGCTGACAGCAGAGGTATGAATGGAAGTAAATGTGCTCATTAATTCCATATTCACAAGGGGCCGGGGTCATCAAAAGAAGTCGATTGCTGAGGATGAAAAATTGTTATCAGGAAAGCTATCATACCACAGAATGTTAAAGAAACTCCAAGAAAAAAAAACTCAAGGCATCAATAGAAAACGAAAAACATTGGGATGGCCTCTGATCTTAACTCCATTCAGAGATGTTTCAGTTACAAGCAGAAAACAACATGAAAATGCCTTTAAAACCCAGTCTTAGATGTAAATAAATGAGCTTTATACATTTTAATTGGCATTTTACTTTAAAAGGTCAAGTGAAGTAATTCAGCAAGTATTTGATATAAATTGACCATTAAGACTAAGATCAGTGTTTGTTTGGATAGACAGTGGCCATTCGTCCCTCAGTAACGTATCCATACAACCTCAGACTGTATGGAGAGTGTCCTCAACATAAATATACAAATTCAGGATTCTTATCATCCACATCAGAAATAGGAAATAAGGATACAGAAGATAGGAAGGTGCAAGATTGAAGAAAAACACAGAGATAGCATTGTATCTGAACTTAAAAAAAAACAAACAAGCATTAAACAACTACCACTGCCCACCAAATCAAGATTTCAGCACTACACATGCACTGCAACTGCCTATTAGTATCCACATTGAAATCCTGATGGTGAGCAACGTGCAGCTAGAAAAATAAAGACTGAAAAAGGATATCCTCCTGGATATTTTCTCTGATTTTAAGTTCTTGCCCTCTGCTGAAGAAAACCAGTATACATTTACATCTCTGTATAAATATATATTTGTATATATGTATATACCTATGTATCTAAATATTTTTAGAACATACAATTCCTAACCTGATATTGCTGTTTTTTGTCAGCAGTTTATGAGCTGGTTCGGCCCGGTTCCATGACTAATGGGGTGGGGAGACCCACGGACCCATGCCCCGTGAAAGGGGAAAGGGGAGAAGGGGAAAGGGTAGGGAGATGGGCCTAGAAACAAAATAGTGGCAACAATCTGAGGAGGAAAGCTAATATTCTGCTAAGATATTGCAATGCAAGGTAACACAATATAATACTATATAATAGGAACTGAAGCTAATAAATCAAATAAAACAAGAGAGTGTCCAAAAACCAAAGGCCTTACTCTAGTGCTGAAGGCAAGATGGCTAGGACATCTCATGATATGCCAACAGTTTTATCTTTCCCTCTGAATGGAAAATGGAAACAGAACACCACAAAGTCCTCCACAGTATGCAGTTCTTCTCTTCTATCGACAATCCACAAAACTGGAGCATTAACTCTTTAACTCCCAGGACACTATTATGATATGGAATATCAATAACGAAAATCATAAAACCATGACAGATGTACAGACAGCCAGCTTGAATTGCAGCCCTAGATTGAATAATTGCAAAATGAATTACGGTTTCTCTTCTAATACCAAAAGAAATAAGAATTTGAGCCCTGCAGTTATGCACTTTTGCAGAATATACCAGGGATGCTCCCAGCCCACTGTATGCATTTCAGTAAAAAGGACCTAAATCAATGAAGGTTTTAAGCATGTACTTCAGTATTTCCTAAACTGGCTTTATAATTAAGATTACAGTTCCCAGGATATCAGTTTAACACTAATTGTAATCAATGCAAATTTATTCTTTCTGACATTTGTTCTCTAAGCAATCCTGATGTCAGCTGAATGTGTCCATTAGTCTCATAACACAACTCAGCAATTTTCTTTGTGGGGGTTGACATTAGCAGTTACTGTTCATGGGTATTTACGGGTTGCTTGGATCTAATGGAATTCATTTTTCTGCTGTTAAAAATAAAACCCTGTTTTCAAAGAGGAATCTGGTCACACAGTAATTAGAATTAATAGAGAAAAAATGATTTGCTTATAGTGCAATACCACGCCTAGCATTCTTTACTGTTGACAGCTATTAAGTGCAGTCGCATAAGCAAGATTGACTAAGCTTTACTTCCATGGAATAGGACGTCCTATTAAGGTTGAATGTTTTATTAACTGATGAAGACGCGCAGGGTTAACTGCCCAAATCTATCAAATTATACCCATATAGAATCTTAGAATCATCTAGGTTGGAAAAGAGCTTCAATATCAAGTGCAAACATCAACCTGACCTATTGAGTCCCTTCACTAAACCAAGACCCCTACCGCCACATCCACACGTGTTTTATACACCTCCAGGGACAGGTATCCCATCGCTTCCCCTGGGCAGTGCGTTCCAATGCTTGGCCACGTTCTCCATGAGTATTTTTTTCCTATTCTCCAATCCAAACCTTCATAGAAAACTCAAGACTGTTTAATTGTGTCCTATAAATAGTCACCTGAGAAAAGAGACCAGCACTCCTTTCTTCAGCTTCCTTTGCTTCCCTTCACGTTGTTGTAGAGGGTGATCAGATCTCCCCCTCAGCCTCCTCTTCTCCAACCCCAATTCCCTCAGCCACTCCTCATAACTCTCATTTTCTAGTCCCTTCACTAGCTTTACTGCCCTTCTCCGCAAATGCTAGAGAAATTCAATATCCTTTAAATCAAGGAAACAATGTATAGCCTTGTTTAAACTAGGCCTTATAGCTTGTGCAAACAGACAACTTCAGGAAGGAACAAAAACTGTACGAATGTGAGGTCCATGGAAGACAACTATGTAGAGCTGCTGTTTGCAACTCAATGTGTGGCAGGATCCCATGAAGATAAGGAGGCAGATCTGCTGTTGTGACACAATGCAACCCACTACAGGTTGCGCAATGATGACTAGTAGCCTTCATCCAGCAATGACCAGATGGGCCCTCTCCACATTCTAGGATGCATGCTTAGAAAGGCAAGACATCTGATGCACATGCAACCAATATATTGGAAATGTGATGAATACATACACGTTGTGCCTACAGATGTGTAGTCCTGCTTTTCTTGGTGTGTATCCTTGGTGGAGTGATCCCCCATGCACCCAGTGCTGTAACAAAGGGAATACCTGCTTGACCTAACTCATTGGCATGTCAAGTTACTCTGTCGGATTTCTCGGTATCACCTTTTTGTAGGTTAGATGTTTCAAACCACACGCAATATTCGAGGTGCAGTCTTCACTGCTTGTATATCACCCATACAAAACCATGAAATCTGGATATTTTAACATCATTTACAACATTCTCCACTTAGACAAAGCAAAGGAAGAGTAATAGAAATCATTTAATAGTCTTCTCCATTCTTATGTATTTAGGCAATAGCAGCGCTGACAGAAATCAAAATTTGATAAATAACAGTTTATTCAAGTAATACCAAGGAACAGCTTTTAAGTTCAAGCCTACATGCCACTTTCATGCTATTAAAACAGGGATTTGTGGAACCTGGAAAAGACCATCTCAACTCTCATAGTTTCCTGGATAGTTTAGCTGTAATAGTGTTCAGAGACTTGGCAGGAAGAAGGCTTTTTGTTTGTGTTTGCTTTCTCTCTGGCTTAGTACTGTACATAATGCAAAAGCCAGGGATCAGTAAATGATTTTTTTCCTGCTGTGAATAATCATTTATGTCTCCCTACTCATTTTAGGGGTTTGAGGATTTCTCCCTGCCATGAGTGAAATGCCACAATGGATAGTTAAAAATAAGGGAAAATTGGGTTCCCGTAACAGAACAATTAGTGTTTCACACACACCACAGGAGAGTTGTTTACACAGTCTTAGCATGCTGATAATGGAACAAGGGGAATTAGCATTTTCCAGTATCACCTTTTATACCTCTAAGTGCCAAGCAGTAGTTTACCAATAATTTCACCTGCAGTAACTTGCAATTTGCTAAATTTAGGACCGCTTCCTGCATAATACAAGCCAAAAAGCCTATGCTAACCTTTATATAGTTCATAAACCTATGTTTGATCTTCAGCTTCCCTTGGAAAAGACATCCAGTCTTAAGTTTACAGACATCAAATAACCAACTAAATTTACAGTCTTCACCCCACCCTGAAAAAGCTTTCCAACACTAAACACTTTAAGGTAAATACATGCATTTAATTGTAATTTGAATTTGTCTCACTGCAACTTGAAACAACTGGACCTTTAGTTTCACATGTCCTGAAGAACTACTTGCTGTTGGAGGCCTCACCCCCACAAACATATTTGAAGGCAATACTCAATCTCTTTATCTTCATCAGCAACTTATCTTTTAAGTCCTCCTATACATCATACCTTTTCTTCCCAGAAAAGTTCACTCTTGCAGTTTTTCCCTGAAATCTTACTGAACTTTCCCATAAGTCTCCTAAAATTCTGGGCTAAAAACAGAATCTGGAAACAGTGGTCTAGCACTAGTCTCACTAACATCAAATATAGAAGAAACTCAGCTTTTTTATTCCTAGCTTAGCTTATATTTCACACTCAAAGCTTCAAGATTCCAGTGCAGTTAACATTCATTTGACTAAGACAAGCACTTTATATTTTAAATTCATACACTGAGTCTGAAAGTGAGATTTACAGATGGCTCACCAATTTAAAATTATGATCTCCATAGAATTTCATTAACTAGAAAGTTCTCAACTTTATAAAACTATCAGCTTTCAAAACTCAGGTACCTTAAGATTCCCAAAATTCCTCTTGAGAAGACTAAAAGGGTCTGGTATTACAACACAGGCATAGAAGTTAATAATTATCTCATGCTTACCTCTCAGTGAAGTCTAAAGCCTAACCCCTGTTTGAATCTTGCACAATTAAATAGCAACAGTATTCCAATTCATTAAAAATATGTCTGAAGGATATGGCATTCCTCTAGTTAAAAGATAAGTTAATCCACCAAATATGCAAGACATTTAAAATTAATAATCTCTTTGAAAGATTATGTACACATATAAAGCTACAAGGAAAAGTGCATTTTTTTTTTCCAGTGTATGTGTGTCATGGTTTTAAGATTTTTGGTTATTGGTATTCCACATCATAACATCATGTAGTGAATGTACCTGGTCCTCAGAAGAGGAAGGACTACTACAGTCCCCACGGTACTTTGCTCCTCTGTTACCATTTTCCAGCTGGAGGGAAAAGATAAAACCTCGCAGTATAAAAACTTGCGGATCACGAGACCTCGTCCCTTTTTCCGCCATCTCTCGTCTTGGCAGCACCTCGCTCTCCAGCCGTCTTATCGTCGGTAGTAGAGTAAGGCCTACCTTGATTTTTGGACATTCTCTCTCTCTGTATTGGATTTATCAGCTTAAATTGTAATTATATTGTATTTAGTGTATTGTTTTGCATTCCGATATTTTATTTAGTAAATTAGTTTGTTTCTCCTCAGATTGTTGCTGCTGTTCTTTGCTCTCAGGGCCATCTCCCTATGCTTTTCCCCTTTCCCCTTTTCCTGGGACATGGGCCCGTGGGTCCCCAGTCCCCTTCGTTACGGAATCAGGCCTAACGCCCGTAAACCGTTGACAATGTGTTAACCTTAAGTGTGAATACAGTGAGGAAAAGGAATGCTGTACCACACCTCTAGGAAATGAACTGTTATTTCTTAAGGAGCACAGAGTTAAGAATTCTTATCTTAGACCTACTCCAACAACTACAAGGTACTTCGTAAAATATCTTGCTTATAATTTCTTGAATTAATAAGAAATAACGAAGATTCAGCTTTCACCTGCATTTCTTAATTTAAAGGTGCACACTATGTTCACTTTCTCTTTAGCCCAATGAACCTTCCTTTGTACCATGCTCCGCCCTAGAAACCTGAAGAGAGAATACTCTATTGATATCACCGACATTTATCTAAATCTCAGTCAGCTGGAATGACTTAAGAATGTACACAGCAATTAGTATTTCAGACTGGGTGTTCAGACTTCCGCACAAAAATAACACACTGCACTCAACTGTCTGTCCTTAATTTGACACAGATTCTAATGAGAATCGCCAATTCCATCTTCAAGTTCACAGTTGCTTACCTGAGGTTCCACAACACTAATCTTTCCTGTACATCAGTACTGCATATATATACAAAATCATCTTACTTAGGCAGTGTCACTGTATTGTCCTATTGCTCTATTAGGAAAAAACTTTCTGATTCTGTATGTACAAACTTTACAACTATAATAATTAAGATACTTACACTGTTCTCATAATCCAGTTACTATTCTAATATTTATCTATAACTGAATGAAATTAATCTGTAATCGATGACAGAAGAGGACAGTGACAGCACTGCATTAAGTGCTAAGATTATTTATGAAAACCTGTAAGAAACATTCCCCCATGTACTTTTTTTCCCCACTACCATGAGATACACTACTTTTCTTCCATTCACAAAGCGATGTTTAAACAGATTGATATCTATCTCACCTATTAGTATTACTACAGTTTTCAAGTAGAACATTTGAAAAATATTCATTTTACCAGGTAATGTTCACCATCATTCATTCCCTGGTACTGTATAATACGTATAGGTATGGATTTTTGCTAAGTTTGTCCAAATCCAGCTACTCATTAGTACTGCCATAGCTACTTGAAAACTGAACATTACTTCCACTTCTGCAAGTTGTTCCCTCCTCATCAGGAACTTGGGAAGGGGTAATGTTGGAAAGGGAGAGGACTGCATTGCTGCTAAAGTGTACCTGTTACATGGATAAATGAAATCTATCAGTCTCCAGAAATAACAATCCAAGATCTTTCACAAGCACTAAATTCAGTTGAATGAAAGTTAAAATGCAGAAAATAGAATAACTTGAATTGCAAATGTAATCATAGACACCAGATGCTGACCTTAAAACTACCAAGGTGAAACTTACCCATCCCTCCACCATGCTGAGGACTGACTGCAGTGCCCTGAGTAGGCACTGTGGAAATGGGAGCTAAACTCCCCATTTTTATACGCAATAAGGAGTTGCTGCAAACCCCCTCTGATTCCAATTCTATTCATAAGCAGTAGAGAAGCTGCAGTTTTTCTTCCTCTCTATGTGGTCAAGAACACAAGATCTTCATAATCAGGGAAATGGAGGCCTTTTCCTTCCTCCCTCCAGGATAATTCCTCAGCTACTTTAACTACACGTAGAGTGAAAAGTTAGGAGTCAGTGCCCTCGTACCAGGGCTGCATTTTAACTTACTGCAGATACGTTGTGCTCTGAGAAGGAAACAAGCTGAATCTTCCAGTTATGCAGAAACAGAACTAAACATTTCAATACCAGCCTGTAAATCCACCTGTTTCATTTACTGGCGTAATGACTGCAAATATCCCCTTTCTTATTTTTCCTTCTATTTCACTCATAATCGCTACTTGAGTGACTCAAGCTGAGTTCAGTGCAGCTAAGAATCAAACACTTAACACTTTACTTTCAATCATCAGGCAGTAGACATGTTTATTAATATTCACCAGTTAATCTCAATAATGTCCTACTTTGCCAATAAAATTCTCTCAAATTATCTTTCTTTTGTGGGAAAAAGAAAACCAAATATAGCAAATAAAGAAGTAACCACTTTAAGTTATTTCAAGGCAACTGTATGCAACAATGACCTTGAAAACCAAGTGACTGATCATTCAACATTCAAATAGTTTAATCTTCTTCCTCCTGCAGCCAACACTTAGTGGAGGTTGATCATCTATGACACATGAAATACAACTAAATCATCAATCCTTCCCTAACAGGCAGTGAGTGCATCTACCAGAAAACAAGTTCCATAGATGATACTAATGTTTGAATAAGATTAGAGAATGCTCTCTGAATTTATGTAATATTCTCTCCTAACCTTAAGGAAGAAGACTGACATATTACCTAGGATAAGACAGTTAAACAAAAAGGAGCACTATTCACATGTTAATGGAATGTGTCATTCCCTGACAGTTCCTAAGACCTTTATGTTCCAAAAAAGGAACTTCCATCACCCAAATGCCTTTCCACTTGTTTATGATTGACCAAAAACAACCACCAAAAAAACTCAACAATATAGTTACTCTGTAAACTGTCTTTTCAGGTGCTGTAACAGGCTTGACATTATGCTCCATTCAAAAGCAGGTGGCTTTTTTTTTTCTAAAGAAAAAACATTCTTACACTATTCAAACAGACCAGTTGAAACTTACAGCCCTTTTGCTTATATAAGCTGAAAACAGATATGGTAAGATTTAGGAAATAAATTCAAAAGTATCAAAGAAGTTAATTTTAAAAAGAAATCTCTTTTTTCCATTTCCTTTTTACGATGTATTTTGTGTGATCAAGCATCAGAAGGAGCCAATATATAAACTGATAGTCCAATGAGCAAGAAAAAAAGAGGATTAACCTCAGGAACATATGACATTTCAGAACCACACCGAACTGCACCTCAATCCCATGCACATGTATTTGTAACACTTGTACCAATGCATTCTTACTGTCGGTGAACAGTGCATACTATCAAAGCTAAGCAAATCAAGATAAGCCTCGTCCCTTTGCCAAAAGGCACATTATCTAGTCACAGCATATCTACTGCAGAGATGAATTCTGTAACATGAATTTCATCAGTATTGCTAACAGAACAATATTTAGAAAATTCACACACAAGTATGAACAAAAATAAAGAAATTAAGTATGTTTCAAGATATTTTACTCATTTTCATGTTCTTTACAATGCCGTTGTATAGAGAGTGCAAGCGTTAAAATGATGTAGGATGTTTAAAAGTTATCTGCTTGATGAAAACTATAGGTAAAATACATTTTTATAAAGGCTTTTCTCTGAAACAGTACAGCAGATCAGAGCAACGGAAAAGATTATTCACTCTTTCAAGTGAAGCAGAAATTCTAAGTATAATAATAAATGATTAGCAGGAATTGTCCACATAAATTAACAATTGTATTACTGTTACTAAAACAATATTAAATAAGTATTATTCATTTTTAAAATGGGTTATACATGCTTTAATATCAACCACTGTACGAATCACTCCAAAATCATTTCTAAAATCTTCTTAAGGTGACAACGCAGATTACAGCAACTCGTGTTGTATAATCAGAAATAAAGGCATAGGCCCTGGGAATGTAAAAAGTTTGTAAAACTTTTGCAAATAAGACTACAATCTCTTTTCAAAAATGCTTTTAACACAGGACAGCATGGATCATAAGCCACCCAAGAAAAACACAGTTATTCTCTTCATTACATATGTCAGAGAATAGTTCAAAAGTCAAGAAGAAAAAAATGCAAAAAATAGCTGTGCAGCTATCTCGGTGTCCTTAGCATCAGTATAAACCTTGCCAAGATGATCATGCAGATGCTATACCGAGGAACTTCCAGCAGTAAAAAACCTCAAATACAAATTGTGACTTAATGCTTTCTGGCGCTACACAAACCCCAGCACAAGAAACCATCTTCTATAAGCTAAAGTCTTACAGTTTCAATAAAGGTAATATTAAGGGAGCTGTGAGCAAATTATGAAAAAACTCACCTGCTTTCATTGATTAACAACCTGGTTTGTCAACAGAAATGAGGAACTAGAGGTAGAATTGGACAGCCTACAACAAGTCTTCCTTTAAGATGATTACAGAGGTCTTTCTGAAACACAGGGGAAACATTAATAAGTATTATATTAATTACACATATTACATGGAAAGTGCCTGCTTAGTCACAGTTTGGTAAATTCAAAGCTTCTGAGACAGGACTGAGTCAAAAAGCAAGTCAGGTTCACAGAAGTGCTGCTGATGTCCACGTGATTAATGCCAAAAACAGAAAAGACATTTGATGAAAAAGTGAAATCCCTCCCTGAAACACTGAGCTCTAGACACTTTCAGCTGGGCATGTCAGGGATAGATAAACAGTTTGGATGGGAGCAACATGGTTCTCCCCTGTGTTCCTAAATACCCTAACAAGGAAGAGAGGAACAACTTAACTAATGAGAGCTCCATGGAAAACCGGGAAGGACAAAGAATTTTCTTGTTTTCCACAGAAATGATCAAGACCGCAGGTGTAACAGAACCAGGGGCAAAAAGATTTTGAAAAAAAAAAGAGCACTGAAAGTACTGAAAGTGACTGATAGCTCGAGGAGGATGAAATTTGAGTAGTAAGCTAATGGAGACTTCAATAAGGGTTAAACTAGGGAAAGGAAATCACTGAACAGAGAGAGAGAGAAGGTTTAAAACTGAGGAAAGCTTCTTCAGAGCAAATATGTGAATTCAGTGAGCTTAACTATAAAAAGGAGTAATGTGGGATGCTGGAGGTGTAGCTGAAGGAAAATACTGTTGTTTCCAGAAAGCAATGCTTGCTTCTTTGAGTATGAAATGAGCAGAGTAGACTACTCCTGCTACAAAAGAGAGCAAAATTAAAAGGAGGACTGAGCACAAGGAGCATGAGAGGAAATGACAGAATAGAAGAGAACATACAAGGAACTTCTGTATCTGCAACTGCCAAGAATGACAAGGGAGCTCTGAGATGGAGGAAGCTCATACCAGATTTTGTATGTATGTTATTTGCACCCACAATCAAAGCTTCAGCATCAAGAATAGATAAAAGTGATATACCGAAGTCTGCTGTGGCAACAGTAATTGCTATGGAAAGGATCAACAGAAAATATAATTAACAGCAATTCCTGACCTGAAGAATGAATGATTTACTGTAGTGTTCAGGAAATTCTTTTAGGCAGAACTTTGCCCTGAGGAGAGCAGTACTATGTTGTCCTTACAGAGAGAGCTGGAATAATTCCTCTACCAATGCTCTCTAACAGATGCTCTGCTCTTCTTCTGTACCCTGAGGATTTTTATCATCTTCCCATTGCTTACACATTTCAAAAAAAAAAAAATCCCATGACCATAACCAGGTAGACTCCTTTCTCAGTGGAAAAGATTAAATATGAGATACTGCAAGATCTCTCCCAAAGATTTTGCTTTGTTGTTTTTTTTTTTGAACTGAAAACACAGAATGAGAGGCAAAGAAGAACAAGGAAGCTGACTGTGGCAAAACAGAAACCTCAAGTGACAAAAGCAGAGATTATTCTTTTCCATTTGCCAATCCATTATCAGGTTTCAAGCTACTAGAAACATCTTGAATAAGTCTGAGGTAGCAGCTGAAGGAAGTAATGGTAGTTTCTTGGTGACTGCCTATTTTCAGTGAAGCTACCTCCTAAATCAAAAGCAATACCGCAGAAGAAAAAACTCTGGTGAAGGTAAAGAGTAAGATGATCCTCTCAGTGGTCAACAAAAAGGACAGGTGCTCTAGTTTTATCCTACCCTATAACGCAGTTTCAGATCCCTTAAAAGAGAAAGAAAGCAGTGCTTTTTGCTAAATGAACTTCATTAGGCCTCAGACCATCAGGCAATATCATGAGTAATGTCTTGCAAACAGCTAACAGTATGTCGCAATATTCAATGAAGTCCAAGCACCATTTACAGCATTCTCTCATTGACTCCAATCTTGTTCAAGTAGCTTAAATTGCACCAGCAATTACTAGTGCCTATTCTCATCTGCATGGGAAATAGAGACATTGAGGAATACTGTGTGGAGAAGTCAATCAAATTTAAAATGCATATTGTCAGAAATTCACATTTCAGAATGAAATTAATATAAAATATAACCATTTTCTGTCTCTCCAGTGCCCTAATGTGATCAGCCCTACTGCAGACAGGATCATAAAAACAGCAAGACAACATTTGTTGGTCATGGGAACCAAAATAATTCACCAATGTTTTAGAACAAGTCCCATATGCACTGGACCAGTTCCAATCAGCAATACCAGTAAACCATTCTTTGCAGCTGTGTTCATCAGTGCCTGTCCTCACAGATTACCAATAGCTTGTACCTTATATTACTGTTGTTCCAGGCAAACTCCACTTGATCACTAGGCAAACGATTCCCAAACTGAATGTAGTAATAAAGAGATAATTTATTATATTTCAGAACAAGATTTTGAATACAAAATTTTGTATATCCTTATGTCAGTCCTTTATCAGGAAAGAGGAATAACACCTTTCATTCCAAATCCCTATCGCTTATGCCTAATCATTGATTACATAACATCAATATAATGTTTTCATCTTATATGTACTGCAATGGTTAGGAACTGCACAAAATAACTTAAGTAATTTCAACCAAGCCAAAACTACTTTAAAAACCCCAATTTTGACTTAAAGTGCTTTTTAGTTCAGATCAATTTTTTTTATAGAATATACATACAGTGTTGGGCAGAAATTTTAATCTAATTACTGAGCATTTATTGCAACAATTCTCACATAATGTAGTAAGCAGAGGCAAAATAATTCCAGCTGAAAAGATGATGAAAAGCTCTTTCTAGAAACTTCATATTGCCACAAAAATTTCTTCAAACGCCAAGGAAATTTCATTTGTGCAGACTTTGAAGTTTTCTCCCTGCTAAATGCAAAATAATTCACAAAGGAACCCCACTGACAATCACTAAGTAGTAATTAGTGGCTCATATTGTACCTAGAAGCTAGGTTTCTCACAGGCCCACCTTGAGACCTTATCCTGACAGCTTTATCAAGAACCTGGAAAGTAGGCAAAATGAGTCCTCACTGCCAGGCCTCTTGTTACAGATTTGTCTATCTAAGCTCAAGGCCAGTGCTGATATGCAGCCATATAACCTCATTCAGACTGCTGTGCAACAAGAAACAATAAAAGCCAGTATACAGATTGACCTGGATATCCTCCCTCTTCGATCACCAGAAAGAAGAACTTGGTGTAAAATTCTGGTACAAATCTTAAGATGTCAAATACATACTTAACAACTTAGGAAAAGGTAAATTGTTCAAAAAAAATCAGGAATGAATGTATTTCTAAATTGATAAACTCCATTGATATTAGGATTCCTTATCACAGGATATGTCATAGTAAAGAATATTAAAGAGAGAGAGACAAGCATAGTGTGCTTTGACACATTTAAATGCCAAACATGTCTTCTGGGATATTACATAAAGAGCAAATACCATTAGATTGAGATGCACTGGGGATCATGCTTTCAAGATTAAGAAGGTCTAAGGCAAATAAAGAGCTCCAAATTATGGCATAGTTCAGCAGCATTGAAAAGATAGGATTACCAGGATGAATTAGCTCAGCAATTAGACTGTAAAAGAAAATACCCAAGCACTTGACATATTTACAGAACTCTAGGTTCAAACAAGGTAGCAATACTGGTAACATGAATACCTCCAAGCCCCAAATTCCATCACCTATGGGCTCT
>NC_034412.1:30676334-30800854 GCF_002078875.1 Numida meleagris | reverse complement strand
GTTTTTATACTGCGAGCTTTTATCTTTTCCCTCGGCTGGAAAATGGTAACAGAGGAGCAAAGTACCATGGGGACTGTAATAGTCCTTCTCTTCTGAGAACCAGGTATATCCACTACATGATGTTATGATGTGGAATACCAATAACCGAAAATCACAAAACCATGACACATTTTCAGTGTATGCATTTAACCAAGTAAATCTCTAGATAATAAAGAATCATACAAACTTAGGACTTCAGTAATGTATCGTTCATTTAAGAGAGTATTGCCACTGCTAGGACTACAGAAAAGCAGCATTACGGCAGGCTTCAAAGAAGACCTCTAACATGGTTTTCATTTCCTTCATTTCATGTCTGTGACTGCTATACTTTTAATTTTTCTTTCATGTCACAATCCCTGAGTTGCAATTAAAGGACACAATTGTGTGAAAGGTTGCTATGCTAAGCATACTACTGGGTTCCACTTTGAGGGGTTTGTTTTACAGGTGTAGAGGCACTGAAGTTGTTATTTAATTTTTCTCCTGTTGTTATTTGAGCTTATGCATTAAATCATGGTAAAGACATATTTTTAGAATTTTGAAGTGTTTTCCTCCCTCTCTGTTAATTATCAAGTACCTGGCTGATTGCTCATGATTGATGACTGACGGGGAGAAGGTTCAGCAGGTGTTAATGGTTTGGTAAATGCAAGTGGCACAGACGAACCAAGTGGCCATAATTCCATCAGATGGTACTGCTGTTGCCTGTGAAAGGACTCCTCCATGGCAGTGTGTGAGTGTGTGGATTAGTATTATAAACTGAAGACTGAAATTTCTATGATGTGTTGTTACTAAAAAGAGTACAACTATTTGTGATCTTTGCTTATGGAAATTGTTTATTTAAACTTTCATGTAGCAGAATACATAGTAAGTTGAAAAAGAACTTTAAGTGGAATAATCAAACAAAATACTACAAACTGAATTCAGCTTCAGGGGAAAATATCTTGCAATGCAATCAAAAACCTATCCAAATAACTTCATATATAGTTATAAATTGATTTACATGAAATACTTAAATCTGATTTTTAAAGTTAGCAATCAAATTCATCTTAAGAACACAATGACTTCCTTCAAGACAGAAAATGCAGCCAAGTCATTTAAATACATAATTTGAAACAGATTCCTATTTACTCGAATACAGACTAATTTTTTTTTTTGTATTTTTTTGTGAGTTCAGTGCTGTCATAGTTACTATTATGAAATGTTTATAAGAATTAGTTGCTAGCCTACATTTAATTCACTTTTCTTAGAAGCAGCTCCTGAAGGGAGTCTGGAACTTCTCCTTACATGTCACTCCAGCAAAAGAAATGGGGACGTATAAAGAATCTTCTGATAAGATTGGGTTTTATGTAATCTCATGTAATCCACTAAGTGGTTGGAATGAAAAAATTGAAGTGACAAACCCATTTAATAAAAATACTTATGCATAAGCACATATGAAGTCTGGCTATGAAGGAGGTTATAATATTTTCTTTCTTTTTTTCCCTAATTTAATGTGCAATGTTTTACCATAATTATATTTTTCTGTTTCCAAATAGGGGGAAATTCCTACAACCAATAAGAAATCTTTGCCCAACTTAAAATTCATAGGAATTATTTAGATTTTATCTTAAAAAAAAAAAATCTCAATAAATTAAGTGAAAGAGACGTAAGTGGACTGAAACAAGCATAGACTCATAGAATGGCCTCATAGAATGGAAGGAACCTTAAAGATCATCTAGTTCCAGCCTCATTGCTATGATGGCAGAGTTACCAAACTATAAATCAGGTGAAAATTAAATCTTTGCTTCACATTATTCAACGTGGTAGCTACGATGTCTACACATTTTCAAAACCACAACTATAAAGTGAAAATTTAAAAGTATATACCATATATACCATGTATACATTTATGCAAAGATACATAGTTCAAACACACTTAGCAGTCAATACTTTTACACAGAAATAAAAGTTTTTCTTTTCATTAAGATATTTTCCAGGTAAGTACAAGTGTATGTATATTAATGCAAAATTATGAAAGAAGTTAGAAAATCAAATTACTTGTGTGACTCCATGTTAAAATATAGATTAAAAACAGATTTATATTATTTTTGAAATACATACAAATCTGTATTTGTTAATCAAGATAAGAAATTCGACATAATCATCTTTTATATATTAGCAAATGAACAGACTTCTGACAACTGTCAATTTGTCACTCTAAATGTCACTAAAATTCATAAAAATTTTACTTCAGAATCTCTTGAAGCTTTAGCAAAACTTCAGTCTTAAGGCAAATTTTCTACTCAGATGTTACGATAAATGAATTCCAAATTCAAAGTTTGAATCCTGTTACTTTGAGACTAGGAAAAAAGTTTCCAAAATTAAGCACAAAAGTGCTGAATTTACTTTCCTACAGTAATTCTGTGCATAATGGTTCTAATATGATTTGTAGAAAACATTAGAAATGTAAAACTCAACCTGCGGAAGCATGAGACCATGTGCTGCTTGTAGCAAGATTTGTTTAGAAAATTGTTTTTAATTTAAAAGAAGCTCTTGGTTTTAAAAGCACCTAAGAATTTTAGGTATGAAATTCCTTTCAAGTTCTAAGAGAATTTCTACTTCTAAATCAAATAAGATCTTTCGTAAAACCCCATCTTCTTCTCACTACCACACTGACAAGTGTTTTCTGAAAATGTTTGGTAAAATTGATTCTTTTTGTTCTTCAAACAGAACAATGAAGTTCAAGGGGAACACTTGTTCCTTTTCAGGAGATTCTGAGCTGTTCTGTAGGAACAGAATTATCTTAGCAAAATAAAATCTGCGAAGGCTTTTAACCTGATTAGTAACAGCAATTTAGACATCTTTTACTAGTCTTCTGTATATTGAAGTTAAAAATCTACCAGTGATTTCAATGAAACTTGTTGGCAAAATGAGAAATTTGAGACACGTTTAAGAGTTTTTCAGTAAAACAAAGGATCAAAAAAATGGATTTTACTTCTCTCCAACTCAACAAACATAGCTTTTGTAGTATTTTTTGCAGTAAAGAGCAAGTCTCTGATCTGAAGCTCAGTGAAGTATCTGGAAATAATCTCATTGCTTTCTGTAACAAATGGGTATGGTTTCAATACACGAAACCTAACCCAACAAGGAATTCAGTCGAAATATGAACACTTGCACAAACACAGTAACTTCATTGCCAAAACCTCAAATATACCCGAGGTCAGGCACTCAGAAACCCAGGAATGTACACAGAAAGTACCCTGTTGCTTGTGCTGTATCCCAAATAGATCAGGTTATGCGTTTCTGGATTACATTGTTCTCTGAAGAGAAATTTTATGACCTCTTCCTAAAGCAGCAGTCAGAAATGATTTCCCAACAGTGAAATGTGACTGTCACAAACAGTGCTTTCAGAAGGCAGCACTTCTAGTTACAACGTACCACATCAAGGATTGCAAATTTATAGAGGAAAACATTGCCAACTACCGTACTTGAATATTGTGATACAAACCACAATTTTCTCATGTTCCAGTTTGAACAGATGTTCTTTTCACACAAGACAAATCATCTGCAGTGGCCACACATACCTGTTTTGTATATCTGTATGTGTGTGTGTGTGTGTGTGTGTGTGTGTGTGTATCTATACTACATACATAAATGAATATATCTGGCATATATTCTTTTGTCTCCGTTACATTAGTAGGATTTGAAGTATTTACTATATTCCACATTTTTGAACTGTTTACTATACTTCATCAGTTTGTGTCATAATAACATCCTTACTTCACCAGGAGAAAAAAAAAAGAAAAACATGCACATGCTATACTATAAAGACTATTGGTACTGCTACTTATTTGTAAAAGGATGATTACAAGGACAGGAAAATCTCTGTGTCTAGCATCTTAAAAATAGCTTTTTATGTAAGGAAAATTCAAGTACTAATATGGGAGTTTCCATGCTTTTTGTGGAAAACATCAGTTACATTCCACAATATTCTATTCAGGGACTTGAATATTTGGGGAAATTTGCCTCACAACAAAAACAATTTTCAATAAACTGTATAGTCTTATGATTCTAATATGAACTCCTAGTAGTGAAAGAACAAACTTATCGCACTTTTTTTTTTTTTTTTTTTTACTGTTTCTAAGGAATAAGGCCAGAGTATATAACAGCACACTAGTATTTAAGTTATTGAAAATGATTACAATTATACTTTTGAAAAGTGAATGCTGTTTAATAAGGGAAAATAATATTTGAATATTTCAGCCAACGGATTACTAAACATTTCTGGCACGAACACAAGCCTGTATTTAATGTATTATTCAGCCAGTTAGCACTGTATCACCGTTTTAGGGACATGCTAGGGACCACAGTAGACTGCACTCAAGAGCGAGAGTGATACTCACAGGAGATAAATGAATTATATGCGCACAGCCTGAAAGAATGAAGCCAAATCTTCTGAAAAAGCTTTCAAGTATTGTCAGATGAAAGAAGCAATAACATTCAGTTTAATAGCATAAAGAATAAACTATGAGTAAACTAGACCTCCTAGCATTCTTAAAATTGTTTAAACTGTTTAAGTGATTGAATGACACTATGTCCACTTTTATTAACACAGATGCAATATGCTTAAATATAGAAGAAGCATGTTTACTTTTTGTATTCGTTCCTGAATATCAGATTTGTAAAGCAATACAAATCCAAACAAGCTTTGTTTTTTCATTCACTCTTTGTTTTCTTTCTCTTGAAATTAATGGTCAATAATCAACTTTTATTGCTTTCAGACTAATTGAAGAGTTGTTAGATCAACAAAGAAGTGCAAAATTGATCAGTGATGCAAAGTAATCAACATCAAGTCATCATTATTATCAGTTCTGATGACAGCAGTAAGTCTGACACAAAAAGTGATCACTGAAGTATTTATCTGCTCAGTCTCCCTAGGATATACATTAGTTGAGGATCTGCTAATGCTAGATTTTAGATTGCAGTCCACCAAAATCACCTCTAGAGAGAGAATCTAGAGAGGTTTCTCCCTAAGACCCCAACATTACTATTTGATTTATGCCTTGAAGCATGAAGGGTTTTACCCCTAATTAATTTTATCCTATCTAATGGAACTGTACATAGTTTTCAATACCCATGTAGATACCTAATCCCACTAAGCTCTTTACCTTCTTGATATCTCATGGCAAATGATTTCCATAAGCTAATTACAGATCAGGTAGAAAAATATTTCCTTTTAATCTGTCACCTCTCTATGCACAATCATCCCTTAATCTCCCACCATCCCATGATGAATCTTCTGCCCTTCAGAAATCCAGTGTTTGGCATTTAGACACCTCCCACCCCACACTCACAAATTCATTCGATAAGCCTCACTATCTCTTCTAATTCACTGAACCATGGCCCAATGATGACATTCAACACGTTCCTTTTCTAAGTTCATCTCTAACATTTCCCTAGTATCTAAATCAAATGGGCTCCTGCATTCCCAAAAGTACAGATTTTCCATTCCGATAATTTTTTGGTCACCATGTTCACCCTCACTGATCACCATTCCATGTCTAACAACAGTTGTTACTATCTATCCTTCTCAGTATGGCACAACAAAACCATTTTTTGAGTTGACCCATTCATAACGTTACTGAAATTCATTCTCCAGAAACTGATGTAGTCCTGCTCAGTTCATCTACCCCATAATTTTCCATGCTTCCTCCCTTGTCATATCTTCACCTTTTGACTTTTTAGACAAACTTTTCAAAACATTTCGTTCATGTGTTATATTTGAATAACAAGTTGTGACTGAATTCTGGACAATGAAGAAGGAAAGCAAAGGAAATACAAAGTTGATGCAGTGCAGAGAGAACTGCTGCAGACCCAGTGTTACCAGTGTCATGGAAAGTACAAGCTAGAAAACTTCTAACTGAGCCTGTTGTGCATTAAGCAAAGCTTAATCACGGATCAAGTTTCTCATTTCTCCTGATTTTCATTCAGTAAAAAGTTTCATTTATGTGGGAAAGGAGAAGAACCAATCTGTACAACGCCAGTACTCCAAACCAAATTCCACCTTACACTGATAATGATACCACTACCTTACACTTATAATGATAAGCAGTAGCCTACAACTCCATTTGATCAAATCCCTTACTCTGTCCTTACAGTATTATATACATGTCTAGCCTCTCTTCCTTCTTGAACAGACATAATTTTTTTCTGTTTGCCTCTTCCTCTTTCAAATGATCAGCCTTAAGGCCAGGTTTGATGGAGTTCTGGGCAGTCTGATCTAATACTTGATCTAGTGGATGGCAACCCTCTCTGTGGCGTGGGGATTGGAACTTGATGATCCTTGAGGTCCCTCCCAACCCAAGCCATCCTATGATTCAATGATTCTATGATAATTAAAACTGAACCATAGCACAAAGTACACATTACTGGAAAAGAATATGGTTATGGCAAAAAATGAGATCAAGAAAGCCATAAGGTCAAGTATGATGATAATGAAGGTGACAAAGGAATTCCAAGAACAGCAAAGCAGAGGAGGAAGACTCAAATCATTCTGTCACCCAAGGAAGCAAATCACTATAGACAACTTTGAACAAACAGAGTGGCACAAATTAACCACATCTTATTCTCTAAAATTCAATTCATTTAAATTAAATAGAGCAAGCAGAAGCCAACTATAAAAGTCTTTACTGATATTCATACAGAAATTTCTTCTCTACTTCCACCAGGATTTGTTTTTAGGAGTTGTAATTTACAGTATGTTAGGCTCCTTTTTTAATAAACAAGTTTTAGATTATACATAAAAAACTGAGATTATGTTCTGTCATGCTGAGGTGCTAATTTAAAGAGGAAACCTAATTTCTTTTTTTGAATTTATTTAGATAACAGCAATTTAGTAATTTTTAATTTATATTATTGAAATACCATATTTAGGCATTGTTTAATTAAATAATTTATGTGCAAAGGGGCCCTGTACAAGTAGACCAAATGTCATTTTACAGACATATTTTTTGACATTTTATTTTCAGGTTAAATCAAGAAAACACTAAAAGAATTAACCCTTCTAATTTTAAAGATTTCATTTTGCCTTTAGGACATACAAGCAAATAAGGAACATATTTAATAAATAAAAAGTACAATTTACTTTGGTTAATTTAGCACAGTCTTGAAGGGCTTTGATGTTCCATATTACTAGCAGGTAAACCTTCTGTGAGCCACTGTAAAATACATTGCATCAACAAATCTAAACCCCATAGTCAAATAATGAATTAACTTTGATAGTTAAAACTTTGTTTGCACAGTATTACTAGCTATAGATGGTCTTTCCAGAAATACGTAGGCTTTGATATGACCTTGTCTGGTCACTCAGTAAAATATAATTCTTTATCAATTGTAGCATTTAATTACATCCAAATAATATCTAAAGAAACCTTTTTCTGAAGAGGTTGAAGTGTTTTTTTTTTCTTTATTTTTAAGCAGAATTTATTCTTTGGACCTGCAATATGAGTTCATTTTTGTACATGAGCACATCAAATCTAGCTTATGGACAATTTGATCTTATGACAACTACTACACATCTTGGGATAGGTCAAGGTACAGCATTTCACAAATGACATGATGGGTACTAAATTGTACACTGCGATTGTTATCAGAATAACACTAAAAGGCCAAAGAAGAGAACAACTCAGCATTGCTGATCCTTGTACAAGATAATGATTTTATTTATTTATTTTTAAAGCTTACATTCAACACTGAAAGTTTAGGCACAACAACTTCACTATTCAGCACAATTGGGCTGATCTTTAAGAAAACCAGCCATCACAGAAGAAAAGAAAATAAAGTCTGTCATTCATAGACAAGGAAAATTGAGCTGAAATTTTCAAGAAATAGGTAGGTGTGGTACTTAGGAACATAGTTTAGTGGGTATACATTGATGGTAGGTGGATGGTTGGACTAGATGATCTTAGAGGTCTTTTCCAACATTAATAATTCTATGATTTATTTATTTTTAATCAGATCTCTCCTTCTAAGGTCTGAACTAAAACTGCACTACGCAGCATTGAAATCTGTGTTTCTGTGTAAGCCTATCAACATTTACGGTATTAACCATAGTAGAGAACACTGACAAATTAAGCAAACAGCAGAGCAGATTACTTTACACATAGCACTCCTAAATTTTTGGTAGTCTAAACCAATTTTATCCCAATTAAAAAATACTGTATATTTTAAAGTGCTGCCAGTCATCTGAAATAAATATAAATATCACTACAGACCAACATGTCCGTTCTTTAAAAACAGTTACAACATAACAGTCTATAGTAGCTCAGTTTCAAAACAATAAACTATCTGCCTCATTAAATCATTAAAAGCACTTTCCTTCCTCTTGGATAAATCTGTTCTTCTGCAAACTGTTGAGATGTAGCCAGGTCTAATTCACCATCCTTTCAAGAACTGTTCCTCCTCTGAATAGCCAAGCGTTATCAGCTGGCTCACTCAGTCAACTGTCACCCTTCTCTTCTAGCTGACATAGGGAATTTCTTTATCAACTTCATACTCAGGAAGGTGAATATCTTCTGTAAAGAGTAGCAGGGGAAGAGGCAGATAATGTCAATTGCCCCTCCTGTTTGCCCTTGTCAAAAAATACATGTCAACATAAGAAATAAGAAATATTGCCCATGATTTTTGATCTGATGGAGACTAGAGAGTATATCCCCTTGTGAGAGATCTCTCCAGTTAGGTTACTCAGAACATTACAAATATTCCCTTATGAAAACCCTAGCAAACACATACAAATATTATCTTATATAAAGCAATCTTGATTTTTGCTAACCAGAAACAGATCTGCCACGATCATCACCTTACTGCAAAATGAAGAGACAGACCAGACAAGTATTTGATATTTGCAAGAATAACTCAGAATGTATCGGATTACTTTCTGCAATAGACTGAGATTATTACATCAGAGCACATAACCTACACTAAGAGTCAAACAAGTTCCATAGTGGTAAATCCTATCTGGGAGCTGTGAATAGAACAGCTAATATGTAGTTCAGAATATTTATTTCAATACTATCAAAACAATAGAAACAACAATAATTACCAGTGGCATTAGAACAAAAGCATGACAATTAGGAGAGTCAGAAAAGGTTTAGAAAGGAATTCTGCAGGGAAAAATTCAGCAGAGAGCCTTTGGATTTTGCTGAGAAGAATCTAATTTCATAGAAATCCCATAGAACGTGTTTGGGAAAAGCTACAGAAATCGCAAGTCAACATTTCGCCTGAGGGGAGACACAATTTTCCTTGAATGCTTCAGATGGATACTTGTCTAAAAGCTGCTTTAAAATTTTCAGATTCAGGCAGTGATTCCATCTCACTGGACAATCTATGCTGTTGCATAACTGTTTTTACCAGTAGAAAGATTAGATTTGTATTTAGAAGCGTCCATGCATGCCTAAAAGTAGACAGAACACCTAAGAGGATGATTTTCCCAGCAGTGAGTAAAGTAAATTACTCTGGATATTTTAGTTTGTACATTTAAGTATGTTTTCTTCTTCAAACATAATATTGGTAATGCAGAATCAGTTTGCAATTCACTGTAAACTCTATATTCTCAGGAATTGTTGCCTGTTTATTCCTATCTAAGCACAACATTTGTCAGTAGGACACAATTCCAAAAGGAAAATAAAACAAACCAAAAACTGTTGCGTCAGTAATAAGAATCAAAGACTGGTTGCAGCCCTACTAGATTTCATGCATAGAAAGACGAACGATTTCAGTGCCAACAAAGAAGCCATTAATAAAATACTTCAGAGAATTGGATGCAGGATAGATCCTGCTCCACACAGTGCACCACTCATTAAATTCTACAATACTATTTCCCAACCAGTCATAAAATAACTTTAGAGAAGTTCTACTTTATTTAGTGAGAAAAATGCTGTGTAAGCATTTATCCTAGCTCAGAGAAATCAGTTTTCTTTGAGAGATTAATCAAAATAGATAGTGAATCCAGGTCTTCCTTAATCCTTTATGCAGCAGAAGTGATGTTAGAAATTCTCGTCAATTATAAAGACAGTGATCACTGCCATTGACTTGAGGTTCTGTGTATCATTTTAATTCTGAATGTTTTATCCCAAATATTGCTGCTTTAATCAGAAAATTTACTGAGCTATTTTATTCCAAATATGTTCATCCTGCTTGGGATGCTTCCTTCCCTCCCTCTCCTCATTTGTTATAACTATTGTGCCATTTAGTTAGCAGTTCAGTAGCAGTCTTTCCTTCTAGATTAGTGATAGGTACATCTGATAAGTTTTAGAAAAGTAATCTTGCCAACATTTTCTACTTCTAACTCAATTTCTAATCTGTTTCTACATTGACTCTTTTGCTCCAGTTAACTGAATATATATCTGAGCTCATATCAATTTCAATATTTACAATCTGTCAAAATAATTCACATTGCTCACTGAAGTCTTAGCACAGGTGTTTCATTGATCAGGCCCTAACTCCTTTCTTTAATATGAGTCTTAAATCAATTTCTGAGAGCTGGCAACATCCCTCCCAGAAGGCAACAAAGACAATTTTAGTACAGATAAAAGCAAAAGCCCTAATTCCTATTTAACTAAGCGCTGATCGATGATGACACTTTCCTGAAGTTTCAAGCAGCTTCATGTAAACAATCAACTTGCAGCAAGAGGAAACGCCGTGACAGGAAAGTCTTTGTTGTTTGGCATCAGTGGCAGATGAGATCACTCCTCATGAGAAGCAGGGTCTGCCTGCAGAAACCATGAGGATGACCATCTGCTCCTTCTTACCTCTGTGGTACTAGTTTGCTGTGCTGACAGAAAAGGAAAAGCCAGATACAGGTCACAGTTCGCTGGCATGGGAAGACTTTAAATGGAGCAAATTGGACTGTTCAGTGTCAGAAATAGAACATTCCTCCAAACATCAAATAACATGTTTGGGTTAGGAAAAAAGAGAAAATTTAATACAAATCATTAAAAAAAATTTACTACAAGCCAAATGTAGTAGTGCATTGCATTGATATGGCTTTAAAATTCAAAATTTAAAAATTTCTATTTTAAAACTTAACAGGCCTGAGTTGAAGACTGAAAACACCAAACTTTCCAATCCTGAGATAAGCAGCCCTGCAGCAAAAGTGCTAGATGTTACACGCAGTTGTGAACTGTCAATGAGAAATATGAGTAAAAAATTAAAGTGATTTTACGACTCTATTAATAAGCTTGCTCCTTACAACCAGCCTTATTTCATTAACATAAACAGATAAACACACTCAAACACACACACGCAGAACGTTCAGTTCAGAAGGAAGGCCAGGCAGCATAATCTTGCAATTCATTAGGTAAGATCTTCCATATTCAAATGACCTCAGAGGTTTTGTAGGGCCTTGAGTATTACAGCTGCATTAAATATCCTCAAACTCTTAAATCTTATCCTTCAGACAATATAGTTAGGCCAATTTCACATTTAATTTCTCACTCTTATGAAGTTTGACTTTTCCACCTCAGCGTACTTTAAAAATTGAAGAAATTATTTGCAATAATAAAATAACTTCTTTCAAGGATACAAGAGATAATTTGATGATCATTCTTTAAAGCAGTAGGTTAAACCTTTTTACTGTGAAGTTGATGGCAGAAATTATATCTATATATAAACGCTCTACAGCAGCTCTAATATCATTTTGTAACACTGACGTCTCCCAGTTGGTCTGCAAATATGATGAGGTAAATCTCAAGGTCAGAAATCAATGTAACATGTGTTTCTTCTTTCAGTCATTACCAAGGAAGATCCTTCAGACTGATTTTTACAGTAATAACTTAAGGGCTAGGCCTAGTTTGAGGTTGTATCTAGTAATTTTTATTTATTTTATTAAAATGCATTTTTATGGTGTTAAGAATAATGACTTGTATTTCCAGAGGCTGGTGGACTAGGGCTCATTTGAGTTTCAAATTTAAATGTTATGTAATAAGTGGTCACACCACTGATTTTTGATTTTCCATTTTTTCAATGAAAAAAATATTTTCTTGTTAGTGGTCATAAAACAAGAAGAGTGGTAAGATCTGTTTTGAAAACATGTTTGGGTGAGTGTGTTTTTGCTGCACTGGGTAATTCTTCAGACATCAAGAGAGCTACTCATATGATAAAGCTATTCATGTGGGTAAATGGTGAATTACTGTCAATACAAGATTTCAAAACCTGGGGATGAAAGGAGTTGACACCATGTGTCCTGAGACTTGTCATAAAATGGTGGATGCTAGTGATACAAAGGCAAAGCAAAGGCAATCTGGATTGATTAATAAATTCTTGAAATTGCAGCTGTTACAGCAGATATTTCTTCTGGCTTCCTGCAGTTCTTAATCAAGCTAAGCATCAGCAAGAGGCACATTTGCAAAAGCATTTTAAAATTGTGAATAAATAACATGGCGCACTTGTGTTTTTATACACGCACATCTTTTAGTAACTAGGGAACTGCAGACCCACTCCCTGTATGATTGCATAGATATTGTCTAGAAATCTCCTGTGGAGATTTGTTGTCTGGCAATAAAGGTTTTTATCCATTTCCCAGAAATCTTACTGAAAAACTTCATGAAATTATTGTTCTTTTGCTGTCACTCTTTCCTTCCATTCTCCCCACTGCATGATCCATCCAACACGATAAAAGAGAGAGTTATAAATTTTGGACTTGTATAAAAATGGTTGAAAGTTTAAAACTTCCTTTTTTTACCTTCCTTCAGGTGAAAAATGCTTGGGGTTTGTGTTTCTAAACTTAAAATCAAAACTGTCCCCCTGAAGTCGTTTATGACATGCTTCATTCCTGAGTAAATACGCTACTAGGAACTGGCAATTGCAATGGAAATAGTAACAAATTCCTAAACTGCAGCAATGATATCAGGCATGATTACAATTGGATTAAGTTTGAACTGGGAGCTCCCACAATCAATCCATATATAAACTTTAAAGGCAGTGTCAAGTTTACAAAGATGGTGGAAAGATAAATTCAAGCAGCAGCACAAAATATCATGCAACAGTATAGCTGTAGTCTGAAAAAAAAAAGAAAAAGAAAAAAGCCTGATTGAATATGAAAACCCAGTGTAAAAAATAATAAATTACAATGTTACAATGAAGTAGCTGTGCTAGCAGCAGCCAGCTCACAGGTACAAACCCATGGAGCAAACAGCACATATCAGTCCCCTTAGAAGGCTGGGGATATGTATGAGTTTTTTTACATTTTTTCATACTAAAGCATGAAGAGTGATAACTGAGAAATTTACATTAAGTGCTAATTTATTCTTTTTTCCAACATTAATGATTATTTCAACATGTCAGTTATTACAGAAGGACCCATTCATCATTCTCAGACCAAAGCTGCATACAAGGAAGGTAAATTGCTTTGATGCATTAAACTTCAAATGAGTCCTCTCAGTGCAACAGAATACCTGCAGCTATGAAATTTTGGGGAGGGCAGGGAGACAACACAAAAGCACACACCTGACATTTTTCCTAACCAGCTAAAAATACACAGCATTAGATGTTGGCACTTGAAATGAGACCACCTTACCATAGGCTTCACTAAAGCCAGAAAGAGTATTCAGAGCATTTGGCAGCCTGCTTAGCACTCAATAATTAAAAAGATCCTTACCTTTCATAAATGTTGAATCCATCCCATAACATAAAGCATCTCTCCAGTTGGATTAATGTATGTTGAAAGGTATTGTAATAATTTAAAAATGTATTTGTCAGAAATAAAATATTAACGTCTATAATTCATTTCATGCTACTGACTTCTACTGAAACTTCACCAGCTAAAATATAGATGGAAGAGTGAAATACAATCCTTTGTTCATTCAAGATGCCATTTAAATTCACCTGTTCTGTAAAGCTCGTGTCTGCTCACTCTCACCGGGAACAATTCACAGCACACATAATCTAATAATTCACACTGCAAGTACAGTAGTTGGGGGAAGAGAGGAATAAAAAGATCTGCTCTCACCATCAGCACAACCATCACTGAGCTCCTTTTGTACAATATTTAGAAGATTCAATTCTTATGTGATTCAGTATACAAGAACAATGACACTAACAAGCATTTGGACAACACCTAAACTAAAAATCTCTTTGGGCACATTTCATTTTAGTCTCAGAGGAATCCTGTACTGTTTTGATGATGATTAGCTACTACTGACATAGAACCAAGCACGTAAGTTGTTCCACCAATAATCACTAACTGCCAATTTAGATAATGCCATTAACTAATAAAAGCATAACTGCCTTATAATGCTAGAAGATGCATACTTACTGTCACATAACTTCATACGTATGTGCACATGGTGTGCACAGGTAACACTGTTTAATTCTCTTCCTTTAATCCTATCATACTAATAACATTTATCACTGATTCTAGTCAAATTCAAATCACAAGTACCTTAGCAAGACAAATTTAGAGTTTCAAATGTTCTCTGAAATCTGCCAGTGGATAATCTTTGCTGTTCTGGTTATAGAAAGGCAGAAGACAGATTTTAGTTAGATATAGAAACCATGAAATTATTTCATTTTTCCATT
This sequence comes from Numida meleagris, assembly GCF_002078875.1. NCBI lineage: Eukaryota > Metazoa > Chordata > Aves > Galliformes > Numididae > Numida > Numida meleagris. Next base: position 30,786,265 of record NC_034412.1, on the reverse strand, counting down.
AGGAAAGCATCTTCTATCAGAGTTTTTGTGATTGGATTTTCAATTGCTTTGGCTTTAAAAGAATTAACTGAACAAATTACATTTTTTTTTCCCCTCCATGCATTACTAAAGGATATTTCCATATTTCCAAAGAAGATATAAATTATGTACATGAATACAACACAATATGCTCAGGTTCCACACTCATTTGCACCTAAGCTGTAATTTTAAATTTGTGTCAACCAATCAAAGTGACAACTAGAGAGATTTCACAGCAACCATTTGAGAAATCACCTTCTCACCTTCTCCAAAAATGGCAAAGAAACTTATAGAAGTGTTTATGAGCAGTGGACATCTTTGCTTTCAGCATACACAATTTTGCACCAGATGTCAAGTCTCTCATGCTATTGTGGAGGAAATACATCTTCAAGCTATTTGGCAAAAATCTTCAAATCTCTAAGTCCTAATTCAAATAATGCAAATTAGGGTTGCATTACCCAATTTTCAACAGTATAATTTCCAGGGATGGAAATGTAAAAATATATTATTTATTGAAATCTCAATATTAATTATGTCTTTGCCAAATGTCATCTCCGTGGATTTTGGAGGAAAAGGCTACATTTTGATGACAAAATCTCAAGTAAGTGGATTTCCTGAAAACATTTTATACCTTCCCTTGAATTGGTGGCATGTCTGACTACTACACAGAGTACCACAGAGAACTTCTGGTAGATGCTCACCATTCCAGAATAGTTACATCTACAGCTATTCTCAGGAGCCGTCATCACCTCTTTAATAGGTAGAACACAAATCAGAGATGAAAGCAGTTAGGAATGCACAGAAGGACTATCGGGACCTCATCTTCAAATCCTGTCTCTCAGCCTAAAATAAAATGAAATTCATGCTTATTGTTGCTGTTATAAAAAATGATTTTTCCTTCAGTACAGGCTCTCATGGGATCCCATTTTGGGGCATAGTATTCTGAAGTCTACTTTTCATAAGATTTAGACTGTCCCACTGCAATAGGGAGGCCATTCCCCAGTGTGCCCACTCAAGGTTAGAATTTCAAAATCTTTGTTAAAAAATTTACTGCTTTGCCATATTGATGCATGGTACACTGCCTTTACTAATTAAATTAATAGCTACATTTGCTTGCTAAAGAGATTAACTTCCGCATTGCCCTCACTGGATGGGTTAGTTGCTAGGCAGCTCTCACTGGAGGTTTGGCACTATGTTCTTATCTCTGAGGACAAAAGCTGCTATGCATCTTTCACTAGGAGAATGAATGCTACACTGCCCTCAGTAAGAGCGTTTGTCTCCGTCTTTATATCTCAATTGCTCTCCTTTAATTATTTTAATCACTTGGTGCATTCTGGTGTTGCAAGCCTGTTTAATCTGGAGTATATTTTGATTTATAAGCTATGGAGTTGTTTCCATTTTCTCTCCCTTGTCAGTTTACAACCTCAAAAAGTATTCTAAATCACACGTGAAGGTCTTACACACTAGAGCATGCCATGTCTAATGCTGTAGTAATATTCAGCCTGATGTTTAAGCTCTTCTTAATGTTTTTCTATCTGCTGAACTGTTCACTGTCAAATATTTGTTTGTTTACTTCATTCCTTTTATTCTACACCCCAGTTCATATCTAGGAAGTCACACCTTTTATTAACAGCCTCATTGTGTCAAATCCATAATCTATATAAGCAGTGCTGTTGCAATGACTTTGCTGTGGATATGACTTACTCCAACAGTTTGGTCTCCTCCATCAAGCAGATGGACCTTCACACATCCAAATATGGGTGTCTTAACTCCCTTATTTTTCATAGTGAATAGATCCACATACAGCCCAGAGCTGTATCAAAAGCTGGGGGAAATCAGCTTAGTTCCCCAGATCTCAGCAAAGCTAAGACGTGGCACCTAATCTCCAAAGCAAGCCAAACCAAAACAAAGAATGAGTAAAATCCTCAGGTTTCAGCAGTAACTAGATTTAATTCCTAGACTAACTCCATCACTTATTCTTAATGAAACAAGCACAAACTTAAAACTGATACATCAGTGTTATTCCAAACACGTAGTGTTATGGAAGCAGAACAAGGAAATAATGGCTGAAGAGTATAGTATTTTATTTTCTTTTTTTCCCCATTTTTATGTTGCTTTTACGTTACTGAAAGTTTTACTTTTAAAATTATTCCTTAATTGATTTGCAATTTGTGTATAAATGCATGTGTGTATGTGCATGTTTATGCTAGCCTGTATTTAGCTATTCTGCTTTTTGCCACACAGCTAATTTTGCCCATCTCTTTGAGGACTAACTATCCACTAGATTTAACTAATGTAATATAATTATTCCAGAAAGCACCATGATATCTAACTGGATGGTACAAGCTCTAGAGATTGAGCTAGAAAATCCTTCAATTATTAATAAAATCTCCATGCAAATTTGAATTCTCTTCTCCAACAAAGAAATAATATAATTAATATTCCACATAATGAGTATGTGAGCACAGTCAAGTTGAAATATTTTTATAAATATCTGCCTACCCTTTGGCCTTTTATGTTTTGAGAAGTGGCTAGTTTTCTTGTGTTTAGAAATACTGTTGATATCAGTCACCATAAAATTAATTTTATTCTACCTACGGATCATACAAGAAACTAGACAGAACATGGAAAGTTGGTCAACTAATTGTCTCTGGAAAGAAATAAAACATGGAAGTTTTGAAGTTAAAATGAGATAAAAAAATTAAGACAGTGATAACAGCTTCAGAAGTTGAAAAGATAAATGTTTGGTAAGAACAATCATGTTTAACACTGATTTTGTAAGAAATATATATCATGCTTTGGTTTTAAATAAAGCTATATATTGGTATTAAATGTCATCAAGGATTTTAATCTTTTTTAGTTTTCAGGAAATTCAGAGGCAAAAAATGAAGCTGTCAATTTTTATGTAAATATCAAACTTATGACTCTTCAGAGAAAAGCATGAGGTAACCACCCTGCTTGAAGGCACCTTTTTTTTCTTAGAAAATGTCAGCATCTTTTGACATTTCAAGGAAAAATAGTGAATATTCAAAACTTTGTCTGAAAATTTACCTCTACTGGGACATCAATTTGAAGAATATTCTTCTAATGATACATTAGTGGCTCTGAAATCTTTGAGACTGCCATACATAATTCATAATGTAAATTCACATGTGGAAAAAAGGATGTTTTTTTTTTATTAACAGTTCTGTTATTAACACACTAAAAAGTATTTCAGACAGATGTGCAAATGGGTAGAGACTAGACTCTACATTTTTAAGGCTCGAGGAGAAGTATTGCAACTTCCATGAATCTAAAGCAGCAAGGACAGAAATTCTCTGAGTCATATACAAACTGAAAGTATGTTCTGCTTGAGATATCAGCTAATATTATGATCTCTGTATGGTAAAGATATAGCTACTGTCATGATGGTGATTGTAATGATAATCCAGTAATGTGCAGATTCTGGATGAAGTAGTATGGCTTTTAAATTCTCTCCCTTTTGACCAATTTTTGTTTGTTTTTATATAGGCAAATAAGCCCATATCCATAGGCTTTGCTATTTAAGAGTTGCAGCTATGACTGGAAAACAAACAAACAAACAACCCAAACCAAAGCAAATTGAAAAAAAAAAAAAAAAGACAACTGAGCAAACCAAAATTGTTGTCTTTCACTTTGGTTATACAACATAAGAGTTTAGAGCCATCCAGATGTTTCAAATTAACAGAAAGCTTTGACTTTCATATATAACACTTAGAAAAGAGGCAGGTATCACACTGTAATGTTTTTATATTACTTTTTTTTAAGCAACACTTTTGACTGCTTATTTCTTCCCAAAAGACTTGCCCAGAACTGAAAGTCTGGGCACAATGACAAAGCTTGAAAGCAAAATAAGCTAAAGCAATAGTTCCCCAGAGACCAGTGAAAGATTCCTCAACATCTGATCAGGTGAATTCATTTGATGACCTGACTCATTGCTTACTGAGTAACTATAAAGTGTCTTCAGTTCAGAAAGAATGAAAACCTTTCATCCAAATAGATAAGGAAAGCCCAAACACTATAAGATATGCTCTGCAGTGCTGGTAAATCAATGCATAATAATAGTAATTCTCAATATTAAGAGCTCAATAACTTCCACTTTTTCTTTTTGTCTTACTTGGTTTTTTCTTTTTGTTTTCTAATTTCACTCTCTGAAAATGAAAAAAATAAATATTTAAATCAGGCCTCACACTAGCGAATAGAAGTATCACTCCATTTTATACAGATAGATTTACTTATCATCCAAGCAGATGCAAAGAAACCATAAAATAGCCTGCATCAAAGAAGGAACACTCTAGGTATTCTCTTCCCAAACCAATGAAGTTCAGCACTACCGCTCTAAGAATAGCCCTGACTTCAAAATCCAGAGAACATGATTTAGCAGTGAGGTTGGATTAGATGATCTCCAGAGGTCCCTTCAAACACCTATGGGGTCCTGAAGTAACTGCTAGAATGTTTTCTGTAGCACTTCCATGAAAGATGGTAAGAGAATGTCCCATACGTTTGTCTTCTAAGAGGAAAAGTAATAATGAAAACACATGCAAGAGACAGCATGCAAGCAAGAGTGTCAAGTATCAGTCAACATACTACATGAGATTAGATCAATAACTGGATAAACACTTACGGAGGTTTTACGATAAAGAGCTACCAAGATGAAAATGTTAGAAAGATGCAGAATATTAAAATTAAGAAGGAGAAAAAAAGGAGAAGAAAGAATTAACATTCAGCAAGACTTTTAAGACAATTAAAAAATAACATCTACAGAGACTTCTTCTCTGTTTTCCCCTTGTTTCATATTTTCACTCCAAATTGCTGCTGATGTCATTCAGATGTTTCAGTGGTTGTAGACTTTGGAATAGATATATCAGAGCTTTAAACTTCACTGAAATCAGATGATTATATACTTTTAAGTGCATTATGCGGGGAAAAAAACTACATCTAATGTGTCAGAACTGAATTTTATGACACTGCCTGAAAGACTGGGCATACGCAATCTTTTTAAGATTATGCATATAACTTCATAAATCAAATGTCAGCATAGAACTTTGTTTATTCTCAGTAGTACACAAGCAGATATTTTTGTAATGATATTTTACCAAATATATCCGAATATCATGCTGACACAGTATTTCAAGGGAGTCCAGTGAGGCAAAAAAAGTGACAGTAAAAAGAATGTGGAATATAAGTCAGAGCAAATAATTGAAGTAGCAGATGATAAAATCTAATGCAAATATAGCCTTTACCAGGGGGAAAATAGCATGAGAATGTTAGTCTCTCAAAATTAGTGTTATTCAAAAAGTATATATAGCAACTGCAGTATGCCATTCATGGCATGTAATGAGCCATGATAATGTACTGCAATAAAAGGAAATATTTAGAAGACTCATTAGCATTGTTTGGAGTAAGACTAGCTTTATAAACAGGTTTATATTGTCAGCTGTAAAGTTTCCAAATTTGAAACTTCTTTGGCATTATTATAGTTGCAAGAATATTAGAAGAAACTATCCTCATTAGTTGTCCTTGTTGAAATTTTAATCATGCAAGTTTGAATAGATAGAGCTTTTGTTACAGGCATTCCTGATGCAACTTGTAACTTAGACTGAATACAATATTAGAAAAGCTTACTCTATTTTTATTATTGATGTTCAGAGTGATGGTCACATTTGGATCCATTATTTTCTTCTTCTTTTTTTTTTTTAGTCACAATGATTTATCACAAAAAGTCCAGCTTGCCCTGAAACTGTCAAAGCCTTTCTAGAATTGAAGTAGAACAATCCCCAAAAAAAACCACATCCTTTTCTCAGTACAGATGCTACCAATACCATTTGAATCCTAGTCTCTACCACTTACAATTAAGGTAGCCAAATGTCTTAACGTAAGCAAGACAAGACAAATCTCTAGAATACCACTGAATACTTTTTTTTTTTTTAATAACAGCCTGGATTTATAAAATGTCAAGTCACAAGGTTAGCCATTTAACTGCTAGAAAAATTACAGAACATTTTACATACTTTTTTTTGTTTAATCATATACAATATTATGAGATATTTTCTATACTGGAAATTACTAAAAATAAGTATCTGGCAACATTAGCTTGCCTTCTTCCTGCCAATTTTATCTGGGGTGAATTAAAAAAAACATGAAAGTGGAATAAAACACTCCTGGAAGACAAGCTACCTGTGCTGAACGAACAAGAAAATTCATATTCTCACCAGCAAGGTGTGTCTTTACAGTAGAGAAGTTATCATCAATCTATCTACAATTACAAATAAATTGACACTTATCTGCGTAATCCGCACAGAACCTGTACAAAGAATTGTCCCTATCTAGTTACTAGACTCTTCTTTTTAGTATGGACATTGTGATATTATGAACCACTTCGTTGTTGATGAATCGCATCAACAACAAGTTGTTGATGAACTGGACAAACAACATCCTCCGAATTGGTATTTTGACCAAATTATTTTTGAAAAACTCTGTTTATTGAAAAAAATATTTACAGAAACAAAACATCCTCCAGCTCTCACTGTGTATCCCTGCCTGATGTTTTCTTCCCTTCCCTTTCTAAAATGGCACTGTACTGCACACTAGCAGCAGAAACTCATACATCATAACCACATCTAGTCATTTTATACACCATTCATGAAATCCCATTATTGCACAACAATATCTCAAAGATATTTCAGAAAAATTCTTCATTGAAAGTTTTAAGCAAAAACTGATAGCAGTAGAATCTGCGATTTTTCCTTCATAAATCTGGGAGCAGAAAACACTTCAACACTCAATCCTTTCTGATTTCTAGACAGTATCAATTACTGAGATAATGTTTATGAGATAAAAACATGGTTGGACTTCCTGCTTGGGTATAACACTTGCTTTGTTTCAATTAAGGAATACTTTGCCCAAGTTTCCTAGGCTTACAGAAGTCTAACTGAAGTCAGCACTAAGTCCAATATGTTGCCATACATGAAATTTAAATTCACATCCTAAATTCACCTCAAGTAGATAATAATACTGCAGCTAGACCTATTAGACCTTTTGAAGAGTCATGACCACTTCACATCTCTTGAGATGTCTAACCAGCACCAGCAGACTGTGCTGGAAACTCAAAGTGGAAAAGAAAGATAAAGCATCACAGGAATTCAGCTGCTGTCAGTGAGTTCAATACACACTCCTCTGGAAGCCGTACGTTCACTCGAAGTGTCTGCCTGTGCCTGCAGCAATGCCTCTAGGGTAAGCCTTTGTTCCACCCTTCCCCAGCAAAAAGCATCCAAGGAGCCTAAGTGTTGAGGCCACCTATTTCGGGCTCTGGGCTTCTAGGCTGGAGGAGGTTAATTTCTTCTAATATGTATTTAATTAAAAAGAAAAAAAAAAAAAAGAGAATTCCCACAGTTTTTATTTTTAAAAAACAAAAAGAGACAAGGAAAAGGAAAAATTGGAGATTAGTAACAGAAAGCAGAGACATCATGGGTTTAACCCCTCTGTGATTAAGCCTCTTACTGAAGGAGGGCTGTACCGTGCTTTGTGTAGCTAGCTTGGAGAACACGAAGATACAAATTCATGTCAGCTTCAGCCTAGCAACCCTAGAATCTAACTCAAATAGTAGTTTAAAGATTAGAAGAGATTGCCAATAGCTTTAACCTCTGGAGTTTTCAAAAGAATAGACAGTGAATCAAAATAATTATTATCCTGTCGCCTCAGAGACCTGGGTACAAAAGTGCGAGTCAATAGTTCAGAAGATAGCTAATGAAACTGGCAGCCTATTTTCAGTCCCTGGTGTGCTGTAACTCCTCTCAATCACCACTATCTACCACCACTCCCATCTTAACCTTACCTACTTTTTTCTTGGTGCTTTCATTTTGTTTGTTTTTCTTCCCAAAATTAAAATGAAAATCCAAGTGGTGAGGAACATCTGACATCTAATCATAGAATCATAGATTTCTTGGCATTGGAAGAGACCTTTAAAGGCCATCTAGTCCAACTTCTCTGCAATGAACAGGGACATCTACAGCTAAACCAGGTTGCCCAGGGCCTGATCCAGACTTGTTTTGAAAATCTCCAGGAATGGGGCATCAACCACATCTCTAAGCAACCTGTTCCAGTACCTCACCATCCTTACTGTAAAAGACCTTTTCCTTATATCCAATGTAAATCTATCCTCTTTAACCTTATAGCCATTTCCCCTTGTTCTATCACCTCAGGCCCTGCCTAAAGGGTCTATCCCGTTCTTTCCTGTAGCTCCCCTTTAGATATTGAAAGGCTGCTATCAGGTCACCTCGGAGCTTTCTCTTCTCCAGGCTGAACACTCCCAGCTCTTTCAGTCTGTCAGATGCTCCTGATACTGGATGTTCACAGCTGTAAACAGCATCAGAACAATGTCAGATGTGGCAAACAGATGAGAGATGGCTTTAAGCCCATATCAGATTTGAACAGTCTTGAACACAGAACCTGAAATCTGTAGCATGACCTGGATAAGAAACTTACAGAAGGCCATTATTTTACTAGAAGAGTGTGTCAAACATCACAAGTTCAACTCAAGGATTTAGAGAGCAGGAGATGGAGCAGAGAGAGATGGTTTCCTAAATGTAAGATTTGGGTGTTTTTTTTCCTGACTGATACACCTCTTTCAGAGCACATTTAACATAATGTTGGTCAAAGGCCAGGAGACATGCACATGAATCATCTGCAGTCATTTATTCAGCAAATCTGCATTACAGCTAAGTACAGAGATTGTATTCATGCCTCTCCAAATGAGAGTGTATGACCTATGACAACACTGGTAATTAAGCCATTTGTTATTGTGAGTCAATAAATAATTTGTCCAAAAATTATACATGCTTTCTTATTTGCAATCCATCTGTAGTTAAAACATGTTCGCCTATTTAAAATCAGTTAAGGAAACAGAAATGAAATGAGCTGGCCAATGTTGCATGACACAGTGTGAATGGCTAGAGAGCATGTGAAATACCAAAGTAAAAGCTAGTATGCGTACACTGTTCAACAGACAAGATTTAGTGAATTCCTTCACAGAAACTGTGGCCAGCTGGCAAATAAGGCACTGAAATAAATACAGGATAAATCAATGATAACTATATCCAACAAATTCCAGACTGGATGGTCAAGTATGTTTGGTTTTACTTATACTTTAGTTACATTTCCAAGAGCAAGCATAAAAAAATCCCTACAGGTGTCTATATTTAATACGTGCTTTATCTGCTGTTCTATTCATTCTGACTTAAAAAAATACAAGTAAATAATTAAAAATTGATGTACAATGATTATTCTTGCCTGTAATGAAATAAACCATTCCATACTGCTATCATTTACTATTCTAAACAGAATGATTTTCTACTTTAAGTATAGAAAAAAAAATGGAGAGGATGGTGCTTTTAAGCATTCTTTAGCTTTTATGAATTATTTCTTAAGTGGCAGTGATTGTATATGGATCTATTCTTTCCAGATCATGTTTTTCACCTTGAACAACAATTATTAAAGAAGGTATAGGGAATTTATAGGAGTAATGATATTTAGTCCAAAGAACGTCAAAACGACTAACTCAGATACTTATCATCTTTGTAATACTGCCAACAAAATCATATACTATAACGAATACTTGCAACTCTCATTGTTTTGCATGCTGTTTTAAAATAAAATTTGTATATTTAATTATTTTAATCAACCCGTACTTCAGTTCCTGCACATAAAATGCACATAAAAATGCTTTTTTAATGATAGTTCCAAAAAAAAAGAAAGCTGCCCAGTATAGTTTCTAGGTGCTGGTCAACCTGCACGAGAAAAATCTAGTCACAGTGTTTATTAGCAAAACCTAACCACAAAGACAAGAGGTTTGTAGGAACTGAGATTTCTTTGCTGTACTAAGTAGGACTATATTTAAACAAGCGTATGCCACCTACCGACTTAGAGCTCTTGGCAAAATAGCATAGCTTGCATCTGGTTATCAAATGTCGAGCACGTATGCAGGGCTTGTATCACACTGAGCTCTCAAAGCAATACAAAGAATGGGAATGCATAAGAGAGAACGAACAAAGAAAAGAGACAAAGAGAGTCAGGGAGATCTCCTAAGATCACTTCCAAATGCTTGAAGGTTTGGAAGTGCCAGGCTCTCTATCGTCTACAAGGAGAGCTTAAAGAATACGAGACTACCACCTCAAGTAGATGATATCCAGCCCTGACTATGCTACCAAGAAAAATCTACCTCCATCCTTTATGAAGCTTTTCACATGCCTTGGAAAAGGCATGGCTTTTCCTTAGATTCTCCTCTAAAAATTTCTTTTCCCAAGACCTCACACTCTGGAGACTGTAAACCTCATCTGGCATCTCTAAGGAAAAAGGCAAAAAAGGAAAAGGCATAAGAGAAAATACCAGCTCTACTGTTTCACACAAATACTTTTAGAGAAGAGTTGTGTCAATGGTTCAATTCTTGGAGACTTCAGAAGGGGACAGGACCTCTTACCCTTCTAAATTCAGACCTCAAACATGCATAACACTGTAGTCTATTAGTAAGCCAAATATACCTAGGGAACCAATACATATATCAGACTTTTTCTAAGATAACAGCCTGCACTACTTTGATATGAACTTCACAGAGATCAGCTGTGAAGAATATAAAGAAGTTGAACCCACCAACAGCATTCTGTAGCAGCATTCTCTATTAAGGTACTTTTATGATTTTTTATTTTACTCCATGTAGCACCACAAGTTAGTGAAAGGAGTAGCAGCAGATAAGAGCTATTTGAAAAGGAAACAAATATTTCATATTGCAAACTAGTATTTGTCAAAGATGCATCGGACAACAATTCAACAGAAAAGGTAGAATAAGTAGGACTACTATTATTATTATTATAGATCTTTGATAGTTTTGATAAAGAAAACACCTGAACCACCAAAATTCATGTAAGATTATAGGTACTAGTCATTTAGTTGGAAGGAAAAAAAAGACTAATAGCAAAAAACAATTAACCATTCCAAAGTCCATAGATTTTTTCCATGTGCATTTATTTTATTCTTGCTTCCTATAAATAATCATATCCCAATATTAACAGCTGCACTCTCAATAATAACTCCAAGGGATGAAGAAGAAAAAGAAAGGAAGAATTTTGTCTGTAGTTACTCTACCCTATTTATTGAAGTTATATCTCAGACATATGTAAAAATGCAGTCAAACTAAATGACCACCTCATGATCTACTGGGAGCAAGACTCTTTCAAATCCTTATAACATATTGACAAAAGCTATAGCTGGATAGGTCATTCAATTCACAGGACCTTTCAACTTCATTGAAAATTTCAGAGGGAAAGAAAACAAAAACCAACAAAGTCTTTGTATTTAGTATATAGACCTTTTCACTAGTTCAAGTTTTTAAAGACCTTTTTAAAAATGCACTGTCAGCAGCATAGCTTTTAAAGGGAAAATGAGTCCTTAAAAGCAGGTATCCCACTGCGCATTCTACCACTGTGCTGCCTGTGGAGTGTAAAAAACAAGGACAAAGACAGGACCGAAAGTCTCAAACACTCTCTTACAATAGCTTTCATCTTCTTTTCCAAATCTGTAACCTTTGAAGACAGAAGGAAATGCAGTTAATGCGTTTACAAATAGGCTGGAACCTGCTATGTTTTTAAAGGGAACTCACAAAGGACACAAATGGCCAGTGGAATCTCATTACATTATTTAAAGGCACATTTTCAGAGTTGGCACTTTAATTTCATCTGTTTAAAAAGTTCACACAATTTCTCAGATTCTTTCAATGACTTGAAAATGACTCTTCCCTAAAAATGAAAAAAAATGTGACTAATACAGTACCAAAAGAAGCCTGAGACAAGTCACAAGTCCGTTCTTACCATTCATGCTTTGCAGGGAAAATACCAAAAATTCCGCTGACAAAATATGCATCACTTTGAACATTTATAATTTGGTCTTTTATGAATGTTAAGTAGTCAACAAGGAACAAAAGCCAGCAATCTAGAATGAATGAATAAACGTGAAATAAACTAACACACATGAACATACTTTGCAAAAATAATGACTGTATAGGCCAAGCATGTCCTACTTGTGACCCACAGGCTCCATGCAGACTGTTCCAGTCTGTCCTGAAGCCAACTCCTACCCCATGCCATCATGGAGGCAGCTCTGCCCTGCCCAATGTCCTGGCCTGGCCTTGAGCACGCACACATTGCTCAGCAACAACATAAGATCAGTGTGCAATTGGCACTGTCTGTCTGAAAACAGGGCATGAGGAGGGCACAGTGCAGCGCAAGCTCATAGAATCATAGAATTAGCTAGGTTGGAAAAGACCTACAAGATCATCTAGTCCAACCATCCACCTACCATCAATATAACCCCACTGAACCATGTCTCAATGTTATATTTAAATGTTTCTTGAAAAGCTCAAGTAATGGCAAATAATTGTCTGCATTCTGATACACTGACTAAACACAGTCCTACGAACACTGAAAAGCATGCAGCCTTGCTTCCATTTTGATAAAGGTATTTGAGAATAGATTTCAAGAGTATCAAAAAAATAATTGATCTCTTGGCATATTTGCGAATCCATTTTCAGTCAACATAAATACATCATCTTTGAACTTTCAAATGGAATGTATAAAGTTGCAATCAAATATTCAACTCAAAAAAAACCAATCATGTCTCTTTACCAGATTTTTATGAGGTCTGCCTTACCAGAAAGAAATACCCCTCTCTTCACAATCACGCTTTTTGGCAGTACGTACATTTGCGAACAACTGCTTTCAAGCATGAAGCACAGGAAGAGTAAAATTAGATCAAAAAATCTCTTATGAACATTTTCAGAGCTCACTAAGAATTGCAACCACTTCCACTGAGTTAAAATCCCTTTCCTATACTAGTTCTCTTTTCCAATCCTCCACTATCCTTAATGAATGCAGATAATGTACTCATCAGCAGATTCGCATACATGTGCGGTAAATCATATTAGTGGGTTTTGAACATTTCCATGCCACTAAGGCGCACAGAAGTGATCAAAGAGGAAAACAGGGTTATATAGATCACCTGTTATAATATTTTGTCAGGGAAAAGAATGGCAGCTAGGGGAAGTGCTTCCTTCACCCGAAATTCTTAAAGGATATATTATTAATTCCAGTTATCATAAACACCAACATCATGACATCCACTCTTAAGATACTAATAGTAATAACTTCCAGCCACACAAATTCAAGTTGAAATAAATATTTTCTCAGGAGAAAGTAAAAAAAAAACAAAGTTCTTTGCTACCCCTCTATTACCAACATCTGAACATTCCTGGAGATTACATTTCTAATGTATATCCATACAACCACAGTTTGAACCAGAAGATCAACCACATCATATTAGCGAGGCAAGGAGCTCCAGACCCAATCTTCTCAGAAATGGTGGCAGTGCATAAAGTATTTCTACCTATTCACAAGGACTTTCCACTGATTTTTGTTTCTGATTTTCTCTAGTACAGATGGTTTGGGACAGTATTAAATTGATTGTCTTTAAGAATCATTATCAAATTTAAATTTAGTAGTGTGGACTGGTTGTTAATTCATAGAGCTTTACTTTCTTCATGATCTGTAGATGAATCTAAAGTTAAAATGTGATACAATGTGATCTGAGAGGACCAAAATCTATATTACCATTAGAAGTATTCTGAATAAATAGCCTAAAGATAAGATCTTTATTTATTAAATATGTTTTATTTATGAACTTGAGTTTACAAAATCTTTGCTATGGGGAACTATTCAATGTAGCAACTGAAGCGCACTTTGTCAGGAATGACCCTGGGAAAGGGCTATGACACACACAGCCTGGGAGAGGCCACTAGAAACTGACAAAAGATAGCCCATCCATTTCCAGAGTCTACAAAAGCTGTGATTTCTCTTGGGTGTTCTCACTGGTCATCAAAGGAAAATATAAAGAATACAAATAATGACTGCAGGTTTTAAGATGCTTTGAAGCTTCAGTTGTTTCAATAAAGAAAACTTCTCAAGTTGGGCCACAAACTGTTGTTTCCCACCCCATGGAACGCATCTCAATTAGTAAAATGTCCCATTAAGGTAACACCAAGAATTTTAAAAAGTGTATTAAAAACAAAAACAACAAAAACCCACAACACCAAGCCCCCCGTATCTAGTCTACATTACTACATCATTAATGCACATCATCCAGTTTAGTTGCAAGAGGAACAAATTCAGGTTCCTGTTCTGCCTATTTGGATTAGAAACTAAGAGCTCCCAAGGACCAGAGTCATCAGGGCTAATGAAAACTACATCAGTTTTGGATATGTTTTTTAAGGACTGATTGCTTTGAATATATGAGGATAATTGCTGACAGGCATTAAGAACCAATCACTGGCAACAATCCAATGAGTCAGGCAAAAGTTTGAAACTGCACTAATCTGTCTCTTTCAAATATTCCTGTTTCAACGCTTCCTAATTTTCAAACTGACAGATGGGTTTATGTATAGCCAGTTGCAACAGGTTCTGTGTGTCAGTAAACTTCTGTCTGATTATCCTCATAGGATACAATCCCCTTAGGAGGCCAAACACTTGATGGCATGCAGCACCATAGCTTCCCTCTCGTTCTAGCTCTGACTGCACAAAGATGCACAGGAACAGCTACAAATCAGTAAGACAACTCCACAGCTAAAAAGAAGGTGGCAAACAGAGAAGTATTAGACTGACAGCATGAGACTTGACAACCCTGCTTTTATCTAACACAAACAACATTCTCTGCAACTATATATGAAAGCTCTAGCAATCTCCACTCTGACAGCTAGTGCTTTAGTGTGGAAGTTGAGAAAACGTTCCTGTAGTATTCTTGTAAAAGAAAATGGCAGCAATAGTATAATATTTGCCTGTCTTTACCCTTGATAATTTGTGATAATTACAGATACGCATTTTAACTTATTATTAAACAGGATCGATTTACACTAATAATTACAGTATTTGGATTGAAAATGATGGCTCAACTGATACAAGCTTCAAACAAAACTCCTGTTGACTTCATGGGGCTATGATTTCATCACTGGGTCTTCTTAAAAAGCATTTGATGTTAACAGATATCATTAAATCTGCTGACTATGTACATATATTGTCTTATTATTTGGTCTTCATATTCTGCTTTACATTATAAAGCCTGCAGTATTTGTCAGAAATAGTTACAGAGCAACCATGGCAATATACAAATAAAATATGAAAAAAAAGATTTTTCTTTTCATTTTTAAATTCAAGTCAAATTCATTTTAATAGTATACTGGTTTAAAGGTTAATAGAATACAAGATAAATTAATTACTAGCAGAAATAAATATTTATAATGCAAAGACCTCCATAATGACAACAAATGAAAAAGCTTCCTAGGGAAAGTGCTTGCCCTAAAGGGCCAGAGATATGCCAACCTAATAACCTCACCGGGGGTTATGAAAAATTTGCACATAGCCTGACAGCCTTAGGTAAAGACTTATGGTGGCTCTTCAAGCGGACAAAAGAGAAAATAGAATGTGTTGCAAAGAGGTACCGTTTATCTAAATCAATGGAGGCATTTCCTGCTGCATTGACCTTCACTGCATCTTGAGGAGTATAAAAAGCATTAAGGAACATTTTTAAAACACCCAGGGGTTTTCTTTATCTAGGTTTTCTCCCTGATCAAATAAACTGGAACTCTTTATTATAGATATTTCCCATATTTCATGTTAATGTACATTTATCCTCAGCACAGCCACCTACATAATCTTAACAATTCGTGAAAGCCCTGACAGCCTCCCAGAAACATCATATTGCTTCAGCAGTGAACTTCTCTCAGAATGATACTGAAACAATTATCCTTAAGATGACCAGAATCAAGTAACAAAGTGGAAGGACAAACGTTTAACATCAGCAGAAGTACTTAGAAGCAGACAACTAACAGACTGTGTATGTGATATGTATATGTGATAACATTACTGACAGAAGGGCCATCCCTGTCACCTATGACAGTAGAGTAAGTTATCCACTTCTAGTACTTAACACAGCTTTCCTCTCTCAACTGTTTTATGTTGTTCTTCATTAACACGGTTTTTGCACCAGAATAAAATGGTAAAGTTCTGCACACTAATCTTAACTATTTCACCCATAGTGTTCTTTTCATCTGTAATACTACACCAAATTAGCAAAGCTTATTTAAGAAAAAATCAAAAATCTTTTGCTCATTATTGGTACTTAAGGCAACATACATTACTGTGATAAGCAGGAGTTCCTCACTAGATGAAGAATATTCATTTTTCTAAAATTAAGTTTCCTTGGGAAATATGTGTAAGGTGAAATACAGAATAAATGCGGGGGGCGGGGAGGGAGGGTTCAATTTCAGTAATTTCTCAACCCACGTTCTCTCATATTTCCCACTATAAGATTCTGTTCACACATGAATTTGATTGGATCTTTCTGTACATCCTTTCTGCTCTCTGCATAAGACTCAGTTATTTTTTTTTTTTAACCTGGCTAAACACCTAGTTCTATTTCCTGTTTGTTTCTCCAAATCTCTCAACAGACATTTATTTGAATTTAAGCAGAAATCACCAAAGTCTAAAATTTAATTTACACCTTTCATATAAACAAAGTAGCATATAAAATATTTCCTGATCAATTTAACAACATGGGAGTGATATTATATCAAAGGTAAATTAAATTGTATCAAATATGGATACATGAAATACAAGCCCTTTATTTTCTTTTTATATGTATGTTTTCAAACTGACGTGTGCTTTATGGTTTTGAGCCCAATACATGTAGTTTTACAAGGTTCTGCATACTGTTAGTAACCTCTGCACTGATTTAGAACAGTGTAATACTTCTTTTAGTTCTGTATATTTTCTCTTTACTATTCAGTCATTCTTCTTTATCAAACTTTGAAAGCAGCAGACTTGTTTCTAAAAAGTGTAAAAGATGCATGTCTTTCTGTTTAATAAGTGAACTGCAAAGAGCAATTATAATAATCACTCAAATCACAAGGTTACTCTATAAAGCTTGACAACAGCATAGAAAAACTGCAGAATAAACGCAGTTATCAATAATGTTTGTTAAAAGCTATTGATCAGAATATTGGATATACATCGCCTCAAAGTTTGTCATGAAAATTCATGTTTTTCATCACTAAGTAACAAAACACCTCCATTTAAAATTCAAGGTAAGGAACTGTGTGTCTTGCCTGCTTATTTTATTGAGTTCCCTGCATCTATCTTTGAACCAAATGCACCAAGGAGTTCTTGGATTTTATCCTCTCCTCAAAATTAATGCAAGTCATAAAAAGTACCTGACACCAGTAATCATTCCTTTATATTTAAAATATATGTTTCTAGAATAAATGTATGACTCACTTGGCCATGTTCCATAGCTGTGCTACTGTACCTGAATAGCTCTCCAGTACTCCACCTTTTGTACATATTGCATGCTTTAAAGCTGGCTGGTGTAACAGATAAATCTGGGCAATCATGCATTTTGTAATGATTTCTCCTGACACTCTCAATTACATTTTGGAGAGCCCTGAGTACAAGATCTCCAGCAGTTCCCTCAACCAATAGCATAAATTTTGTTAAACTGCAACAGAGTGCTGTGTGAGATTTATCTGCTGAACAGTTAACTTTGGTTCCACCATCAAAAGCATGAAGTGAAATTGCAGCAGATTTCACTGGTAGTAATTAATTTGTTACTTCGAAGGGAAATGGTAAGAGCTAAGGCACAAAGATTAAATTCATACAATCACGGCGCAGAAGCACTTCTTTAAATCTCTTACACTCTAGTGTGGTGAGAAAACAATAGCGTAACAAGGTCAGTATATATATCATCAGGGGCCCGGATGATGTTTCTGGCAACAAGCTAGAAGTCAAAAGGTATGAAGCCAGAGCTCTGAAACATCAGCTGACAACAGCTAAATTCCTGTGTGCATAGGTACTCCTTACATACTGTATGGAAAGCTGGATTGGGAGGGAAATCAGTGGATTTTAATTTTTGCATGTAAAAATCTGTATTCTGAAAACTAAAAAAAAAAAAAAAAAAAGATTTTCAATGTTATTTCAATGAGAAAGTTCTTAGGAACAAAATAAGAAAGCACAAATCTTTCACAACCCAACTGGAAAAATAGCCAAAAAACTATTTACATGAGTGGTTCTGTGTGATAACTTGCAACACTGCGTTTCTTTTATCGCTAACTCACACTGTATCTTAGTTATTCTGAAGAGATAAATCAGAGAGCTGTATTTCTAGAAGTGAAATACCTGTCCAATTCTCTTCCCACGAGACTGAGAGTATAATTAACAGAAGGAATGATGTCTTTTTTTTTTTTTAAAAGGATCAAAGTACTAATTGGACTACAGACTAAAAAGACACTCTACTGAATAAATAACTAGTGTACTGGTTTAGTCAAAACAACAGATTGGAGAGAAATGGCAGGTATGTAAACTGACTTTTACAGAGAAAACAAAACACAAAAGCGCAATTCTGAACAACAAAATTCTTAACTGGATAGAGAAAAAAAACGAGTAACATTTTGTGAAGAAAAAAGGCCTACCCTAAACATATTATTTCTTGAACAGGTCCTTAAGATTAACAAGAAAAGAGAAAAGAGGAGAAAAATCTGCTTATCAGTTGGTATTATAAAATATTATCTACAATCATCATTTTTCACTAAATTCTCAATGTATAGGGGTCCTCTTTGGATAACCACCTGCAGTTTCATGCAAAATCAATCCAAATTAGACATCCAGTGGAAAATTTCAAGGAAATCTATACCCACACTAAGAATCTCCTAGCACCAGCAACTTCATTTTAAGTCAGTACCTGAACATTTGCTGCAGAGTATTAGAAATAGGATAGGATGTCCTGTACAGAAGTAGAGCAAAGGCTTTGTTTTGAATACTTAGCCTAAAATTATTTTGCTTTGGTTTTCCCCAGCTATGAAGAAGGATATGCATGTGCTTCCCAAAAATAAGCTCCAGAATGATAGAGGCAGCCATCAAGAGGTACTTGCATAACACAGTGATAAGTACTCAATTTTTAATTACTGAAGCATAGCATATTTTTTTCCATGAAATAAGCAGATTGAGTTCTACATTTGCACTGAAGCTATTTTTGGATGATCTCCCACACTGGTCCCACTCTTGCAGTTAACTTTAAAACAACATACATGCAAGCAGCCACAAAGAAAGGCAGACTTGAAATAGACACTTTCTGATGGAAACAATCTGTAGGTGCACTAAGTACTACCACAATTTGACTGCCACGAGAAAAGGGTGATAAAAGTGTTACTAAAAAGATTATCAAGTGGATCTTTTAGCATGTGGGTGTAATTAAGCTAACATGGAGAACAGAATAAGCTCACACTGTTTATGGATTGTTGACTACATAAATTGTCAGAGTGGTGCTCATGACCAGATTTCTCCCATTCTTTCCTTTTTCATGTCTTGCATTGTTTTCCCTTTGCTGTACTTAAATTTTCATTTCTCATTTTCCACAGCTTATCCTCATTTTTCAGTTATTAAACACATTTTCTCTCTTCTTCCTACTTCTACTTAGCTGCTGTCATGAACTGTAACTACCTACAGCTTTGTTATGTGCCTTTCCCTTAAACACTTCTCATCTTTTTCTTGAGAAATGTAAACTCATATCTAAATTCACTTGCAGGATGTCAGCAGCTTCTTAAGGTTACCTCTAATTTTTCTCCAGCATATTTCAGTGAACATAGTATCTCATGCAGTGAGAGTCTGTTTATTTACATGATAGAATGTACTTGCCAATCTAGTAGGGAGGTACGTACTATATGTAGGAGATATAATTATCTTCTCATTGTTAATAGCTTAGCTTTCTAATATGAAACCAACACAAATTCTTGTTTTAGCATAGGACTCGGATGATCTTATATATTAAGCTATTGAATATGGTGACAAACTGTCCACAAAGCACATACTGGGCTGCAGGAACAGAGCACTTTCTACATTCTGCTGTGTTGTTCCTTCCAGAAGCAGTAGCTCCTGTCAGTGATAAACAAGAAGCTGGTGCAGACTCAGCACAGCTGGAGGCCTGCAAAACTGCAAGCTGCAGTGGCAACTACAGCAAATGAATTCAAAATTAAATACATAAAAGTTTAAAGGAACGGAAGATAAGGGAAAAGAAGAGGACAATTCTAGAGTTCTGTATCTGAATTTAAGCTGTTAAACTTATTCTACATCCAGATTTGAAGGGATTTCTCCAGCAAGCTTTATTCAGTCTCAAGTCATGTAAAGTAACAACCATAACCTCTGCCTTCAGTGGCAGCAAATTATGCTCATTTCATTTCTTATTTTTTCTTTAAACAGCACTTAGGCAAAAATAAACATCTCAAGAAAAAGTGCTATAATTATGTACAGTGACTGATATAAATTTGCCTTAGAAATCACTGCGATAATACTGTTTTAAGTGTGTATCTAAGACTATAAGCATGACAACAGTTTGGACAGTGATATATGTTGTGGCCATTCTTCTTTAGTTTTAGGAAAGAAAAATAAAACAGCCACAGAGAGAAAAGAATTTTGGGAACACTGATTTCAGATTCATTTGCTTACGTTTCATTGAGAGATATAATTTCAGCTATATAGCCATTGTTTCTATTGTCCTATTTATTTCAGAATATCTGCTCTGTTAGTTGTATTTTCACAAATAAAGGAAATTAAATGAAAGACAATTCCATAACAAACCCTCCAGCCCAGACTGCATTACTGTAGAACAACATCCCAGGAACCTGTGTTGTATTTTGCATGAATACATATATGGAACTCAAGATCATATTCATTGGCATGTAATGATAATAATTTATGCATGGAATATTCATAACAAAAAATTAAGCATTTCTCTTTTCTTTACCAGGTACATTGTATACAGAATATATACTTTCTCGTTTACTGAGAAAAATGCAGTCCACTGTGCATCTCCACACTCTGCTTTCTTTTTCTTTTGCCACTGAACAAAACGCAAGTTTTTAGCCAAGTAGCTCTCTAGAAGTAGATTAAAAAGTGACTAAGGAAAAATCATATTGACTATCACTTCACTGTGAAGAAATCACAAACAGTTATCTTATAGAAAAGATTTCAAAAGGAAGATCCGGCATTATGATGTGTATTGAGACTAGAAAGCAGTTACTCCAAAAAAGGAAATAAGAGGGGACACATTGTGCCCCAGCATGATACCATAGCCAAGACATTCACTGAGTGCATTAGGGACTGTCTGGAAGAAGAGAGACAGCTTTGCCTCTGCAGCTGGTACACATGCTATAATACCTGTGACAACACCAAACACTGGGCTGAGTTCAAAAACCCACTATTCAGAAAGGATGTTGAAAATCTGAATAAGATGTAGAAAGGAACAAGAAGAATGGCTTTCAGAAAAATCTGCTTTCACTGATGCATACTCTTATCTCAATCCAAAACTACTTCTTAAAGAAGGCTTATGGCATAACTCCATAACATGCAAGGAATATCTGCAAACTAAGATTCCTTATAGAATTCTATCAGAATGCACTTTTATCTAGCAAGTTATAGCGAAGTTATAGCGAAATCTAATGGCCAGAAACTGATGGCTAGATAAGTCCAGAAAAGTGGACATTTTTTCATAGTGAGAGGAAATACTAGAACAACTTTTCTAGGAATGTATCTAATTCTCTGCACTTCATAGACTGAATTGATTTTGAATGTCAGAAATTCACAATATGAGGTATAAATTTGCTACAGAAACAATTGTTCAAATAGCAACAGAATGCAATTATGCCAAGATGGGACTATGATGAAGGTCAATATAGAAGTTCATAATGGATTCCTCCTTTTAAATCTGCTGGTTGGTTCTGCGTATTATCTATAAAATGCAAATATCAAATATTATTCCTTGATTCTGAAGAATTTGATGTCTACCTGCAGAGCAAAATTAGGAAGGTGCAGAATATTAAAACCATCTTTATTCAGCTAGAAGTTGCATCCTAGTACAATAAATACAGTAAGCATAACAATTTCTTAAGAACAGGAGACTGAAAACTGCTGTAAAGCCTACACTGCACTGTTTTCAGCTATCTTTGTATATTGGCTGTAGTTGTCCAAATTAAATCAGCGCATACCCACAGGAACTTCTGCAGTTTTTTAAAGCAATGGATTTGTGGTAATGCCTTCAAATTTTGTTTCTATTACCTTCAGATAATCTTCCAAAAACCAAAATTACATCTATGCTAAAACCACGAAAAAAAGGAAGGCGAAAAAAGAGGCAGAGATATAAATATATACACCTGTTAGCAGCAGGCCGCTGTGGTTTTCCATGTGCAGCCCAGAAACAAGTTCTGATGATAAATTCAGAATCCTTGAAAATCAAGGTGTAGAGTAAAATGCAAACTGCCCGTGGCTGTGGAAGATAAAACAGGCACCACTTTAATGATAGCCTGGTATCAGCTCAGTGAACACATTACTTTCTACAAACACTGACTTTTTCTTTGGCTCTTTTTCACCTTTCTAAGCCACAGAAGGAACTACAGATCCAAGACTGCACCCAGATGAACACAGCAGTTCTGATTTCTTTGGCCATGCTGGAGCTGTTCCAAGAACCAGAGAGGGAGAGACATATATCTAAGAAGTACAGCAGTCATCTTTTACAGCTTGGGCTTATGCACACCACTGCCAGACATAATAAATCCAGACAAAAGAGAGTCTGAGATAACCCACATAAAGAACCCTTCATTGAACTCATATAATCTATATTGCACCCAATGAGCATGGAAGCAGGCTATTACGCGTGAACACTACAACTGCCTTGTTAAGTGCTTGCAAGCTCTTGGATGATTGGAAGCAGGGTTCAATTTTTGTGCATACTGCCTGGTATTGGATTTTGAAGTCTTTAGACTTTATGCATTTACTGTGAATGTTACTTAATATGCAAACGCTGTGCAATTGTACTCTAACTGGAGGAACAGCGTGATTTATGTGAGATGTAAGCAATTTTCCTATACTCAGCTAGACTGAAATAGCAAGTTAGCCTTTTACCATATGGCTTATTTTCAGCCATCACATAACGCAGTTCTTTTTGCCTGACATTACATGCTTTTCTAATCAGCACCCTGTCCATGCCTGACAATCTTCTTGGTTCCTTAGATATTATTTTTTTTCCTCACCATAAAACTCTGTCACAATAAAAGCATGGGAATATTCTTCATCTTGTGTTTTCTGATAAATTAATATGAATCAGTACCAAAAGTTGCTATCATCTTCTACTAGATCTTCCTGTATCATTTGGGTTCATGAGAAAGAATATTCCTGGTATCCCTGACATATGCTGATATGAAAAAATAAGCATTAAAATATATTGAAGAACAGGAAAATGAAAACAAAACACACCAAGACTATGAACTACATTCAGCAGGCAATAGCAGTTTTCACTAGCAGTAGCTTCTGCAATGCTTTCTTTTGTGTATATGGTTTTTCGAAAAGTCTCAGAAAGTTTCAAAAACCCTAGCAGGTAGTTGGTAATTTCTATTGACTTTGTCTTTGAAAGTGCAAGTATGGCATATTATGACTGATGCATCTCCTGACACTGCCACTCTGAACCAAATTGTTCTTAATTTTGAGATCTTTAAATACTGTCCGACCTTCCTATGAATTCAATTTAAAAAAGATGAAGCCCATTATGTTTGGCCTCTCGTTAGCACTATGGATGCAAGCAGCTTCTTAAAGGCAAGAAAACGTAGCTATGTGTTGTGAAGTATTCTTCACATAGGCCACTGTCTTTAATCTCTTCTGGAAATTACAACTTTTATCTGGGTCATATAATGGCTAAGAGATAACTATTACCAACAGAACCAAAGGAGCCACAGCACAGGAGCGCTCAGCACTGATATTTGCATCTACCAGCATCAGAAATCCACTGTTTGTAGGCCAGCTACTGATCTTGCCTTTTTCACTGCTTATACTTGAAAAAAGACTTAGGTATAAAAGGTAAAACACAGAGAGAATACGAACTTCTGAACGATTAAGAAACTCAAAAGATCTGCAATTATTACTACAAAACTCTTCATCCAATATGCCTAAAAAGCCTAAAAGTCATTTACAGCCACAGTTCTGACTAAACAATGATCTTGCTTTTCAATTATTTTTTGCTAGTTCTGAAACAGTTTGATGCTAATCTCAACCAACTCCAAAACTGAATTTTCTTTCTTCTGCTCCTCAGGTGTCTGACAAAAATCTCAAGTTTGTTGATGCTTATATACTTAATGGTAGCAATGAGATTTCTCTATAGCTGTTGTGATTCCAACCTAGTTCTCACTGTATTCCTATACAATTTCTATTTTTCTGTTTCTCCTCCCATAAAAACCCAAGTTGTATTTTCCAGCACAATTCTTAATCTGCTCATCTCCCAAATTAAAATTGTAAAAAAAAAAAAAACAAAAAAACACATCTATTCACATATTCATGACTATTTAAGGTTTGCAAATCTCCACTCATATACCTGCATAATTTTCCTGCTTTCAATACATTTTAATAGAATCTTATCTATAGAATCATAATTGTACTGCATTTTTTATTCCCTTTGTTGAAAGAACTTGGGAATTTAACAGTTTTTTCTTTTAATTATGTCTAAAATTTCATCCATCATTCATCACATCTCAGTCTGTTTTTCTTTTATGAAAAGCAATTGCATAAAAAAAACTTGCAACAATACAGTCCCGCAGGCTTGAATTTTACTTGCATAGAATTATTGATAAGAACTGTGTAACTTGTCCTTCTGAAGAAATGTGGGTGTTTTCTTCCAGAAAATGTGCTTATTCATTTATTAGTAATGATAAAAACTGCCAGGAGCTGTATATCTTATACCTCTGTGTAAAGATTGAGCTGCCTCAAGGCTAAACCAAATGTCTTTCCCTCCGGAAAGTGGCAATATCTTTATGCTAATGATAAAAATATTCTGTGGATCTATTCTTGTATTTCTCAGAAGAAATACCTTTAAAAAAATTTTCTTTGCACATTATCATACTTCATTCATAAAGACCTCAGTAATGAATCAAACCATGTTAGAAATCTCACCAACACAATAATTCAGAATAAATCCTAGAAAGATAGTTGAATACTGCTTTGTACAATGGCAAAAATTGTCAAGATGTCCTCCATGATGGCAAAAGCTGAAGCCAGTATCAAACCAAAGAATCACTGTGTTTCAACCATCCCTTTCTGCACTGTTGCTTTCAACAGATGTAAGACACAGCAGAAAAGCTGACCCTTTGGCAAATACGCAATATGAATTTACATCTAACCCCCAAATTAGTGTATGTAACAGCCTAGCAAAGTTTCCTCACATCAGAGTTATAGATGTTACTGTTCACATGAAATTTCTCAAAACAACTGGGAGAAATGAAGTGTTACCTATATATATATTTTTTTTATTATTATTATTTTTAAGTATCTTTGACCTTAAGCACCTCCTACTTTGGAATCATATTTCAGGTAAATATTTCTTCTGTATCTCTAATGAAGACTTCATTAGGTTTGTATTCACTGCTGTTACATCCCAATGGATGCCTTCCGCAGAATTGTACAGATTTTCATTTATCCTCATAAGATGATTTCTCATCTGAAGATGACAGCAAAAGAGCTAAATGTAATTATCATCACTACACTGAGATCAAATCAAATAGTCTGCTTTGCTTATATCAAAGTCAATATTATTTCATTTCTAAAATAAGAGTTTTCATGACAAGTTCTCCTATTAAATTCACCATATAATCTATCTGCTCAGAGGGAAAAGTGTTACATACTAAATGCCACTTTCTATACCACAACTTGATGGCAACAGTGATAGTTCTAAATAGAATAGACTTAAAGTCTGCAAAATAGAGCCAAGGGAATCAGCACACCTGCTTGCAGTTTTTGCCACTACATTAACCATTACATTCAAACATTACGTAAAATATACAAAAATACAAATTCTTCATGCAGCTGTCAACCAATTCCCAATCACAAGACTTAACCTATGTTAAGGGATTCTCTCAGCCATCCTGTATATTGATAGAAAAATATTTCCCTGAAGAACAAACTCATTTATAGAACTAGTGTTGCATATTTCAGAATATAAATATGCCTTCTGCTGCTATCAGAACTCATTAGACAACAAAAACCAGAGCCAAACTGGTTGGTCCCATTGAATCAGTACTCTCCAACAGATCTTTATCCCAACTGAAATTTTAACCATCCCTAATTATACTCATCTTCTTTGCAAAGTTCTTTTGAGAGTTACAGATGAAAAGGACAATATTAGAACTGCCTATTATTGTTATTCATCTCTAAAGTCTTTTTCTCTAAAGGCTGTGAGAAAAGAAAGGGTAGTTGAACTATTAAGAAAAAACTGCATTCATATGCCTAGGGAAGAACTGAATTTAGCTATAGCTCACAAACTGCAACCAAATAAAAACTGAGCTCAAAATTGAGGGGAATGGTGATTCAGTGGTTAGTCACTGCCCAAGATGAACTCCTTCCCCTCATTCATGAGCTTATGTAACTACAGCATCCTATATCACACAACATAGCTTGCAATAAGACATATGGTGTAACCAGCTCCAGTGGTCACGCTGCACTCTCAGGAGTCTGCACAGAGTCATCACTGCTTCTCTGCAACCCCAGCATGAACAGGTAGTCACAGTTCACCTCCCAGAAATATCGATACTAGCACCTACCTGTTTTCCTGGTATTACAGTAATAACTACATTAGAACAGCGCCATAGTAAAATTGTATTCTACAACAGCTCTTAAGATAAGGAGACGACAACAGTGAAAGTATCCAGTTTCTTATCATTTGTTGATACACAACAGAAATCTATTCTATTTCTTAGCTCACCTTCTTGAATCTCTCAAGAGCTGTGCTTCTGTCACCACTATCTTCTCTTAATAAGAGGTTCTTTTAGCAAAGGTGGAGTTCTCTTCTTAACTGACAGCATTTATTTGCCACTTTGAAGATCCAAGGGCAAAGATGCTGTTAGCGGACCTGACCCAGCAAACACTTACAGAACAGTCACTAAACTGCAGTGCTTGTTTTAAATACTAACAAAATAAGAATGCATCTCCCACTGTGATTTGTTTAAGCACCTATTTATACCATAGCATGCATATTCCTTCTACGATGTACATCTTTTATGTACAATCAACTAAATTTGTATAAGCTGTGTAGTTAAAACATTATCATTTGTTTGAAATGATAATCATTACATTTATTGCTTATTTACAAAGCTTTTCTGCATGTGACAAACTTTTCTGTCTTTTGCTATCTGAATAAAATATACCTACTAAAACCACTGTGTTGCTTATAGCCAGACCAAAAATCAGGTCACAATATTCATATTAAATAGATTCAATTTACTGTTGTTTCTTATATTCTACTATGCCCTGGCTGTATAAAACACTTTTCAAGAATATACTTTTCATGAACTTCAACAGAATTTTTGAGGGTTTTATTCCCCCTCTGGTACACTGAACATATGCCAACAAATCAGCATAAGCTGCTGAAATGTAGTATTACCTGTAGTACCATAATGCAGTATGCATAGTTTGATATCCTGGCCAAAAATTCGGTAAGATCAGTGATTACAAGACCTTTAAAAACCTGCTTGTAACAATGCAGAAACAACACAAGAGCATGAATGTCTCAGGGAGGGTCGAGGCCAAATATCTCCATTTCCTCAGCAGACCTACTTTTCTTATACCAACTTCAGCTCCACATCAAGCCTCCGTAGAGTACAAGAAGTTTCCTACACCAGTATCTCCAGAGCTTGCCTTTGAAACAAAGAACCCAAATATTTTGACCCTTCATAATGAGGACAGAAGAAGGCCCATCAGATCACATAATCCGATGATACATTCAGCTGAAGGTTGAATTTCTTAGCTATGCACGAACTCCTGCTCAAGGCGGGGGGGAGGGGAGGAAGAGAGAGAAAGAAAAAAAACACTGATTGTGAAACTTATTCTATTTACTACTTTTCTCTAGCAGTGGAGACTGCAAAAGTTAAAGATGAGAGAAGACTTGCCAACCAGCAAGCGCAAAGCTTTTGCCTGGTCTACACAATCAGATTACCAGAAAACCATAAACCTGGAGAACATGCATGTCCCTGGGGCAGGACAGAGGAACTCCACTACTGGACAGCTCCACCTGCAGGCGCTTGCTTTCCAGTCACCCGATGCAAAACCAGAATCTCTGGAACAGAGTTCACAATGTGAAGAATATTAAAAAAAATGCACTGGAAGTACATGAAGACACATTTTATTACAGGGCATTTTAAAACTGAAGTATCCACTTTGTAACATGAAGTCTATGAGACTGCAGACTTAAATATTGATTTTGTATTCATTGACAGAAGCAATTCTGTTTTTGCTGAATGTAATAAATATGGCTTTAAAAAGAATAAGGTCCTTTCAGCAAGAAATTTTACATCTATCTGTTTATAAGCCTAAAATTAAAACTGCTAGAATTCAAAAAAAGAAAAAAATAACCAAGGGGGTTTTCAAAAATTTAAAACTCTATCATGCATAAATGGAGCTCATCAGATGAAGTAATTTCCCTGCAGAAAACACACCATCTTTTGTTTTGTGTAAGTTAGCAACATGAATATTTTATTCATAGTGAAACTGCCATTACCCCCTTCACATTTCATAGCTTTGCTTGGTGCCTCAGATAAATAGGCTTTCTTTCATCTTCCTCTTTGCTGTTCAAGCCCATTGCAATTACAAATTTTGCCATAGCTCACAAGATATGAGAGTCTGGCATTTAGCATTAGCAGCAACTATGTCCATTGTCCTTGTCTTACATCCATTCCAGAAAGTGGAAGTTAAGAAATGTGCACTAAGGAAAAACCACGACACACAATGTAATTATTCTCAAGATATCAATCATCATTTGGAAGGCACATTGGCTGCCATTGTCTTCAGGTAATTTAGGTTTTTCTCAGAACTGTCTACTTTCAAGCTGAGCAAAATTATACAGAGAATGCAGTGAAACCACATTCATTGCATATCCACATTAAAACAATGGTCTAAGCAAATATCAAACTGAATTTACCAGAGAGAAGCATTTCAACTCCAGAAAGGCAATGATAAAAAGAATCAGTACAGTGGATAACATATTCCATTGCTGAAAGCTGTTGCACAAAACTGAACAAAATGGGCTGCACGAGAATACAGAACCTATACGAAATTGTACTTTAAATGAGTTTCATCTTGAGAACCTTAGAAGTAACTTCTTCAATCAGGCTGAGAATTTGGGAGAGATAGACTATATGACCTATATGCAGTTCCATTATCATTGTAAATTCTCTTTTTTGAAAGCAATTTTGCTTTTAATTTTGTTACTTGGAATAGGATAATCTAAGCAACTGGTATTCTCACTTAGGTCTTGAGGTTTTTTTCCAGTCATTTTTGCATGATATTTTTTGTTGTTATTCAGATTTAACGCTTCCAAAAATGGTTGCATCATGTATCAGATCTTCCACCTAAACAACAATACTTCCATCTGGTTGGTTTTTCTTGTTTTGTTGTTGTTGTTTACCAAAGCAAGTAAGCAGGGGGCATAACAGCTGGTTGTGTTTAACACAAGGCTAGCATGCACTGAACTACTCCGTTGCCTGAGTGGCATGGGCCAGCACTGACTGAAGGCACTAGCTCTGGACAGAATTATGAATACAAAGATGTCCCTGGCTAATTAGCTTTGCTGTTGTAGACTAATTTCCTCAGGTTTCAAGTCATTCCGATGCATTTCAGTCTCTGTTGTACATAGAAGGCTGACTAACGACATAGGAAGTTGAAATGTATTCTGGCAACACTTGCACCATGCTGAAAGGCAAACCAACAGCACATTTCATCAAAAGAGGAAGAATCTACAAAATAAAATCACATTAAGTATTACAGTAACCTAGGACACCAGCAAAAAGATTTGCTTTCCTGGCCAAAAATCACAGAAGGAAGATATATATTCCAGAAGACCATACTCTAATCATGCCAAGAAGAAAAGACAAGTTGATGACTAATTTACATCAGTACTTGAAAGTTATCCAGGAAAAAAAAAAATAAACAAAAGAAAGAAAAAAGAAGAGCATTGTGTGTGAGGAAAATCGATCTCCGAGTTCATCGGTGAAGATCCAGCTTTCTAAACTGCTGAAGTCCAGAAAACTCTAAGCACTGACACATCTTAAAATATTTTTCATTTCCACTAACTGCTTTTTTCTTTGTACTAAAAAAAAAAAAAATATCCACAGTTTTCAATGTGAGTTTGTGAACACATCTACATAAGTGACAATTCACAATTCTTGCAACAAAGGCATTAGGAGGAGAGTAGCTCATTCATAAATAGAATCACAGAATGGCTTAGGTTGGAAGGAATCGTACCAATCATTTAATTCCAACCCCTCTGCCCTCACCACATTAGACTGCTCTGGGCCCCATCCAACCTGGCCTTGAATACCTAAAGAGGTGGAGCATACACAACTTATCTGGACAACCTGTTCCAGTGCCTCAACACTGCCTGAGTAAAGAATTTCCACCTAATATCTAACCTAAATTTCCCCTTTTAGTTTAAAGCCATTCTCCCTTGTCTGGTCACTTTCTGCCCACGTCAACCTGACCTGACAATATGTTGGTCTCCCTTCTGTTTATAAGCTCCCCTGAAGTGTTCCCACAGTGAGACCTCCCAGGACCCTTTTCTCTAAGCTAAACAAGCCCAACTCCCTTAACCTTTCTTCATAGGAGAAGTGCTCCAGCCCTCTGATCATCTTTGAGGCCCTCATCTGGACCCAATTAAACAGCTCCACATCCTTCCTGTACTCAAGGCGCCAGGCTTGGACACAGTACTCCAGATAGGGCCTCATAAGGGCAGAGTAGAAGGGGACAATCTCCTCCCTTTCCCTGCTGGCCACCCCTCTTTTGATGCAGCCCAGGATACTGTTGGCTTTCCAGGCTGCAAGTACACACTGCTAGCTCATGTCAAGCTTTTTATCCACCACGACCCTCAAATCTTTCTCCACAGGGCTGTTCTCAATGAGTTCTTCTCCCAGTCTGTATTCATACCTGGAATTGTCCCAACACAAGTTCAATATGTTACTGAACCTCATTAGATTCTCATGGTCTCACTTTTCAAGCTTATCCAGGTCCATCTGGATGGCATCCCTTCCTTCTACTGTGTCAGCTGCACCAATCAGCTTAGTATCATCAGCATCAGTCCCGAAATAGACCACTGGGTGACACCACTTGTGACTGGCCTCCATCTGGACATAGAACCATTGACAACAACCCTCTGGTAATGACTAACCAACCAATTCTTTATCCACCTAATACTCCAGGCTTCAAACCAATCTCTTTCCAATTTAGAGATAAGGATGAGGTGAAGGACCATGTCAAAGACCTTGCACAAGACCAGATAGATGACATCAGTTGCCCTTCCTTTGTTCTTCTATGAAGGAGTAATGGCATCAAAGGCCCCCAGACATGTATCAACATTTGCTCTCTATTTTATAATTTCAAGTCTACAGAGAAAAGACATTTATTCATGATTACAAATACTGGAAACAAGAACAGCCAAATTTCATCTCTTACAAAAGTCGTCAGCACAGCAAGTGGTAAAAATTTTAAAGCTTAATTGGTCTTAAGATTATGGGACATATTAGAGAATTTGACAGCAGTATTCAAGTTTAAGCTATTGCAAAATCATACACTGAGTTAGTAAAACCTCTTAGTTTTACACTAGTTTACATGCAAATTATTATCTATACTCAGCGAATTCTTCTTGGTATTAAGTGAATAGCTGATCGTGTAATGCAACCCAATCTTTGGTGTTGCGGTCAACAGATTTCAAATACTTTGTTAATCATTGCTTCTTTTCTACTGTAGTTTGCTAGTGAAATTAATTGCACGTTTATCTTACCTTCTGAGGTGCTGTTGCATATTTTCTGTTTTGTTTTTTTTTCCTGAGTGACTAATTGAGTATGTACAAAAATACGCCAAGTTATATTTCAAATGATATTCCAACTGGATCTAAAATAATTTCCAATATTGATGGCTATTTGCTGGTAAGCCTCATTTCTCTAGCTTTTCCTATCTCCATCTACTTCCATTTGTCTTTGATTTTCTCAATGTCTTTAAATCTCTTCAAAAAAATCTCAGAAGAAAATTGGCAGCAAAATACACCAGAAAATAGTTATTTCATTCACATCAAAGCTTAAAAGAATTATAGCTGGGCTAGATCACTCCTCTGAAAAAGGCAGAGGAAATTCCAGAATCTAAATCCTCAATGATGATAACAAAAGTTAAGTTATATCTGATGACATTTACAAATTAATTAATAAACGTTACATAGAACAAGAAGTTTGAATTCCTTTTTGATAGTCTATCAACTTTGCAGCATTCCTCATGCTCTTTGTTATTTCAAAAGCCACAAAGGCTTTTAAGTCAACTGTCTTCCCAATCTGCAGCAGAAGATGTTGAGATAGGACCCTAAATCTAATTTGCTAAAAGCAGGCAGAATAAGAAAAAAAGAAATATTGCATTCTGTTGTGGGGTTTGAGCGCTGTTTTTTTTTTTTTTTTTCCTCCTCCAAATACTGGAAAAAAGCATCTTTTCAACTTAACATCCAAGACAGAGAAAAAAACAAATAGCCAAACATTCATGGCTGAAGTTTCTGTATTATCTTGCTTTTGAAGACAACCGCACAGAGCATAGTATCAGTGACTATAAACTCTGGCACAGTAGTGCTTTTTGGCAGAGATGATTTTCTAGTTCCTTCATACTCTGATTTCTGTGTTGAACTTCCCTTTAATAATACCTCAATAAATTAGTGCTATTTCCTACATTCTAACGTAGAATATATACGAAAAAAAAAAGGCATAACTCAGAATTTTGTGCCAATGCTCAAATCTCTCACTGGAAGTAACAGAGTTTAACTTTTAAACAAAGTGGTTTTTCATCTTGTCCATTAAACCATATTCCAAAAACCAGTTTAATTTTATTATCAGCTTCAAATTGCTTCTTTCTCGTAGCCTTCTAAGACATTATCTTTCACAACAAATATTTCACACAACCTTTTAGCTGTGTTATTCTGAATGTAAATATTCAGCAGACAGAAGCTAAAGCAAGGAAATAACTTTCCTAAGGAGCTGGACTACTTCCCAATTGTTTAATATTTATGTATTCTCTTTCCAGAAATCAAGAACTAAAATTCCACCTTCTTGAAAGCTTTCATGTTATTTGGATCTCTGAACCATTTATATTTAATTTCACAGCAGTGTTTCAATTCAAGTGGTATTTTTAACGTCCACAACAGCCAATTGTTGATTTACTTTCTTTCAGGCAAAATGCAAATGATCTCTTAAGAGGTTTGCTTGCAACATTTTGTTTGTGTTAATGTATTTTCAGTGAATAAATTAGAAGACCAAATATGACTTTTTTAAAGCTTTCCTGAATTTAAAACATCCATTCATTTTTTTTGAAAGTTACTTGGAAATTTTCCTACAAGAACCAACTTGAATGAAACTCATTAGAGACGTTGGGCCACTCCATTTGAAAGGTATGCTAACCATGACTTTCAAGCGTGGGAAAATTAGCAGCTCTAGAGACTTAACACCTATTTTGAGCTCTCCACCAGGAACCCATTCTCAGCTGTGAACAATATCATGTAAGCCATTACTCCCAAATTACTTGGAGGCTGTCAACCCCAAGGAGCAGCCTGAAAGGACTGAGATGTAAGAAGCTGTCTGTCAGAGCATTCACCTTCCCAATATGCATCTTAAAAGCATCTTGTAAAATCTATTCATTCTCTTCTCCATCTGGTATAGTCAAAGGTTGTTACAATCAATACATGAAAGATTCAGAGACACCTTAGTTCAGAGTATTGCAAACAGAAGGAGAAAACAGATCAGTCCTCACAGGCTCAGGCAAGCACATTTCTTTGTTGGGATGCTGACTCCAAATTCATGGTTCCCAGGTCTGACCACACCTGGAAGAAACAATGGCTCCTGCCTGGCACATACTTTCTCATTTCTATAGAAAGGAAAGCCATGCAAATAAAGAGAAAAAAGTGTCCTCTGGTTTGGCTTCATTATACACTCAGAACATTATTGTAACATTACACAGAAAAAAATATTTTGACAAATCTTCATTGAACATTCAGGAGCTGTTAGAATAATCTTCATGTTTCAATTTAAGCACAAATACCAGAAGGAAGGTTTGGATTATCTGTCATGTCTGAGCATATTCAAGAAACACATCTTATTTTTAAGCAGTTTCAACATTTGTTTCCATGGTGTCCTGTGAGTTGAATTATAATTTTATAAGATTTTCTGACACCTGACAGCACTGTGCTTCACAGGAGGATGGTTGGATGGTTTTAAACACCTGGTCAGCACATCTGAAAATTATAATCTCCATGAAGATATTTCAATTTTATTTATTTATTTTTTTGCACTATGTTAAAAAAAATAAAAAGAAAACACCCTTGAATAATTCTGTTCTTACTGGAATCAATTAAGTTTTGCAATTATGTTGAAATAAGCAAGATGGAATCTTAATGTAAAAACGTTTTAATGAACAAGAAGTATTGCTTACATAAACAGATTTTGGTTTCCAAATCATTTTGTTTCAAATGAATCCCTAGTAAACTATTTTTTCCAGTTCAAAAAGCCAGTTAACTGTGCATCTAATGGACTGAAATTGGTCTTTGGCTCTATATATACCTAATTATCTATTCATCTTATTTTTTAGAATCAATTAATTCACATTGTGAAAAATGTTTGCATTTTCCCATGCATCTCTCATCTAAGACGACACTTTCTTTTATACAAGTTGTTTTCTATTTGGAAATGTAATTATCTTTATAAAGAGACAGATTAATGTTTGATAGCCCAGCCTGATTGATTGTTACTGTTTAGAGGAAGGAGGAAAGATTATTATTATTATTATTTTTTCCAATGAAATACATTATTATTTTGCATAATGTATTTTCTAATGAAGTCAAGATTTAGCTTCGCTGCAATTTATTCCAAATTATTAACTTTACAACTTTGACCTTCTATTTCTGTGAACACTGAAATTTTACTCTGAAAATCAAGTTATAATTTGGAGTTTACTGACCAGGAAGATTGCATTAGGAAAACTGAGCCTCTTAAAATTTTCTGGAATAGACTAAACACAAGTTTGTGCCTGAGAAACATTAATTCATCTACAAATTAATAATCACAGATGAATGATTGTGTTTATTTATTTATTGCATTGTTTTCAATACCAAACTCTTACTTTGTTCTTTACAATAAACAAGAAATTATATTCATGCTTCTTTAAGAATCATAGAAGTGAAAAACATTTCTTCAATAATTTTCAGTGTGAAAATACACTGTGAAATAGACTAATTTCCTTATGTTTCTTACTCTTTTTTTTCCATTTTCTCTCAACACCTGTTACATAAGAAAAAAATCTTATTTTTTGAAAAATTTCACTGTCTTAGTTTGTAGATAATAATGACTACATACATTTGGTAAATACAGATTCAAAATTATAAATGTCAGTAATTACCTCTATTGCTCTACTCAGTTCTTTTAGACAGGCAGATGCACATTTTTATACCACGCGGCAAAATTTAAGTTGAATTTACATTTAGTTCTAACCACATAGAACTACCTCTCCTCCTTTTCTTTCTATATTCTTCCCTTCCACAGAAGAATTTCTGACAAGGAATGTCTCTTCCCTGGTGTGTATTGTGGTAAGCATACTCCGGATTCAATCGTAATTGGAAACCTCAAGCATTCCCAGCCTTTAGATTTCTAGTCTTAACTGTCTAAACTTCTTTCCAGGTCTGCCATATTCCAGTTGCTACAGTTGCAGCCACTGTCTCATCCAAGTTGCTTAACACAAAATAGAGTTATCCTGGTAAGTTTGCTCCCAAAACTCCTGGGGGTTCTCCATCTGCCAATTGACTGGGCAGGAGAGAACAGCTGAATCATATTCCCTCCCTTTCTTCCCTCACATGGCAATCACAATCATTCAAAATAAGATTAAACCATTCCTAGCAGATTATTTTAATTAACATTTTTGTCAATTAGACAACATCACATTGTTCCTTGTTTGTTATCACATACCTAAAGACATGGTAGATGTGACATTTTAGTTAAATGGGAATATTTACTTTTTTTTTTTTTTAAAGGTAAAGGCTAACAAGAGGAAGATGAAGCCATTGATCAGACGACAGGTTATCTGGTAACGTGGACCAAGTTACAAGTACTTTCAATTCGTCTTTGATAATCACCTTGATAATCAAATGGCTCTGTTTTTGAAATTGCTCTGACAACATCTTTTCATTTCACTTCTGTACTGTGATATGTGCTCCACAGATTCCTAGCGACATTATTTGCCAACATCTTGACATGATGTAACTGAAATAGATTTGCATCACTGAGTGTTCTGAAGGCTTGGAAGAGCATTTCATCTGATGTAACATCATGTCTGTGGATTCACAGTGACATGCTCAGGAGATTATTAAGATCACAGAAAACCTACTGCAGTGATTAGGAAATCTGCAGCACTATGAAATGCTAGCCATGATCTGAGCAAGGGTTTTAACTTCCTTCTGAGGGTCATCATTCCAGATGTAGGAGACAAAAGCACATGAGAAGCAGGACTTAAGCCCTTAAGTCATTTTAGCAGCACAAGCTCTAATTGGCTGTAAATCATTCTGTGCTATCTTCTTGGCACATAAAGCTTGTCTATAAATACGTAAGTGTTTTAAAATCCATATTTCTGCCTAGCACTGAGTAAATCAAACTGATAGTACTAATAGTACTGGTTTAAATTGTATTCATTTGCTCTCACTAAAAAAAAAAAAAAA
This sequence comes from Numida meleagris, assembly GCF_002078875.1. NCBI lineage: Eukaryota > Metazoa > Chordata > Aves > Galliformes > Numididae > Numida > Numida meleagris. The sequence continues at coordinate 30,749,344 of NC_034412.1, read as the reverse complement.
AAGCCACACACCCAACACATCATCTAAAGTTATCTTCAGCTAATTTACATAGCCCTCAGAACTGGGTCTCTTGTATTCTGCTTGCCACTTTGCAGGAACAACAAAAAGGACTTAACCGATACATCTACCGCTTTGTGAGAGCACGCAAAATATTCCAGTAGAAAGGTGCTTCATGCAGAAGAGCCGTATATTGACAGTTGCCAAGCTTCCCTCCCCCTGCCTTGGAACTTAGGGAAGATCACACTAATAATTTATCATACTGTGACTAGGAGACCGTCATGTATTAGAGCTTATCTCTCCTGTGATTTAAAACCACCTACACAAGTACTTCAGTGCTATTTCTGAGATTCCCTGAGCTGTTTTAGTCTGTATGAATCATGAAGCCAGTGAAAGTTTTATCAAGTTTCACTGTTCCTCCCCCACCTCCCCACCTTCATCCCTCTGTCTAGAACGAGAGCTACACCTTGTTTTTTGGAGGTTACACAGAGAGGAACAAAGCTGAATCATCTGGGCCAACATCATCCTTTCTTCTGACATTTACTTCAGCACAATATAGGGGTGGGAACACTGGCCCCAGTGCCTGTGCACATCATGGGATCAATCAGAGGCTAGGACATAAGTGTGATACTTGATAGAGAAAATAAGATAAGACAGATTTTGGACATATTCATAGGCATTGGGACAAAATGTAGCAATATTCAATTACAAAAAGCATTTTCAGTAGGAAATCAAGCCACCTCAAAGATGCTCTGCAACTGCAATAGCCACAAACAAAAAAAAGCACTAAGTAGAATTCCAGGCTCTGCAGTGCTTCTAATACATCTTAGCTTCTCTTTCTTATGCATGAGAAAAACGAAGGTAACTGATTCCAATTTTAAAAAAAAACAAACTTGGGATAACACTAAAAATAGGATCCAGTGATTTTCATAATCTCAATCAAGATACTTTAACTGCCAGAACTATGTCTAATGAGAACCACTGCCGTTCATAAGATCCACTGCCTCAAAATTGGAAACCCTCAACCAAGGTAACCAGGAAGTGCATAAGACAAAATACCATGACTGAACTAACCAGGGACACTTGGAAACACTGGATGCTTCCAAAGAATGCTAATAGTGAGCAGTTTGCAAGCACTTCAACAGCTGAAATTCCTTCATGAATATTTAAGGGACATTTTAAAATAGCAATTAAAAAAATGCAAGCAGAATTTTTTACATGGATTATTCACACCTAAGAAAGAGGCCTTCGTTAGGCAAATTAATTATTCTTTCAAATTGCTCAGATGGAACTCGCAGAGTGTTGCTGTCTGCCATCGGTCACTCAGAGTGCACCTGTGGGCATCCACCCTGGCAGAACTTTGTTGCTGCTCTACTATGGAGATGATTGCTGCTTTTCTTCTTGCAATCATATCCAGTAAAATGAAAAATAAAATTGTCTAAGAATTAGACAATAATAAAAACCTTTCTTTTGAATTTATTTTTCCCTAGTACAAATTAACATTGCTGAAAGATTTCTGCATTGTTTCAAGTAACAAACAAGCAACAAACCTTCATTATGAACTCTGTGACATTTGCATATTTGTACTTCTTTAAAGATCTGAACAAAATATTAACATGATAAGCAAACATATAATAAGAATTAGCTGAGCATGGTAATGCATTAATTAATGCACTCATCCTATTTCATAGAAGTAGGATGAGACATTTGGATAGTTCCGGTGGGTGCCTACGTTCAAAAAGTAAAACCTTTGCTCTGCTAGTTTAAGTCAGAGGAATCACAGCACATATTAAGTCAAAAATTGTACTCGTACATTTGTCTTATTCTCTGTGTCAAAGTTTCAGCAATGAGGGAATAGGAAACACAATGCAAGTAGTGGAGAATAAAAGAAATACCAAAGTAGCTGACTATAAATTTGTCCCACCTTTATTATTGCCTTGTTGCCTGAGAAACTGAGTCATTTTTTTGGTCTGTGAAGTATAATAACATCGAAAATTCTCACCAAAACCTACACAGTTAGCTCAGCTCTATTACAAAAGTGCCTGTGTTTACATGAAGGAGTAAATCCAAGAATAAACACACATTAGCTGGAATTAATCTTAGATTCTCTATTCAGTTGTTCATAAGCAGCCTGTGTGCACTATGCACTTCTATAGACTGCAACAATCCCAGGTGTTCCCTGTTAGCAGTTCAGGCATAGCCATGAGGTCTCATAATGCCTTGGTACTTTGTAATGAGGTACTAAATGCATCTCATCTAAAAATAAATTATCAAAATGAAAGTGCATGCTAAATTTCCACCTACTAGGATGTTACCCAAAAGCACTGAAGTTAAGATATGTAACAGCAATGTGTAATCTGACAGAAGATTGAAATGTTGAAACAATTTTTTTTAAAGCCTTCCCTTAAAATAAAGCTCCCTTCCTAGCTGAAGAAAATTGAGTAATATTTCATGTCTACAGTTATTTGTGATGATGAAAAGGAGTTCATCTGATGACAACCTGTCCCTTATACATCAAGTGCTGATCTACCAGTCTGAGAGGAAGAAGACAGTTAAATGTAATTCAAGTGAAAAGATTCAGGTCTCTGTACATTCTAAAATAAGAGTTGATAATACTGTGTATGCATATGTGTGCCCATAAATTACTGTACCATAATTAAAAGATGTCAAAATACGAGTCTTGCTGCCCGTCTGCCCCACAAGATTTCAGTATGTTTCAACATACTGAAATAGCAGAATTAACAATTCCCCAGACAGGTAATAAATTCAGCCTCATGAGAGCTAGAATTCAATTACATTTGCTTCTGAGAACCAGACGCTTTAGTAGAGCACAACACTTGTGAACCAGCACAGCAGCATTTTCAAATCAAAGGTTTCTAGGTTTTTGCTGAAAGCTGAAAGTTTCTGTTTTCATGTATCACTTTTTGCTAAGAAGTCAGAACTGTCTATAAAGAGCACACAGAAAATAATTTTAATAAAGAAAATACTTTCAACAGAATATTTTAGGCCACTTCCACAATGAATTCATGCCAGTTTGCTTTTTACAAAGCAACAGCATGAGACCTCAAGGTTCAGAGCTAATCCAGTAGAGCAGCCTCAACCCCAGTGAATTTTAATCACAGAAGGTTCCCAGCACATCCAACACAGCCAACCTCACATTATTCATTTAAATCAACAGTCAAAAGAAAGAAAAGGAAAAATCCTCACTCTTATCCTCTTGGTGGAGACTTCTTATATTTGAATTACACTGTTTTATCTCTAGCGACAAATCTGTTATACTTTGGCTGCACCAACATCTTAAAGTCATGGTATTTCTTTCATTCATTTCCCCTGTGCTTTTACCTCACTACCTAATGCGCTGTCAGAATCTCAAAATCCATCCATAAGTATTATGTGATGAGTAACTGCTGTATATGCAAGCACACGGGAGAAATGAGCTTTCATTTTCTTCATTGCAATCATTTACATAGTGAATATTATCCCGTATAAATTACTTCTTGTCATCTCTTTACATTTGATCAGCTGAAGGATCCTTCTATCAAAACTGTGGAAAAGAAAGAAAAACTATCAGCTATTTGACACTCCTTTATACTTAGAGTTTGAAGGTTTGTACAGCTTTATATTCAAACTGCTATACTTTCTGATGGCTTCTCCTCTTAGAAGACGATTCCTTTGATAGTAAGACAAATTCTATCCTATTCCTCCAGGCTAAAAATCTCTATTTTTGTGACTTCCTTCAGAAAATTAGAATCTCTGTATACCACAGTATTAAGTGGAAAGGTGTTTTTAAGTGGTTACAACTTGACAGTAACGCCTTAGCTGTGGGAGACCTGACAAGTGCACTTTTGGAGGCTGCAAGAACCCATAAAGTCTTCCTCGCTAACATAAAGCTTCCTACTCTAAACATTTCTCACATTAACATTGGTCTTCAGCCAAGTTCTCCAATAATTTGAGCTACATCTTGATAGGATTCACCCTAAATCACATCTTGGTCTACATTCCTTAATACAAAAAAATCCACTTCGCATTAAAGTGACAAAAGGGTATGATTTAAACTCTTAGCACAATGCAATCCAGAGCTGAAATAACTGAGCAGCATGTCTTTTTCTGTGTGGGTTTCACAAGGCATTTGAAATTGATGACTAATACTGAATACATACTCCATTCCATTAAAAAAATCATATTGCTAATGAATATTTTACAGTGTCTTTCAGATGAGAATGCTGACAGTGGTGCAGAGGTATTTTTCTTCATACTGCTAACCCATCTAGTACATGTCTAGGGCTTTCTCAGACAAATCTGCCCTGAGGAATGATGGGACATGTTTTGTTTTTGCATGACATATATTCAAGTCTCACAAACACTAGTGAAAAAACAATGGGCTAAATTCTGCTTATTGTCTTCAGTGTCATTAACAACTTGGTGAATAGGATTTGGCCACCACCACTTTTCATTTTCATACATCTATTAGATCAAGAGGAGCAGCTCTTAGCACATCATCAATTAGCAAAGAAACAACTAAATTCAAAATGCGTTCTTCTCCTTGAAGAAACATTCTTCCACTACGATCTGTGACTTTTCTTAAAAAAAAAAAAAAAAAAAAAAAAAAAAAAAAAAAAAAAAAAAACTAGCCAAACTACAGTGCCAACAGGTTAAAATTTACTTACCTAGCTACACGAGTGGCCTGAGAACACAAAGCAGGTAGGTGGGGCCCCCTCAGATTAACGGCACCACAAGTAGCCCTGGCTTTTTGCTCACTTCTTAGGCAAAGGAAAAATAAAACCACTGATCACTAAAAAACATTATTCATGCTTCAGCTGTTACGTTAAATCTGAAACTCCACCTGTTCTTTATGTAAACATCAATCAGTTCCCACAGAAACGTGAGGGGGATTGCTCTCTCACATATCTGAGCTCAAGTGGGTTGTCCTAAGAGTTCAAAAACCCAAGTACAGATGCACAAAGTAAGATCTCAAGCACATACCTTAGTAGGTAAGTGCAGTCTTTGGTGTTGTATATTGCTTTTGGAGTAGGAAGCAACTCGTGATGAACCAGCAGCTCAAATGTCAAGTTTAGTTCAACTAGCGCTTGGAAGACAGGATGCATACCTGATGTTTGAGAGGTCCACTTTGAGAAAGCAAAAGTGAATTGCAAATAAAGTAACTGTACAACTCCTAGTTATTATTTTCTTATAAAAAAAAAAATACACTTTTGTAATTCTCTGCAATCCACCTGGTCACCTGGTAAAGCACCACACAGCCTTACAAAAGAAATAATAATAAAAAAAACAAACAATGGAAATGAAAAGTTCGGAAGACCAAGGATATAAGAACTATTCATTCAAATTACCCCAAAACAATCGTAATAGAAAGCCTTCAAGGAAAATCTTTATTGGTGATTTGTTATAGTTTTCTCATCATTGAAAGGCCTCAGTTTGTCCAGAAAAAGCAAACAACTACACAATTTTAGGGGAATATGGTAAGATAGAAGGCCGACTGACTGCAGCAGTCTCAAAAGAAGTGACAGTAGAGTTTTTCCATTTTGCGACTGTTTCATCTTGCATGTTCTGTTGTGAAGTAGGATGGTAAGGGGATTTATTAATACCATTTGATTTTATTTAGGCAATTTGAAACAGATGCAGCCATGGCCTCCATTAAGTTTTTAAGCATAACAGCCTTATTTAAATATATATCAAAAGTGCACTTTCAGGTTGGAAACTACCATGTACACAAAAGTCCTACACTGTCTTCACAAAAAGATCTCCTGTAGTCTTGACTGAGATAGTGTAGAATCAGAAAATAGAACCCTTTCCAGGGAATTCTGGAAGATAAACTGCCTTCTTGAAAAACAAATTACCCACACATCTGTGGCCACTAAGCATTTATGTTACCTCTTTAAATCAACATTACTAGGAGCTTAAACCCTTTGAGTTCAGGCATCAAGACTTCTTTACAACCACACACAGCACAGTACTCCCTCTTATAGGAATGCTACAACACAACCCTTCCAAGGAGAAAATACGCATATTCCTTTAAAATCTGCTAGAAATAAATCATCAGGTCATATATCTATATAAAATTGTACTTCACAGAAAGATACGCTTCATGAGAACATCCATTTGTGGTTTTTTTTTTTTCTCAGCTGTGCCCAACAAAGTGTCTTGACAGGAAAACCAATACAGTCAGCTTTACAGAAGGCCTCCCCCATATTTTTTTCTATTCTGTACCAAGTGCTACAGATGTTTCCCTGTTAGTTCTGTTGTATCAGCTGGGAACCAAACACAGCAAAAGATAAAATTTAAAGAAGAAAAAGTCCTAGACTAGTAATTTTACAGCTGTTGTAGAGAGCAACATAACAAATCTTGTAACAGAAACTTTATTGCTCAGTATTGTTACTGCATTTATGTTACTGCTTTTGTTATTCTGCTTATCATCCAGTTAAAATTCATGCCCTCTCCTACATTAGGATACATATGAGCTGATCTGGAAGTAGGTTGCTTCTGAAGAGCAATAGCATCTATTTGAGCACAAAAAAAGCCTGTAAAGGAAAGTATGCATCAGTAGCACAGCAGAAGACCAGCTCACACATTGAATAAATTTGTGATGAATATCATGCAGACTCTTGTAGAGGCAGTCATGCATCTACCACATTCTGCTCGCTGCTTCCCACAAATCCCGTCAGCCTCGTTTAGGAGAGACATCTTAGATTATAATATTGCTTTAGATAACTGGTTCACATAACACACTTTTTAAAAAGGCATTTCTGTCTTGCTTTAAAAATGCGAGCAAAGCTGCAGATTCCTGACAGAAAAGGACAAACCAAGTACATCAGGGAGGTTGTTTAAAACTGTATTTTTCCCACTGTTGTCAAGGTCTTCAGGGTACTAATCGCCTACACACAATGCCCTGCAACCCTCTCCCACAACTACACTCCAAAAATCCATTTCAGCTGATGCAAGGGACCCCAGTGTTCATCCAGCACAGCACCCGTGCCCAGACCTGTTCCCTTACAATCCTGGCTGTGCTTCCCACAGTGACACGACCTGACCCATCACGTTATCATGTCAGGTAGCCCCTAAGCTTCCAGGAAATGTGTCCTAGCCATCAGCCCCATTAGAGTTCCAAGAGACCTGTGGTCTTTACTCTGCTTTTGTGGGAGGCATTGCAACTCAACTTCCATCAGGGCCACCCTGCTGCTCCCTGACAACTCTCATGTGCTTTCCACTGTAACATTTTATAACACTGAGAATTTTTTAATAATAGATTTTATCCTAGAAAACCCAACTTTGAAAAACCACAGCAGTTACAGAAAAATATTGGTTTTCCTATAAAGGCGTCACTGTTAAAAGAGCTAAGGTGAAAGGTCTGGTCAAAATCAACAGTTCCTATACTACTTCAACCCTGCATTAGACACAAGCAGAATTTGAAGTTAAGGTTTGTATATCTCTGACATGTGACCAAGTCACTGACATGTTGCACAGTACATGCATGCCTATTCTCTCACACTCACATGCATTCCAGTTCAGGTTTATTTAAGTGTGAAGACATGAATCATTAAATGGTTTGGGTTGGAAGGGACCTTTAAAATCATCTAGATCCTACTCCTCTGATATAGGCAGGCACACCTCTCACTAGACCAGGTTGCTCAGAGTTCCATCCAGCCTGGCCTTGGATGCCTCCAGGGAGGAGGCACCCACAGCCTCTCCGGGCAACCTGTTCCAGTGTCTCATCACCCTCACTGTAGAGAATTCCTTCCTAATATCTAGCCTAAATCTACTCTCCTCCAGCTCAAAGTCATTTCCCCCCAACCTGTCGCTACCTGCCGTTATAAAAAGTCCATCCCCAGTTCGTCCATAGGCCCCCTTCAGGTACTGGAAAGCTGCTATCAGGCCCCCCCGGAGCCTTCTCTTCTCCAGGCTGAAGAGCCTCAGCTCTCTCAGCCTGTCCCCACAGAGGAGGCTCTCCAGCCTTCTGATCATCTTCATGGCCCTCCTCTGGACCTGCTCCAACAGCTCCATGTCCTTCTTGTGCTGGGGGCCCCAGAACTGGATGCAGTACTCCAGGTGGGGTCTCATGAGAGCAGAGTAGAGAGGCAGAATCACCTCCCTCAACCTGCTGGTCACATTCCCTTGACGCAACCCAGGATGTGGTTGGCCTTCTGGGCTGCAAGCCTACTTTGCTGGCTCATGTTGAGACTTTTATCAACCGACACCCCCAAATCCTTCTCCTCGGGGCTGCTCTCAAGCCATTCTCCACCCAGCCTGTATATGTGCTTGGGACTGCCCTGACCCAGGTGCAGGACCTTGCACTTGGTCTTGCTGAACTTCACATGGTGGGTGTGGGCCCACATCTCAAGCCTGTCAAGGTCCCTCTGGATGGCATCCCTTCCTTCTAGCATTTCAACTGCACCACTCAGCTTGGTGTCATCTACAAACTTGCTGAGGGTGCACTCGATACTACTGTCCATGTTGTCCACGAAGATTTTAAATAGCACCAGTCCCAGCATGGATCCCTGAGGAATGCCACTTGTCACCGATCGTCATTTGGATATTGAGCCATTGGCAGCAACTCTGAGTGCGACCCTCCAGCCAGTGCCTTATCCAGTGAATGGTCCATCCATCAAATCAATTTTTCTTCAATTTAGTGACCTAGATGTCCTGCAGGACAGCGTCAAAAACTTTGCACAAGTCCAGGTAGATGACATCAGTTCCTCTTCCTTTATCCACTGATGCTCTAACTCCATCATAAAAGGCCACCAAGTCTGTCAGGTAAAGTTTGCCCTTGATGAAGCCACGGTAGTTATCACCAACATGGAATTAATTGAATACTGATTCAATAGCATAGAGAAGTTCGGTCTTTTAGGGGTGGGGAGATTAGTCTGGTTCTGACATATTTCAAAATGGGGGGAATATTTTGAAAGAGGAAATGGGGCTGAAAAACATCCATGGTTAGAGGTTAGTAATCCAAGGAGCAGAAATGACTGCTCCAGACTCTGATCAGCTACTGCTTAACCAGTGAACTAAGAAAAAGGTTGAATGAAAAATCAGGAAAATATCAGTCATATTTTCAATATGGAATCTTGAAGTTATGTGATCCAACCAGGTATTTTTGTTGAAAGTAAGCCTTTTTTTTTTCTGCATGTATTATGGTTTACACAGGTTGGAGAATTCCAATTAAAGAATTTTTCTTAAAAAAATTTTAGACCATTTCCTTTGAGAGACAGTAACACTATGATAAGTATTTTTTTTAATTCACTGACTTGCATTCCTTTCCCACTCATTGGCATAAAACATCAATGCATATCTGCAACTGTTATTTTTTGGGAGAGTGGAATGGGGAGAATCTGTCAGCTACATGTAATACTGTAATAAACAGGATAAAAGAGGAGCCAGAAAAATATCAAGAGGGTCCCAGTGGAAAGAGACAGCAATCCTCAGATTGTAGTTTGAGAGTTGCCACTTAGGAGTATATCCAGCTTCATCCTTTGAAATATAACTGTATGGAAAATATTCCAGGCTCCTCTAAGACTACAGAAGTAACAAGAGGTCCACACGATCTATTTACTCTTTGGTCTGATTTACAGAAATATCTCTTGGCAAGAGGCAAGTTGATAATAAAAAGTGAAGCTTTCCCACTCCTCTTCTAAACACATCTTTAGATTTGTCTTTCTGTTCTCCACCCATTAAATGATGGATCTAAAGACTAAAAAGAAACTGAAGAAGTGGCAAGATCTAACGCCTGTTGGACTAAATACGTAAATTATGAAATCAAGTCTCAGAACTGGAAGACCTTAAGTCAGAATACTGGTAAGTCAAGAAAGTGATGAAAGCAGTGTTCAGTATTATAAAGGATGCTGATTTTATCTGTGACATTTCTAGCCCTCAGAAGCCTACAATATTTTTCATACAAGATCAAAGAAAATGCATTAATATTTGCATATGGTTTTGGAGTATATTTCCCCCCTTCTATTTGCATCTCTCTCACTCTCTAACTTCAAACACTGGATAATACCGAAATCTCTAGTTTAAAAGCAACAAAAAACCCTCCACTTCAGATAACTAAAATGGATACTGAAATTAATGGGAAGCATTTGATTCCTTCCTGTGACAAAATAAAAATCAGACATTTTCTGGAAAAGGCACATCTTTAATCTCCAGGTGAAACATGAGAGCAGAGAAGTGTGATTACCTAATGAAAGCTTTTCTGTTATTCTCACATTTTTCTGCATGCAATTTTTGCTGTGTTTATTTGTATAACTCTGAGTTCACTTATGATGTTGGAATTTTTTAAGCAAGCATTTTGCTTTTATTGTAATACAATTTTATGGTAATTAAGAAGAACTTGACATATTTTAATAAGTTCTGCATGATTGGCATTAAAACATTCAGTGAAAGGAATTAATGAGAATATTGAATTAGGTATGTCAAATGCATCCAATTTTTATAACCTCTACATAACACACAAAAAGCACAGGAGCTATTTTGTCAACATAAATGATACTAAAAAGTACTTTATAAGGAGACAACTGTACGATTTTGAATATCCAAAATTAGTTTCCTTGTGTTTTTTTTTGCTGTTGTTTTGTTTTAATATTTTTAAGTCTTCCTTACTAAGAAAAGCATATACCTAAAGTAAGGATTTAATAATTTGGGGCAGTCTTCCAGGAAGAGTGAGGGTCAATATTTATTAGCTCAAAACCAATAGGCAAAGAGCTACATTAAGACATTTCCCACCTTTTGAACTTTGGTGAGCATATCGTGGCTGTTAATGGCTGCAGTAGATTGAGCCTAAGAAGGTGACTGATCATGGAAACAGCCATTCTCAGGCTAAATGTATTGATGGAACTTCTATAAAAATAAGAACAAAAATATACTTCTGTTTTACCAAACTTCTGTGAAAGATCAGCAGAAGTTCCAGGTAAGAGCTTTTCTTTTAATGTTGTTTTCTTTTTTTTTTTAAAATATCTCTGTCTTCTCCAAAGTATGAATAATAATTAATGCTTCATGACATTAAGCATATAAGTTAAATCGAAAATCCTATTACATACCTAGGAGAAATCAGCAGTGGGATAACATAAGACACGGTCTTCAGCTCCTAATAATATAGGAGGAGTTCATGTTCAACCATTCAGAAAGTCCAAATTATATATAAATCTGTTAAACGTCACCCTTCTCATGAATGTCTTAAGGATTGCTCCCAGGAGACTAGTAAGGAAGAAGGGTCACTGGGTCCCTTTTTTTAATGTTACAGAAGGGACATTCATAGAAAAAAAATAGCTGGCACAATCAGATATGATTAAATACAACGAGGACTAACAAAATGTTTTATTTTAACTTTTTGTTGTTGTTAAACACAGAGGGAAGCAGACTATTTCCTTTGCATAGAAATGTATAAAAACACTGGCATAACATAGGAATATTTCCTGTTATTTAATCATAGTTTGCCCTGTGAAGACTGGTAATCTACGGCTCTTCCCAAAATCTACGTTTAAGAATAATCAGAAGTATATCATTTTGTAGGGCAGAGTATTCTGTTCTAAGTGAATTTGGCAGACAGATGCTCTTTAGACACAGACTTCAGGACACTGTTGGGGGGTTCAGGTTAAAAGAGCATACGTGTATATGATTTTATACTTTCAAATATATTTACAGAAAGTAAATGTACATTACAGGCATTTGGGCAAACCAAGGATCAAATGCAATCGTTTAGATATGTTATTTACCTAACAGGTAGCATGAAACAGAAGACCTGATCAAACCTTTTAACCACTCAGAGGTTCTAGGATGCCCCTTCCACAGGCAGCCAGCAGAGGCAGGCCAGGCAGGCATCTGGGCAGATGCTTTCACCATGGAAGTATTTTAAATGCGAGCAGTGGGTTTCCAAGCCCCACGCTGCCCCAGAACATTGTTGTGCCGGAAGGTGTTAACGGCTGCCAGCAAGTGTGCCTCTGATCCATGGGAAATCACAGACTTTGTGCATGCCAGCAGCCCTTTGTTCAGAGGAATTAAGATCTTTAATAGAGTAAAACAGCTGAAACAACAGAAAACCACACGGGTAGGCCCAGGGGATTGATTGAAAACGTAGGGTCCTGTATTGACAGAAGGTAGATGTGTTTATACATGTAGGCAGAAAACCACCAGGAAGCCAGAAAAACAGCTGTAGGCCTGGCCTTGAGAACAGAAATAGACTTCCTTGGGTGCAGGATTGAATGGAAATTACAAGTTGGAAGAAAACTACCCATTGTTATTCATTTCTGCTGCATTTAGGAAAAGAAGATACATTCACTGTGAGCAACCCAAGAAATACCTGACAAATGTAAGCAACTTCTCCTCCCCCAGAAGCAAGTTAGTAAAGCCAGCTAACAGAAGCAAGGAGCTGAAAACAACAGTTTAGCGTTCAGACTACAACAAAAGGATTCATTCCTTTAAGAGATTGAAGAATAATTCAACTTCCAGTTGTAAGCAGCTGTCAGAATTGCTTCAATACCCAAAAACACTTCATGTTCAGTAGCTTCTCCCTGGAACAGAGTCTGTTTCCAGAGCTCCAGGGGCCCCGTGAGGAGCTCCTTAGGCCTTGTCCACTTCCCACAGCAGGCCTGGTGTGGCAGGGTCACCTCAGGGCCAGCACCTTCACCCACCAGTGGGCAGGCCTGCTGTGAGAGAGAGTGAACAATATCTAGGGCAGCACTAGGACACTACAGTAAAAATAGAGGTTGTTCATACATAAAAGAAACCTAACAGAAAAGGAAGAGCTGAGTAGCCAGATTTGTAACCTCCTGAGGGATCTCAACATTCACCAGAGCCTTTACAGCAATCTACTGAATGTGAGAGGCACAGTAGGCACAGCTAATGCCCCATTTTCCTAAACCTCCAACAAACGCTTGTGAATACAGACACAATGGTGGAGACCCATTACATGCTGATTAAATGCAACAAACAGCCTCTTGACTCAGGGATAAGAGTGCTACGAACAGGGACAGGCTGCTGCCTTGCACCACAATAAGATTTTAAAATGAGAACATGGTAATGAAATGGATTGTTCCTAAATTAAGTCCTACTGAAGGCAGTGACCAAAGGCAAAATCTGTAGACAGATTTATAATGTTTAAACTTCTGAAGCATTTTATAAATACCAGCATGGGTCCGTCACCTCAGAACATAAAGAAACAATGGCAACTTGGGCTTTTCAATCCACGTCACCGTTAAAAACCTGCAGATCCTGAAGAGGACTATTACTACATTTTTTCCAAAGTTATTTGACGCATATCTAATGCATTATGTTTCTCTGTGATGCTGTAACATAAAATATTAACAGCAACAGCAGCAACTAACAACTAAACACATACATTTTTATTGTAGTTGCTCATGTTTTATATGACAGTAATATCTAATCTAATGCCATTTGATGAACTTCGTGTTCCAAAACTTTATTTCTCCCTAGCTGGAGTCACTACGAAGAGGGAAGAGAGGAAAGAAGAAACGCTGGTAAGCCTTATACTGGCTGTACTGTTGACAGCACAAGAACACGTTTATTTTTGTTATTCCTTCTGGTGCTCATTATAAGCACCATACTTTTGGATGAGTTATGGCCAAAGTGTCTAGCTATCAATAAAACATGGGTTTACTGAATCTGTAGCAACGTGAGGGATAAGAGCAGTAATCTGTTCACTGATAGCACATATGTGACATGATTTTTATTCAACCCTGACCATTAGAAAATTAAATCAACTTTGATCACTTTTGGAGATTTTAGGCCACGGTTTCCATTTGTAACCATCAATTATTTAAAGTATAGTTTTAAAGGGCTCTTTGAGCTTTTTTTTAAAAAAAAAAAATGTAGTAATTTAAGCAGCAAATGAAGAAGATGACAAGTCTTAAGCTTCACATGAAATAAAAAGTCTGTATAAAATAGTCACATTGCCATCTACTGACAACTCTTTATAAAAAGACTTACTATTTTCATTAAGTGCCTGACTATATACGAAACGTTCTTTCTCCTGACATATACTAGTATGAAAAATTAGGGACATACAATATATGTTGTTCAATACATTCCACTGCAATAATCTCAATTCTCTTCAAATCCATTTCAAGTCATTCAAGCTTTCAGTTATATGCTGCAATTAGATACATTTATTAATGGCATTATTGAACAATATTTCATAGGAGGTAAAACAGTTTTCAAGAAAGCAACTACAAAGGGGTATGTTAATAAATCTGTGCTACAGGCACAGTACATAAGGACTCACTAATAGGATTTCCATAATAACAGCATTTATCTCACTGCACGTTTTACGAGGGCCGCTCCCAAATTAATGCCTCTTGTTTTCTTATGTTGGTCCATGACATCAGAAGCAGATGCTGATGGTATGGAAGTAGATGTTGAACCTTCCTGCCAATATTCTATTACATTTTGTTGCCATGAGACAGATGGCAGCACAGTGGCAGTCTGACAAAATGGCACCTGATACAGAAGTGTGTATGAAGCAAGGGTGTGTCATTAAATCCCTCCATGCAGAAAAATGGCACCCATTGATATTCATCAGCTCTTGCTCAATATTGATGGAGAACAAACAGTGGATCTGAGCACAGTGAGGCAGTGAGTGGTGTGTTTTAGCAGTGGTAACCACAGTATGTTCACTGCTGGCAAAAATGCAAAGCTAATGATGGTGACTATGTTGAAAAATAGTGTTTTGTAGCTGAGAATTTGCTTTCTTAAATAGTGTTATTGTGCTCTTCATATCTGTTGTAGTTCCCATGGAAATAAATAGGAGGAATTACTTTCGGACTAACCTACGTATAATACCAATCACTGGCAATCACAATATTGTTATGTGAAAAATAGGATTTCATGTTAGAGACGCATCATATAGACTGAAACAGCAGTGTCACTGATTCACTCATACATTCATAAAAACTTTTATCTTATCTTGGTATCAAAATACATTTTGGCCTCAGCCTTAATTCCTTAGTTATAAAAATAGCTACAAGTAATTGTACTTTGAAACTGAAGCTAGCCCTCATATCAGTTCTACCTTAGAGCAACATGGGTCAGTGGATTCTCAAGATGTACTGTAAACTGATGCAAAATACTCTCATGAAAGGAAACATACCAAGTTCAGGGTCTCCTCACTGTTACTTAACCAGCAGTTGAAGGCCTTTCTTATCTCCCCATTTCTTAATTCCCTACAAACAATTTCTGCATGTCTCTGACCCATAGCATAACTCAGTTTCTCTTCACTGTGTTTCCTAGTTGTAATACTCAAATTTGAAGAAGGATAAAAGAAACGGTAATTTACCTGGTACTGTATAATCTACTCTATTTGTGCCCAGTTTTTCAGACCACAAGTTTACCATCTTTATTTGAAAATTCTACATCCTCTTTAGCACTTGGCAGCTGTCATTTCTTGCACTCATTTGAATACAGTCCATCATTTTACCATTTTTGAGAAATGATCTCAGCATACAGAACAGCCCAGAGAGGACAACAAACATCCTGTTGGACACTGGGCATTGTAATACCCTGTTGAAAAAACTTTGCACCAGTGATCTTCAAGTGCCTTCTGAGGACTTTCTTCTTAGACAAATCAAGGTAGGAGAGAAGCCTGTCTCCACATAGCATAGCAGGTCAGGATCAGGGAGCAAATCCAACTGCTGTTCACCAGCCCATATGCACAGTCCTTGAACTACTACTTATCAGTCAACAAAAGGAGTATTTTTGAAGAACACAAAGTCCTTTGTTCTAGTTCATACTATCTGAAGCATATCCAAATTAGTTTCCAGGTATAAGAAGAATAATAAGCAGTCAGAAGTGTATAACAAGCCTGAGTGGGAACTCGCAGAAATATAGCTGCTTAACAGCTTTGTATGTACCACCTCTGAAAATTGTATACTTATGCCATATTTCACCACATCTAAACTATCCTCACATACTTCAGTATCTTAGAATCTGTTCTGGATATCCCTTCATAGCACTAAGAACGTATGTTTGTCACACATATCCTAGTACATCCAAATATTTTATTTTGCCTCCTTTCCTGAAATTACATAACAGCTTATATCTTTTTAGAGATACTGAGCCATATCTAACTATCACTCACTCAATTATATATCTATAATAAGTAGAATAACTAGATGTCCAGAAGAATAATAAATATGCACATCATATGAAGAGGAAGGCAGGCTGCTGCAAGGTAATGTGCTTGGCTGAAATTAGGGTTTTTTTTGGTGTTTTTTTTTTTTTTTTTTTTTTTTTTTACAGTTAAATAAGCCAGCTGCTAAATTTCCCACACTACAACTTTCCATTAACATCACCATGAAATAAAACTCTTGCAATTCAATGATTGCAGAACAAACTATGGAAGTCACACTTGTCTCTCCTTGTAAACACCAGTTTTTCTAACAAACTACTATATAAAGAGTGACTAGAAATATATTACACAAAGTTCACAAAATTGTCCACTGTAATCATTTAAAGACAGCTTTGATGAAAACTGAATGGAGATAAATTTTTAGAAAGCAAAAAATATCTCTAAATTAACCCAGCAAAAGCAAAGCTGGCTTTTTTTTTTTTTCCTTCCAGAATTAGGTAACTGTTACCCAGAAACCCAAGGTCAACATCAAATCATGTAATCCTAATGGGAAAACTGGAATCATTTATTTCATTGGAATTGCGACTAAGAAACACAGGAACATAATACTGTGAGAACAGTATGTGCACAGCATTTCTTCTCTTGGAGAGCTCAAATATGGACTTCACAACAGGTGATGAGGGGATTTTCTCTATTTTGGTTTGGGTTATTTTTGTCTTTTTTTTTTTTTTTTNTTTTTTTTTTTTTTTTTTTTTTTTTTTTTTTTTTTTTTTTTTTTTTTTAAACAGTATGTCATGATAGCTCTTACAGTGGTGGGAAAAAGGAGGGGAAGCCAAGATAACAGTATTTCTTGTTTTTATTCCCTAAGGAGAACAATCTTAAATTTAGCTACTCATCATGCTCAGGGCTCTGCTCCCCATACGATAAGCTGGAATGGCCAAGAAGCATGCAAAGTATGCAATCAATCAATTAACACAGTTCCGAAATGAAATTACTTTGTAAAACAGCACACAACAGTGATAAATTATTGCTTTAACATTGTAACAGCATCTGTTGCACGCAGCCTGCAGGGCTAAGATCTGGCCTTTGATCTGCATCAGTCACACTGAAAATAACAAGGTAATTGGGATACCTGTAGGACTGTATACACCTATGAAGAAGCTGTATATATATATATAAAAAGTCTCTAATAATCACTGCCCACATTGTCATTTTATGTGCATGTGTGTGTGTGTGTGTTTTGTTGGTTTGTTGGTTTGGCTTTTTTAATTTCAACAAGAGAATAAGCATGAAAAAGCATCCAGCTCAGAAGGCTAGCTGGATTTGGTTTTCCATTGCTACTATTTGCAATAAATGAATATGTACAAATCTGCTTATACACAAAGCATGACTGAATTAGGGAATGAAACAGTTAATGATGGTGGATACCTGCCTCTTTAAATGATTTGTGACAACCTTTTTCAGTTATTAAGTTTTTAAACAATCTCCATATACTTGAGAAGAAAAAAAAAAAAAAGGAAAAAAAAACACAACAAATTCCATGCTGTCAGAATTGTTGCTTCTGCAGTGCAGGAGGTCATGTCATTCAGTACAGCATCCTGTGAGAGCCTCTGAATTAAGAGTTTGGTCTTTTAGTACCTATAGCTCATTAAAAACTAATTTGAAAGTCTCAAGGTTTCAAAGCCACCAACAGCTGAAATAGAAGTTTGGAGAGTGTACAGGAATGTAACAACCCCAAGGGGTTTGTGTTCATGCTTCTGAAGACATCACTTAATCATCTCCTGTGCTTAAATTTATAAATATGAAAAAACATCGCAAAGTTAAGCTGTAAAGAACATTTCTCCAAAAATGTTATGAAACTTTTCAAACAAAGTAAAAGTTTCATGGTGTCCCCTTCTCTCCTGGATCTGCATATTCAGAAGAAACAATCCAAAAGAGAGTCAAATAACGTTTAAGATGTTCACAGATAAAAATGTAACTCAGCTTTCAGACTCACACACACTGCAGCATGAAATGCCTTTGGCAGTGAACTGAAAACACAAGTGACAGAACATAGGAGTGCAGCTGTCATCCTCAATGTCTTATAACACCAGTGGCCAGTGCAAAATACTTCTGAAGGATGCTGTGGGTGACAGAACACTTCGTGAGAAGATAGGAAAATTGAAGGACATTGACTGTTTTATGTAGTCACTGAATAAATCAAATATTTTGTTTGTATGATCAGGATACTCAAGATACCTGCATTTTTTTTTTTTAACGATTCATTAACACAGACAAGCATTAGTTATTAAAGGGTGATTTTTCTTTTTGAATGTCCAGGAAAAAATAAAGCTCTGTAGAAAAGATGGATGCTTGACTGTCAAAAGTACACAGCACAAAACATGTTCTGATATCCTTGTTACCATGAAAATATTGCATATTGAGTGACTAAAGGTATACAATTCTAGTTTTAGAAGACTTTCTAAACAAACTTTTTAGTTCAGTAATATTTATAATATGTTTATATTCTATTTACATATGTATGTATTTCACATACTTGTAATTATTTCAACACTAATTAGTGGAAAATTGTCTTATTTTTCACTAATGATCTTGATCCAGCAAATATCTAATTTTAAGTTTGTGTTCAAATGCTTAGGAAGTAGTTCCATGCTGAAATGATGAATTAAATTATTGCAGATGTATTTAAAAACTCAACTTTAAACATTTCAAATACATAAAGATACTCCTAAAGCCCGTAGAGATGCTAAATGGCTAAAATTTGTAATAATACCTTTTAGCAGCCTGTTTATGCATGTGGCACACTGGCTATGACTTTCCATATTCAGTGAGCATTAAACATTCTGCAACCAAGACATGTATATTGCCTTTTGTTTCAAGTGCATCTCTCATACTAACAAACTCTGCTAGAAACTGCAGCCATTTGCAACAGTTTATATTGTTAATTATGCAACCCAGTGTTGCAATTCTGGTAACAGAAGTTTGACCCAGACCCAAAGAAAGCAACTGCAGTCAGTGAAATTCAGGTCCCACAGCAATCATCACACTGTAGTGGCTAGTTAATGAATGAAAATGTGGCAAAATCTTTTCACCTCACATTTCACTGCACATAAGTGTCAAAACATAGGCTCATAGAATCATCAAGGTTGGACCTGATGATCTTAGAGGTCTTCTCCAACTATTGACTCATCACTGCTGTGCCCACTAACCACGTCCCTTCATGTCACATCCACATGTTTCTTGAACACCTCCAGGGACAGTGACTCTACCACTTCCCTGAGCAGCCTGTTCCAGGGCCTGACCACTCTTTCTGAGAAGGAATTTTTCCTAATATCTGACGTGAACCTCCCCTGGCACAACTTGAGGACATTCCCTCTCATTCTATCATGAAGAGGCCAGTCCCCACCTCGCCACAACCTCCTTTCAGGTCATTGTAGAGAATAATAAGGTCTCCCCTGAGCCTCCTCCAGACTAAAGAGTTCCAGCTCCTTCAACTGCTCCCCAGAAGATTTCTGCTGCAGACCCTTTGCAGCTTCATTGTCCTTCTCTGGACATGCTCCAGGGCCTTGATGTCTTTCTTGTAATGAGGGGCCCAAAACCTACTTGAGATGTGGCCTCACCAGTACCAAGTACAGAGGAACTATATATTTTTATAAACATTTTATGCAAAGTTTAAAGGAAAAGGTGAAATTGCATGACTAAAGATGTTGAAATAATTTATTGCTTGTTTGTTCTAAGATGGAGCAGATAAGATAACAT
Organism: Numida meleagris; assembly: GCF_002078875.1. Taxonomy (NCBI): domain Eukaryota; kingdom Metazoa; phylum Chordata; class Aves; order Galliformes; family Numididae; genus Numida; species Numida meleagris. Next base: position 30,729,501 of record NC_034412.1, on the reverse strand, counting down.
TAACAAATGGGTTAGAAAAGGAGTCATAAGTGAATGGAACAAAATTCACCATCATTGGTCTACTGCATCAGCACCACTTATAGTACCCTAGTGCTAAAGGGAACAAGTTCTAAATATATAAAATTAATCATCCTATATTCACCTTTTTACCTAGGCTGAATTAGTCTCAATTTATTAAAAATGATGTAAACATGACATAACTAATATGTCTTTCAACAATGTACAAAGTATCACAAGATATCTGAATCAGATTCCTTTACAAAGCTCTTACTTCCAAAAACTAGCAAATGTATTTATTAGAGAACGTCTATTATTGAAATTATTTGCATCACTGCACTTCCTCAGCTAAATATCACACCCAGCACAGATCTAAAATGCAGTCCATCTGCCAACACAGAAATCAGCCTCAGTTGTTAGAAGCACTGATCATCCTTATGACACGATTTTAATGAAATAATGCTTTGCTCGTCAGTGAAACTAAAATATATATATTATATATAGATAGATAGATTATATATATACATAGATGTATGTCTAATCATTCTGCAAAATACTGCATCCCAGAACTGGAGGTGAAGAGTCTTAAAAGGTAGACAGCACAACGTGTGTATTCAACATCTAGTCCTGGAACCTGCAAGAGCATGTATTGACCAGACCCATTTTTGCCCAGAGGAATTAAAAAATGATGGTGTGTGGATAAGTTCAGTGAAAAGATAACAAGTGATCACCCAGTAAATATATACCTTAAAAATAAAGTGTTTGCTCCGTATTTATTTATAGAAAAACCACAAAGAGCTTTGATTTATTCTGCATTCCAAGTCATGCCAAGAAACACAACACACAATAAATATGAACCTCAGACATGCTTACCCTCTGCCTCTCATGCTTCCAAATGTCTGTTTTACATGCCAGACCACCTCATCCTCTTTTAAAGCCCTACTTCTAATTGTTAAAAAAATCCTTTCTTCACACTTCCATAAAACATAACATAGAAACAAGGCTTCGTATTTGGAAGGTGTGTTTTAGAAGTACTTAAAGGTTATTTCCAATTTGAAAAATGGAATCACACTGTTACAAATAAAAAGTTTAAGTGTTTGTGTGTAAAGTGAACACAAATGAGAACATCAATCTGTTAAAATATGCTAGTAATATTATGTTTAATTATAATTAATAACAGAAATATGTTCAATAAATATTTCTGCTTTGTAATACAAAACAATCTGTCTCAGAAAGTCAGGAAATACCTCTCTTTCCCGTATTAACTCAGGAAGACTCAGCTTCTGAAGTCTGACCTTTTAGAAACTGGCAGGTCCAGATAACTGAAGAGATTTAGAAGAATCAGCCAAGCATCTTTCTGGGCTGTCAGTGACTTCTGTCACATTGGCAAAGCTTAAAAAAAAAAAAAAAAAAAATGAAGAGGATGTAGAGTTGTAGCAGACTGAGAATGGGACTTCATAAAATCCCACAGTAATTCTCATAGAGTAAAACACTGAAAAGAGCAAGCAATTCACCTCTCTAACTTAATCCCAAGTAAATACGTTCTCCTACGGACTCAAATATAAATCACAAGATCCTGAATTTTATATCAGTCAGAAGCAGAGACTGATGTTTGAGTGTGAGTTCTGGTACATAAATACTCCTTTAGAAGAACATACCAAATTCTTCTTCAAAGAAATAGAGATGAAGTGAACTGAGTAGATTACAAGACATTCCTTCTCTATTTTCAAGTTCTCTTTCTGTTCCCTGCATGAGATATTCCAACCACGCAAATATGCTCCTTCACATATCAGTAGTCAGACAAATGTCCTTCTTACAGAACATCTGGATTTCTAACTAGCTGCCTTCATTTTGGATGAAGATGTACTTAGCTGTCTCATAGCTACCATAAAGTAAAGGACAGTAATTAATTCTGCCAGCTTCTACTACATTAACTGAACTTACACTACTATACTCAACTAAAGTGGATAGTGGTAAAATTAATGTTTATTGTTTTTAATACATTTAATATTAGGCCTAACTGACAAATGTTCTTTTCCCTGCAGCAAAAGAAAAAAAAAAGTAAAAATAAAAAATTGCAGCTTTCTGTGCAGTGACAGCATGTATAAAAATTTATTCCTTGGAATTAATCAGACATATTAAAAGCAATCTATAACTGCCAAAAGACCCCAAGGCCATTTAAATTGTATACAGAGGGCAATACAATGTGTCTCATGGACTGAGCTGATTCTTTCCAAAAGAAACCAAGCTAGAAGAGAAGCTGAAGCTTAGTGGCTCAGGACTTCTACTTCCACTGGGCTTAACTTAAATGCACCTATTGGGGAGCAAGAATTAGCTGCAGTAGTCTTTAACAACCCCAAGTTAAACAGCCAGAAAAATGGGGAGGAAGTGATCCTTTTCTACTTTCTGCTGTATGTTTTGTTTTTAACTGTCTCCTTTCCATCTACCCAGAGGAAATTCTGCTCTCACAAGGCTTGTACCAAACTAGTCCTGGTGCAGGTGACAGCTCTAAATCCTAAACTTTGCAAATGTGATATTTCAATTAGAAATATACCTACAACCACTGTTTAATTACTGCTTTTTCCCCCCTCCCCTCTAGCACCATATCCATACTCTTGAAACAGAGCTTTTGTCAAGCTCCACTCTCTCCCTTCATAATAGGGTTCTACATAATAATATAAGGATTTGGTTCATACTCAATTACATTGGAAACTCAACCATTAATACATAAAACTATCCAGTGAGTAGGATATAGCACAACTTAGAGTAGGCTCAAAAATGGGCGATAAGAATGGAATTAAACTAATTGACTAATGGATCCATGTGGACACAAGAAAACATTGAGTTGAGTAATGTTCTACAAAAGCTTGAGAATTTGAAAGTGAGAATGTCATTTCCTACACTCATCAGGGACAAATGTCTAGACAGAAAGGCAAGAGTCTCACCAGCATGGTCTGTCTTATTCTTCTCTGAGCTCTTTCAAAAATTCTTCTTTAAAAAAAAAAAAATTCTGTCTTTATAGCCTGTTAACTTTCTGGAGTATTTAATATCCAAAATATTTGCAAAACTAGAGAAACTAGAGCCAAATATAATAAAATCTGTGTATGAGAAGACATTAAAGCTCAATGAACTACCTACTATTTGATATGGTCTACCTATGGCTGCCAGGCATTTCCCATCCATGCTGCCACTAGCACAATGTTGACGCAATAGCTATTTGCTCATGTGGGCAATTCTTAAATAAAATTAAAACTAGCTCAAGCCAAGAAAAGCCCAAGCACATCCTGACTTTCTACGTTTGTCAGCCCAGTACAAAGTATATGGCCTCTTACTAGCAATGGTTGGAACCCCAGATGTAATACGTATAAAGCAAATATGATATACAAAATGGAACAAGTTTAGTATGAGGACAATACAATCACACCATCAGACAAAATATCAGTGGTTTACAGACTGACAGTTTGCTAATTATATATTATATATATAATATATAAATATTTAGAGATAAATTAGATCACTTAACACTCTGAAACCTTTTAGGTAGAGCTTGAAGTAACAGAAGGTATTACTGTATGGAATTCACATAAGAATTTCACGGTATTTTATACACAGAAAAAAAAAATGAAGCATGTATGGGCGAAAAGATCAAAGGAGAGTTCAAGCATGGAGTCTTATAAAGAGTGAATAAAAGACCAGAGTATGCAATTTTGAAATAAATTCTACATTACAAGGATTCTCTTTCCAGTTAGTGTTTGGTATTTTAACCTTGTGTATTTTCGCTTTTCACAAATTGTGATTTGTTTCCTAAAGTCTCCCTTTAAAAAGTGATTTGTTTTACTCTCTTGGAAAGCACAGTGGAAAGAGTAATTCCTACAAACATCTTTCAAGTTCACCCATAGCCCCTGTGACTCTACAGCTCAAGGTGCTTCTCTCCTCATGAATTTCCTGTGGCTGTTATATTGCAAAACTTTTACAGCCTTCTAACACTAAGTGCTTTAAAACTGGCACCCTTCTGAGAGCATCTTCAGCTGTCTACAGAACCTTTCGAACTTTCTTTAAATAGAGAGGATGGTTATCTGCAAGCATTTATTGAGAGACCAGGTTCAAGCATACATTATAAAACCAAGGGAATGCAAAATAAAACCAAATTACTAACATCAGAGATTCTAGTTTCCCACTTGTGACAATAGCTACCAGTGAGACATAACCTTCACTGCCAGGCTAGAGCTATAAAGTGGCAGCAAACCGGGGAGGGATGCAAATCAAACTAATGGTGAGCAGGGCATCTGCATTCCCTTTGAAGTCCTGTGTCATTCTTCTGCAGCTATCATTAAGGGCAGCTGAAAGATAGGACAATGTGGGTGGCATTGTGCCCAGGCTGCTAACTTTTGGTATCAGCAAAGAAAACTTTATGCAGCAAGCATAACTGGGGCTTCCCAATAACACCTCTCTGGGAAGCCTGTGCCAGAGCTTAGCCACCCTACTCTTGTACATCAGCATAAGGCTTGAACAAGGCTAAGAGATCTTGGCCACTCTGCCACCACACTTACAGGTTTGAAGTGTCTATAGGGTCTTAGGTGGGCATTTACACCTTAAATGCTTGATTCATCAACTTTGACAAGAGAGGGGCAGAGAGAAACTATTAGATCCAGAAAGCCATCTGGGTCTGAAATCAAACTTTTAAGAAAATGAACCTGCATGCAGGAAGACAGCTGACAGGAAGAGAGCTGCTTATAGACCTATTTTACATCTAATCCGTCTTTCACATTACTCTACGATTACTCTGTTTAAAGAGTTAATTACCTTATATTCTACTAAAACATGGCTTTCAGCTTACAAGCTTTATTACCTTCTTTAGCTGCTCATGAAACAGGAAGGGAAGAAACAGGTATAACCCAAAGCTCTAGTTGCCAGGGGTCCTGTCACAAATATATTAAACTTATTTACTTAAATTGCTCTCAGAATGTTTTTATTTCCACATAAGTGCATAAACAAGAGAATTGCATGCCAGCTCTTCTTTCCCTAAACAGGAAAAAAAAACAATTACAGAGAAGTCAGTTCCACCATAAGTGGATTCAGTACTCACTTTTTAAATATTATATATGAACTTTTCTATTGGAAGCTGGGGACAGAGAGAAAAATAACTAGACTTTACTGACACACTAAAAGGGAAACTTGTCACAGCAAGGCAATTTTAGATGCCAAGGTAGCACCAGCAGAGAAGGGCTGGGAGAAACAGCAGTTTGTAGGTTTTGGGTTTTTTTTTTAAAGCATTGAAACCAAAACCATGTTGAATACAAAGAATTTAATGAACTTGTGTGAGATAGAATGTGACATGTTACTTGTTTTAGTGCAATTATTAACAAACTTTTTAAAATGCTATACAACTAAGCAAAAAGGGGGAAGAACTCCTCGACAGCAGTCCTGTAGAGAGGGACTTGGGGGTCCTGATGGACGAGAAGCTGGACACGAGCCAGCAGTGTGTGCTGGCAGCCCGGAAGGCCAACTATGTCCTGGGCTGCATTAAAAGAGGAGTGGCCACCAGGGAGAGGGAGGTGGTGGTCCCCCTCTACTCAGCTCTTGTCCCCATCTGGAGTACTCCGCCCAGGCCTGAGGCCAGGGAGATCTCATTGTAGCCTTCCAATACTTGAAGGGAGCGTATAAACAGGAGGGGGAATGATTGTTCACAAGGGTGGATAGCGATAGGACAAGGGGGAATGGTTTTAAACTGAGACAGGGGAGGTTTAAGTTAGCTATTAGGAGGAAGTTTTTCACACAAGAGGGTGGTGATGCACTGGAACAGGTTGCCCAGGGAGGTTGAGGATGCCCCATGCCTGGAGGCATTCAAGGCCAGGCTGGACGTGGCTCTGGGCAGCCTGGTCTAGTGGTTGGCGACCCTGCACTCGGGGGTTGAGACTAGATGATCTTTGAGGTCCTTTTCAACCCAGGCCATTCTATGATATGATAGCACAAAACCTAGAAGAACATCTGAACAACCCTGAACTTGGTGGATAATGAAATACAGATAAGATTTCATATCAGAGAAGATGAAAACCAAATATTTTTGATGGCCAAACACACACACACTGATTGTAAAATCCAAAAGCAGTAGCCACTAGATGACAAGATCCAGTTCAGATCCTCAGCTTCTGGCTATTTAAGTTCAGGTAATGAAATGTAACATATAGTAATAATTTACATACAAAGTATTTGGAATGGAAAGGGATTCATTTCATGAATGGTGGATGTTTCAGAATTTTTTTCCCGAACTTCATGTTATATCACTAGGCTTATACATATGATATGTCTGACAGTGATGTGACACCATTTTCTTTTGAAATAAGTTTTTGTTGTTGCTGTTTTCCCCCCACCAGAAAGGGATATTTTAAAGAGGAGTCCAGCTTACTGGCATGTTATCCAACTTCTTAGATGACAAAGGAGATCTATCCTGAACCCCCCAAAATTTGTTGTTATGGAACTCTATTAGAAAACATCAGACATTAATGACAGAGTCAAAATACGTCAAGAATGCATCCATGAGACACTGAGGTTGCTCTACAAATACGAGCCAGTATCAAGGGACACGATTTGGCAAGCAGCACAGTGTCAAACCACCAAAATGGCACTGAAGTTCAAAAAAATTGCCTACTTAACTGACATCTTTCCTTCACATCATTCTGACACAAGGTGAAGAGCAGTCAGTCTGATCTGGAAGGAAACTACAAATGATACTTCCATTTAGCAGACCATGAGAATGTCAGAAATTTGAATGAGTAGCTGACATGAAATATAGTGAGGTAGTGGGAATACTCATGCTCAGGATTAACACAATGACAAGTTAATTTTGTTTTGGGGGGCTTGGGGAGTAATTATAGTTATGATTTTAAGATTTGGACTTGTATCTCTATGTATTGGTTGCCTCACTTTTTAAAACTTGGGTTTGCCAGTAGGCAGCCCTGTTCTGCTCTTGCACTTGTCTACACCTATTTGGAGCCTCATGAGCCTACCTAGACTGTTAGATTCATGGGCAGCATCTATTTTCCTTTTCTTTTTTTGATATTTAAAACTGTCTTAACTACTGACCAAATCTTTCCATCTAAATTTCAAAGACAGGCAGGAGTCTGCTTCTATGGAAATATTCAAGGCCCATATGGACACCCACCTGTGTGACCTACTGTAGGGGACCTGCTTCAGCAGACGAGTTGGATTCAATGATCTCTTGAGGCCCCTTCCACCCCTTGCGATTCTCTGATTCTGTGAGCAACCTCTGGGAAGACGGACTGTTCCTACGCACTTCAGTCCCCTCTCCTTCCCAGCAGCCTAATTTGCAACAGTGTCAGCACTCATTAGATTCCTCCATGACTCAAAACACTCTGCAAGACAAAAAGAAAGATCACAGTACAGTTCACAAAATGATCCATTTGATCAATACACATGTTAACAAGAGATAGGAAGAAGGATCAAGTACCTAGCTCATCAAGCAGCTAAAAATTCACTGTTGCCTTACTCTCGTGCTCCATACCAACAAGCTTTGGATTTACTTCCATCTCTCTTTTGTGCATATTCTTCTGAACATGGAAAAAGTTTTGCTCTTTTGAGTCACTGCCAACTAAAGACATGACAAACACATTCTTTTTCATATAACATAACAGCACATTTAATAGCAAGGAAGCGGAGCAGGGAGATGCTCTATTCTGCCACTGCTCAGCATTAAGGTCTCGAGCTACCTGTGACCATCTCCAGCAATTTTCTGTTGCTCCAGCTCCTAGTTTATGAATCCAAACCTGGCAAAATTGATTTTCTTAAGCTCAGTTGACAGGTGTTTTATTTTCATAATATCAGCTAAATATTAGCATGTAATGTCTGCTTTAACGATCACCATTGCTGCTGAGAATGTTTGGGGGGGGGGGGGGGGTTTGTAAATCAAATGTACATTGACAGACATTTGTATTGGAGTAAATTTTGTGAATAATGCCTGCAAAACAATTTAAGAGTTTGTCCGGTCAAGATTCCCCAAACCCTTGGTCATTTCATATGAAATGAAACAGGAAATATTTCTTCATTGTAAGTGAAGAATATGATGAAAACTATTCCCATTCCAATTATGTAGAAATTCAGACTAGATTAGATACACTGGTACATTAAATAGGGCAAGCAATGAAGTAAGTATAAACAAATGTCATGTTAGAAAACCAACAGAAATTGCTAGAATTAATATTGTGAAAGTCATTAATAGAAGAGTAAGTAATACAAAGTGTATGCTATTATTAAATGCTTTTACTAATGAAACTATCAATAAAATTTAGAGACTGTTATAATAACATATTTTGTAAAAATTAGAAAACAAAAATCTTAGGACAAGTCAGTTTTCTGGTTTACAACCATTAATCTGAATAAGCATAGTTTTTATTTGTATTCTGCCAGTCAGGATAGAAACTTCAGAGAAAGTAGATGAGCTTTATCATTCAAGGCTGAACTTTCTTGCATTTGCTAAAAGCCATCCATAATGAATTAGGTACATTAACTTAGAAGGAAATACAAACAGCAACACAAATATGAATTGCTGTGCAAATATTGAAAGCAAATCAGTGACATGAACTGATAATATATGGAAACACTGAAAGCTTTCTGGTGTACCATATTCTGATACCCACAACAGAAGTTTGTAAATACCAATATATCAATCAAAATATCAATACAGCAAACAATTTCAGATGCAACAGCAACTCTTCCAGTCAACTTAGTGAGGATTCCATATTTAGAGCTTTTCCAGTTGGAGTTATTTTAGTATTTTCAGCCTTCTAGGGAGTGGGGTTATTATTTTTAACAAAGCAAGGCGTCTTTCTGTTCTTAGTCAACTATCCTTATCATCACAACACTTGAACACTGATTTAAAATGTTTGCTTTCCCAGTAATGAAATCAGGAGGATGCTGTTTCTAATCTTCCTTTGGACTCTTGATTAAAATACATAAATATATATCTATATCTATGTATGTATGTAGCTTTGTGATGGTTTTGATCTACGCTCCTGACGCTTTACTTTGAAGTAGGTTCAAAAAAAGAAATTCCTAGCATATGCCAGTACCATTTGTACAAGCATAGGAAATCCAGAACTACTGTAAAAAGACATTAAATACAAAGAGAGACAATTGTTTTAAATTGATTCACTTTCACAAAAAGTGATAGTATTCAAATGTTTTAGACTCCTTTGAGATGTACTAAATATTTCACGTTATATAATCCATTACCTCTGACAATTTAGTATGTTTTTTAAAATTAAGAGGTGACCAAATGGCAATGGTGATTCAGGAGCAAATACTTTAAGTATTTCAAACTAATAACTTAATTTTGAGTTATTTTCATTTATCAAACACATAAATTTATGCATCAGTTCGGTTTTTCCTCTAGTGCTCAATTCCTGCTTAAAGATCACTTACATCTTTGCAGTTGCTTCTTCAAAAGCTTACTTGATGAATAAGCTGTTTCCCTAGAATTGCAACCATTGTTTTTGGAAAGCCAACAACAAAGCAGTGCTTCCAAACATGACTGTAACCTTTAAGAAAGGTGATGCTCATGTTACATAGCCAACTATGTCTTCAAAAGGAAACGGACCTTGCTTACCACTGCTCTTCACTGTATTCAGTACTAAATACACGATACCTGATCAGTATGAAAAGCATGTGGCCTCGTATAAACGAAAACAATTATCCCGCATAAAAACAGCTAGCAAATTACTGTCCTTTACATTACACATTTGTTCTATATAATGACAACTTGGAAAATGAGTTTACACGAGACTATCAACTTTACCTGAAGGTTTCCAGGAATATCTTGCAGGGAAGAATCTATGATGCATCCCCTGCCATGAGCTGAAGTATAGCATTTACCACATCATAGAGTCATAGACTCATTGAGGTTGGAAAAGACCACTAAGATCACCTAGTCCAACTGTAGAGCTGTCACCATCATTCCACTAAACCATGCCCCTAAACACCACATCTACACATTTCTTGAAGACTTCCAGGGACAATGCCTCCATCACTTCGTGGGCAGCTTATTCCAATGCCTCACCACTCTTTCTAAGTAGAGATTTTTCCTTACACATCCAACCTGAGCCTCCTCTGACACAACTGAAGACCGTTACCTCTCTGTGTTCCTGAAGCTTAGACTCAAAGGGGGGCAAAATGGATTAATGAATGACTGTTTACAATTTGGCTTTTATAAAATTTCTGTACCAACTTTGCATGAGGACTGTACAAAGGAAAATAAAATTCTTCCTTTATTGTTTTATAATAATATATTTATGAGGCACTATCTCCATCTTAAATGATTCTGTCCCCATTTTCATCACATTTCTCTCCAAGTAAATAAAATTTCAATTTAGGCATAAATACATAGAGTATTTCCAGACACAGTATCTTTTCTGCTTTTTTTCTTCCAGAGCTCTACATGGAAAAGTCTCTTTTATATTACACATCATGATAAAACCAAGTATGAAGCAAGCCTCTTTTCTCACAGCATGTGTCTGAGCAGGCTGGGGGCAGCAGCATCAGATCCTTTACAGTCGCTGAGAACCGCAAGGCAGTTGTGAATCAGTAAATGTACAGCATCCCTAAGCACAGATCAACTAAATCTATTTCATTTCAGGCTAACCTACACTATGAAACACATACTTGGTTATGCCTTTTGTATTATTTCCAATCTAGCTCAGATTTGCATTGTAAACAAATCAATTTGCCACTTTAATTGTTTAGCTCTGAGTCAGCTTACAGGGCTGAGAGGGCAGACAAAACATAATAAATGGCTTTGTGTCCAGATTTTATCACAAGGAGCAGAACTAAATAACTTATGATCCCAGTCAGTTCTATTGAGTTATGAACTAGCTCTTCCTCCAGAGTAAGTTAAAATTCTAACTGCATACAAAAAGCCAAGTGAACACATTTCATTACTCTTGCAGGGAAGTGCAGAAAGAAAAAAAAAACAGAGGTAGAACTAAGGTAAATACATAACCCAATGCCTCTCCAGTGGATTGTTTTCTAAACCTTCTAGTTTTATGCATTGGTATTTGAATGTATTTTCTGCCTGTGTATTCAGAAGAATCAGTAGAAAAACCTAAGTTGCTGGAACATGACAAAGTGAGAGCTCTGTGATGACAGAAGTTGCTACCATAAATAAAGAAAATGTCCTAAAAGCAATGACAATTTTCTGCTGTTTTCCAACAAGCAACCTCATCCCAATTCAAGAACAATTGTTATTTTAGTTAGCATTTTGGAAAAAAGCGGTGAGCAAAAGGAATAGAAACTAAGTAAATGGAAAAGTTCCAGAGTATAGACAGAACGGAAGCTGGCATTTACTCTACAGTAAGGATCCCTAGTTTTAGAAACATACAGATTACTATCATTGTATATATGCACAACAAAGAGGAATACACAGACTTATTACCCAAGAGCAAGGCCAAAGTCCCTGAACGGGATAAGCATACACAGAGGAATGTTTGTTAGATGCGATATGAAGGTGAACTAAGAAAAAGCAACTGCATAATTCTGCAAAAAGTTACAGGAAGGCATCAGGCTATATTCACCATTTAAAGGCAAAATTTTCGTCAACTTCAGTAAGTCTAGGATTTTGTGTATGGAAGAAAATTGCAAAAATTGAAATACATGGACTCAGTGAAACAAAGACAGAACAAGCTTAAACGTTACCAACAAAAAATATCTGATATTTGAACTAAAAGCAATCTATTTCAACATTTTTGTTTCTGCAATGATTAAATGAACCTACAGCCATCTCATGCATGAATGATAAAACACATATCAAGTTTTGTTTGTTTGTTTGTTTTTTTAGTAAATGACAACCCACAATCTCCAATTCGATTCCACAAATGGGTAAGACTCATACAAATTACGTAAGTAAAAAATTCAACACAGTAAGATCTTGGAAGTCACTGCACAGTGTTTCAGGCTAGTATTTGAGGATAGCTCATGAGAAATACATCATACTAGCACAACTAGTAGTGCTCTGAAATAAAGGAAGATCATCCGTTCAGATTCAAACTGAGCAGCTAATTTGTAGATGGATGAAAACTGATCAAGAAAAATGCATATTAAATGAAAAGATCAAAATTAGGTAACAAATCAAGTTCTCTTACATAGTTTACAGAACACTCAATTTTTATTTTTATTTTTTGTAAATGGAATAAATTTAAACTAAATAATATGGACTAAAACCCAAGCAAGCCTCAATAGGAAAGAATTTTACAGAGACCATCATAGAGGAAGTGTTATCATCTATTCTCAGACTGGAGAACTAAAAAGAGATTTGAGGAGCAGTTTGCAAAGAATTTTCAGAGCAAAAAGTTTGAAACTTTTGAAACTCAAAGAAAGAAGCCAACAAGGAACTGAGAGGGACAGTTCAACAATAAAAAGGGTGAAGGAAGCTCCTGAGATGACTAAGACCATAGCAGAAAGCTCACTTACCGTTTTGGTGGTCCTCATCAAAAATGTCAGGAAGATTCCTGCAATCAGATTATTTCTCCTAGCAGAAAGCTCAGAGAACGTAAGGTAATAAACCAGATGGAATGATCAGATGTCACGAGGGCCCAATAGGATTCACCTGAGAGCACTGTAGATATTAACAGTAATAAAGGCTATTGAAGTAACTGCCACTGGATTGGAGATAATCTTATATTATGAACTAAAATAAAGGTCAAATAGCAAAGGATGGGTCTAAGTGGTCATTTTTCAGGATGGAGGATTAGGGTTAAGGATCCCCAAGGATCACTTCTAGGACCATTTATTTCAAGTACAGTCAGTAAATTCAACACTAACTAAGCAGTCAGTTCAAATTAAATAATAACCAGTGAAAGGATACTAACAGTACAACTAAGCTCTTTCAGCTGGTCAGCCTGCCAATGGCATAGAATGCCAGCAGGACATTCCAATTATGAGTAAGCAGGCAAAAATGTAGGAAATCAAAGTTCCAATACAGAAGAGTATATTCAGGGAAAATAGCGTAAACCATACTTAGATGATGATTACCTCAGAATTGCAAGTCAAAACTCAGAGATTATGGAGCCATGCTTGTCAAATTGTTCTTTCTAGTCAAGCTGGCCAAATGTAATTTAGCAGCCAAAAATTTAAAAAAAAAGGGGGGGGGGGGAAGGGGGAAGGAGAACAGAGCATTTGGCCCTAGGAACATTGCTAAGAACAATGAAGGGTTCATATAATCCCACATCTTCAATACAGTGTGCAATGCTGGGCAAGGTCAGTTTACAAGCATGTAGTGGAGCTGGAAAAAGTATAATGGAGGCAACTGTAATTTTTAAAGGGTTGGAGAAGCTGCCCTAAGAAGAAAGATTAAAAAGAGAGGATAGAAGAAAGTCTAAGGGAAAGGGAATAAAGTTTTCTAAGATCATACAAACAACATGAAGAACTTTATCTTCTCACCTTTTAATGCACCACAAGTAGGGGGCATATGGTGAAACTAAAAGGGAAATAATTTTATCAAGAAAAAAAACAAGAAAGTACTTCTTTACACAGTGGATATCAAAGTTCTAGGACTTGCTGCTGGAGGAAGAAGGCTGGAGGAAGATACTATCAGAAGGTTCACAAAGGAATGAGATATTCATGGACAGCAGGTGCAAAGATCAAGACTCACAGTACTAAAAGGATAAAAATGAATTCTAACAGGTAGGGATGTAGCCTCTCATGTCCCTGATACAACTCCAACTGCTGAGGACTTATCTGCAGAAAGTAAGTAGGCTTACATGCTTCCCCTAGGTAGCATCTCTTTCTACCACTGCAAGAGAGAATACAGGCAAGAAAAAAATCTGCCCCAGAAGTAAATGTGTTTAGGGAAACACAAAACAAATTTACAACTAAATTAACTCAACTTCTGCCTGTATTTTAGTGAAAAGGAGAACGGATTTTGCAGTCACTTTAAGGAACTGAGCATATACTCTTATACAAAGACTGACTGATGTTTGAGTTTTGTGGTGGATGTTTTAGAGTAAGGCTTTGCTGGCTTTGGCATATCCCACTTCAAAGGTGAGATGAAAAAGAGCAACCTTACCAGGATCTGGCACCCCTCTGTTTGATGCTTGAATAGTCCTCGTCAAACCTTTCACCAAGAGAGGGAATATATCAACTGACAAAATGGTAATACATGAGAGACGCAGTTAAAAAAAAAAAACACAAAACATGCTTTTAGAAGGGAATTCAGGTATAAACTATGGTGCACCCTTAACCATAACAGCAGAGATGAGATCTTGACTCCGGCAAAAGCTCACTGCTGTGTAGAACTTGCTTTTAAAAGTTGTATGAGGAAGGAAATCTGTAAATAAAACCTGAGAGTAAGTCCTTACTACACAGTAACTACAGATTTTTAATCAGTCTCTGGCCTTGCTTCTTTCATAGAATCAAAAAGAGGCTTCAGCTCATAATTCCCAAAAATAATTGAGGAGTTTGGAAAAACAGACAATATAAAATTGCCATTTTCAATGCCACAAGTAATTTATTACTGCTAACCCCACACTTTACCAATCATTTCTATCACCTCTCTTTGGCTCTGAAATTCTTTGTAGAACTACCACCCATGCAGAATGGTTTAGTCTCTTTTTACCTCATACACAGTCATGTTAGCCATGTCTAAACTACTTCAGTGTTTCCTAAGATCCAGAGTAAAGGAAGCCGAGACATTCTTTCAAAAATCCCAAATGCAGTATCCATGGAGGAAGAAAAAATCTCAATAACAAAAAATCTGGCTTCAATCAGTTTCTATTCAGGCTCTGCTCAGACAAAAAGAAAAAAAAAAGTAAGACAGCCCCAGGAAGCGCTAAGCAGTTCTGTCCATTGCTGTAAATGGTGATTACACGCTCTTATGAGATACTTTTCAGTTCTCAGGTGGCCCATAAGTCATTCTTCCCAGGTCAAAATTTCCTATTTAACTTTTTCGAAAAGACAAAAGAAGAAATTTTTTTGTCATATTCATGTTGATTGTATTTTGCTTATACAAGCAATAAAGTACTAGAAAAATAATTTCAGACCTGGTATAAAATTTACTTAAAGTTAATTCACTTCTTATCCCTAATTTCTATTCAACATCAGTATTATTTTTTTTTATTCTTAAAGCCACAATTAGGACAAGGGATCGAAAGTGCTTCTTCAACCACTATGTGGCTATTATCACCATACACTGTATTATTAATAAAGGGCTAGCATTAACTGTTATTTCTGAAGGAGAGTCAAACAAGCTCTGTTTATAGTACAGCCAAGAGCAAGATGACTCTACTAATGAGTAACAAATTGCCACTCTGATCGGAGCCAGCTGTCTAGCAAAGAAGCTGGAATCATGCATGGTTCTTTTGGAACGCTTTCTTTTGTAAAACATGGGCTCGGTGCAGCACTACTTATTTAGCACTTCTGCATGCTCATTTGAGATTAAGTGATAGCTACCAAGTTAAAACAGATATAAAGTCATCTCTGTCATGTAATCATATAAACTGGGATTTATTTTATTGTATTTTATTTTGTTTTTAATTAGGACAGTGAAAACTTAGGTCCAAAATGAGCATGTATGAAAGTCCATGATTTAAAACAGCAGTCTTCAGAAATACCCTGTTATCTCTTGCATCTGTTCTACTTCAGCTGGCTTACAGAGATTTGCAGTGAAACAAACGATCATTTTCCTTTTCTGAGGCTGTCCCATCTTTATGTTCCTACAGCCTGACAAGGAGGGTTGGAAGGAAAGTGGGACAGAAAAGACACTTGTTCACAAATTCCTCACCACCCTCCAGCAGATCATGCTGACTGCATGCTGGCTGACTTTCATTTTCCAGGTCTGTAATTGCTTGTCCCAGTTACATCTTTTTCTGAGGCCACCTCCCTCTCTGCAGATGCCTAAGCAGCATTATCATGTTTGAAAGGCAAGTGAAAGGAACAAAAAGCACTGGGAAGTTTGATTAACTCTCCTCCTTGTCAACCCAAATGCAGGTTTTATTCTCTTATCTACATAAGACTTGTAGGTGCACAGCTTCTTCTCTCATTGGAGCTTCTTCATCTGTTCACTCCACAAGGAGATAACAGGTTTTCTCCATTCCTATACAACCCCTGCAGTTGGCAGTCTGATAAAGGATGAACTGTTCTGCCAGAACCTCTCACGTAAGCAGGCTAGAATTTATGTGGATACGCTTCCACCTTGCAGGAGACAGAAGCTTTTTCACCAGGGAGATGAACAAAACAGGAGCAATATGCAGCAACCTGTTTGTCTCCCTCGAACACCAATTCAGGCTCATTTCCAGTCTAGTCCATGCTTTTGGATGTTTGGTTCGTGAAGTATAGAATTTCCATCACTTTCAGAGCAATTAAACAAAAAGTCTTTGGGACTGCTCATTATTTGTGGGTGTTTTTTTTTTCAGGGGGGTGGGAGTGGTAGTTTTCTGAGGGGACATTAAACACCTGAGGACCGATCCAAGAATATCATTACTGTTTCAAGTCAGATGCATGAGTTAGAAAGAAATAAACATTACAATGAAACAGGAACACAGTCTCTTAACCCCAGCCAAGCATCTTTTCTTCTAAAATATTCTCTTTCATATAAGATGATATGTAGACATATGTCAGTGACATTACAGGCTTAAATCAGAATGAAAGTATAAGATAGCCTGAAGAAGCTACACTGGTTTAGTAACTGGTGAGGGTCAAAGATGTTACAGATGTGCTGCCGGCTTTCCATGCGTATGGCTTGTGCTTGCCAGAGCAAGACAACTCCTGGCAAGCCACTCACTTTTAATGAACTTCATTTAAGAAAACAACTGTTCTCCAAAAATGTGCCCTAAAATGGGTTGTCTGCTCACATTATTTCTGTAGTGTTCACAAAAAAGTCGCATGAATTTATGGCTTCAGAGAAAGACAGATTAAAAAAAAAAAAAAAAGACAGGGACAGTGCTCTTCGTGTGTGGGCCAGAAGCTGTGTTCCTGCTTATCTAAATGTCGTGGTAGAGTCCACAGATATTTATTGTAGCATTTTCAGAACAAAAGGAAAGTGCTTTTGGAGCCCAGTAGCATGGATTCTTACCTATTTTCTTTCTATTTTCCCCTCATTATTACACTGTCACAGCCTTTAGCATAATAACTCTTTCCAGCACTAATAGAGGCTGAGAGCAGGGAGTTTGAAGACATTTATTATTCTGCTTTAACAAGAAAAAAAGATGAAAAATCGGAACCTAAGACTGGCCCAAGGCTAACCACGATCTAATGGAGGTAAGTTAATGCTAAAGGTCCCATGAGAGGCCAGATTTAATCACTACATTTTGGATGCATGTTTAAAAAAAAAAAAACACAAACAAAAGGCCTACATATAGATTCACAAACTATATTTACAATACAGGTTCAAGCAGTTTTACACATTCCTTAAAAGAACAGAAGTACCTATTTTATCAGAAAACATCCAGGTTTGGTAATGAATTGGCTTATCTTCACTAAAACCAAGAAATCAAAAAGCCCCAGTTCCTCCTGTCATGCATCTTACCAGCGGTGGGGAAAGGGAGATGAAACCAAACAGAAGTAAAATTCCAGTATAATTCAGACTCCTTCTATAAAAAGCTACAAAATATGATTTCATCATATTTTCATCATATTTTATGATTTCAACTCACCAGTGTGTGTCAGCATTGGGTGCACGTGCCAGGGGCGTGGTGTGGGGCAAGGCCCTGTGCAGAGCTCAGCCAGCTCCAGCACCCCACTGCTGCGTGCCCCTGTGCCCCACAGCCAAGATGGCGGCGCCTCCAGGAGAAAATGCCTCCAAAGGGGGAAAGGGGAGAAAGTGTGAGAAACAACCCTGCCAACACCAGGCCGAGGAAGAAGGAGCAGGGCAGTTTTATGGACAAGATGACCAGTAGAGAGGGTTGGGATGTCCGAGTCACCACTAAAAATCAGTAACAAAACAGAAACTTGTCTTTATTAGAGGTCTGGAAAGGACCGTGTTAGTGATGTGCTCTCTGAGAGCACTCAATCTGGGTGACTTGAATTATTCATTGCAAATCTTCGACAATTCCACCAGCCTCCTGCCCCCAACTTTTTCTCATATTCACACTAATAAGAGAGTCAAATATGAGCTATTTTAGGCACTTGGGGAAATTTCTCACAGCAGCAAAAATCGGTATTTAGAAAAGCAAATGCTACATTGTTAAAAAATAATGACCTTTGTGATTTACAACACATGAAAGTGCTTGGGTATTTAAAATGAATAAAATTATAAAAGACACTAAGGACTGAGGTTACTGAAGTTTATTCACCACAGAAAAACTGTGAGTAAGAAGTAAACTTTCAGCTGTGATTTTGCAGTCACCGGTTAACATTTGAAAATTTTACCACTTTCCTAAGCTTATGAGAGAGCCAAACACGCTAACCAACTGGGATATATATTTGCCTTGAACACGAGAAGTAAATGTGGAAATAAGACATTTACAATAGATGAGCTATTAGAAACATTGCAATGAATGAAACAGACTCTCAGAAGCAGCAGAGTATGATGATTCAGCCCTCTCTCTCATCGGGTCCTTCTTTCCTCCCACACCTGTACAGTCTTCTTCCATCCCTCTACCTGACCCTCAAATGGATCATTTCAAAGAGCTTGAAACTAAATCTTTTACTCCTCCTGCTCCTAAATTTGGTGATCTAATGTTTGTGGAAAATGATACTCAATAACAGAAACCAACATCTAATAATATATAAAGCCTTCTAACCTATTGAAAGCTCCTCCTTGGACTCATATTTGCTGCTAGGAGACTGGCTGCTCCTTAAGATTCATTCACCCTGCAGTCATCCTACAAACACGCCTAAACCAGCTATACACAAGCTAGCTGAGGTTCTGCTAGCAGTGACTGTGCTGGTAGTGCAAAGCTCAGCGCAGGAGGCAATGCCTAGTGCACAGGGTCAGACTGGTAGCTGTCTACAGTGGCAAAAAGCCCCAAGCTATTTTTTTTTTTTCCAAGGCAAGTTTAGTACATCTACATGAGAATCTGTAGGGAACCATAAGGACTGCAAATGTAGATTTGCAGTCTTTGTTCCAAGAATTTGTACCTGTAAGGATTTCCCCTCAGAGAAAACAGGTAATTACTTCCCTAAGCCTGAATGGATCCCTGAGAACTTGTGCAAAGATCAAGATGTTTTCTTTAGTCTTACAATGTCCACAACCTTATAACCTGATAACAGTAATAAGTGCTCGAAAGTTTCCACAGTTTCAGAATGGGTTTTTGTGTCACAGAAATGAAGAGTTTGTAAAACTTTTCTGAAAATATGATTGGCAAACTAGCAACATTTCTGCAGACTTTGACGGGGTGATATAGAGACCAACTGCTCTACTTTCTTTAGTAACAGTCTGAAAAGGAGACAGGGTGGAGATAACAGACGCATTAACCCTCATCAGTGGACACCCATCTTCCTTTACATGGCATGTTTGATAAATTCTGCTGAGAGTAGAAGGGCAAAGGATTTCACTGAGTTACTGAAAAAAGAAGTCAGTACATTCAAAATACTGCCTTTGAAAAGCATAACCACTCCTAAGTCACAGCCCAGCAAAAAAAAAGTGGTTTTTTTTCTATACCAAAGGCATCGACTATCAAGTATGAAAAAAATCTATGCTCAGTGTAGTGATTCTATGTGTTGCTGAAGCCAGATAATTGATACCATTGCCACAATATAAAGATACTTCAAGTATTTTGTACATTGAAAAAGCATGTAATAAAACTGGAAAAGATCGTCTCAGTGCAGTTCAATACACAAGTAACTGCAAAAAAAGAATTGTGAGTTTTTCTGCCTCCTGGATAGTTAACACTGCTTTTAATTTCATCTCTGTCTTTTCAAATTATCATCTGCAGAAGCTCATGACCAAAAGTTTGCCCTGGTAATAGCTGACTGTTCTCTTTGATATTATCACTCCTTGCTCTTTATGGACAGGCCAATATTCATTGTGATTAGCAAGGGACAGCCCTGTCTATCCAGATTAGTCATGAATACTTAGCAGTTCACTCCCTGCATCATCACTAATTGCTGTAAAAGAAAATGTCTGCTTTTTTTTTTTTTTTTTTAAACAAAGACCATAATTTTCTCTCTCCAGGGAAGACAACACTTCACTTGTATTCACTACATTTGGTGAAAATTTGTTTCAATCAGTAATTCTAGAAGATACTACCTTATTGGTCAGCTTTTTTATTTACTGCCTAAGATTTAGTGTTCCATTAACCAGTACTAAAATATTACATTCTAAAAACAGATTCAAAAAGGCATTATCAGGTGACTCAGCTATTCCAGTATACTTAAGCTACGTAACCATGCATTTCTAGAAGATTATAATCCTCAGGAAAGTTTAGTGACAAGTCCTTCTGCCATGTGAATGACTGTGGTTGATAACATGTGTGTCTCATCTTACAAACATACAAAGGTTCTATTTCTATTCTCGGTTTAATTCATGTTCCTGAAACATTAATAAAAGTTAAAAAAAAAATCCAAAATAAAGCCCATCACTTTCAGTGTTACACACAGTTCATGGTTTCAGCATTCCCCTTTGTAGGAAAACACTTGGACGCAGGGCCACCCCGACAGTCGGCAAAGGGAAAAGACAAACCCCTGCCCGCCCGCGTGGGGAGCAGCAACTCAGTGTGAGTTCAAACAGCTCCATTTTATTAGGACAGCAGCCCTCTCTTATATAGCACACTTGTTTACAAGACAGGTGCCCCACAAATATCAGAACAAGAGAGGTGTCCCACAAACATCAAAAGTGTCTCACAACGAAGTGTCTCAAAACAATATCATTTCCCAGGCTATTTTTGAGCACAGCACCTGCTGTTAATTAAAGCACTACAAGCACTAAATTCCACACATACACAGCTTACTTCTTATCTAAGGTCATACCGTAAATCTTTGAGAAAAGTCAGCTACACGCTACCAGGCATGCAATGTTTCCCAACACCCCTTATTTGGATGGTCTTTTTGACAGAAATTTAGTCTTTCCTTAAATGTTATGGTTATAAAATTATCCGTTATTTTCCTTGTCTTCAGAGACATTTTTTTAAAAAGTTCTTTTTAACTGATCTGTTGTTGCAATGTCTTTCAGTTGAGATTTATCTAAAAGAAGGCCAGTTCTCATACCCTGAAGCATAACACAAACCAAAGCTCAGTAAGTGAGGACAACTGAGGCATTCCCTGCACAAACATGTTCCTTAGCTACACTAGTGCACTTAAATAGATACCTATGAAATG
This sequence comes from Numida meleagris, assembly GCF_002078875.1. Lineage (NCBI taxonomy): Eukaryota > Metazoa > Chordata > Aves > Galliformes > Numididae > Numida > Numida meleagris. The sequence goes on along the minus strand of NC_034412.1, from coordinate 30,708,246 downwards.
AGCATTGTTTCCATGAAAATAAGGTATATTTATGCACAAAATAATTCAATTAAGGGAAGTTTTTGGCATTGGATATGAACAGCTACTGTGTTGGTAAGGAGCTCATAAGGAATCTTCTGTCAAGATTTACTGTATCTTAGTTTTTTGTTGAACATCTGGCAGATGCAGCAGAGGAGGGACACTTCTGCAATGTCCTCAGTCAATCAATAGATAGACATCTAGAGAGCACATCTCAGAAGGATTTGTGGGTCCTACTGAGAGTCTTGACCTGGAGCTGTCACCACTTAACATTCACAAAAACCTCTTTTTGACTGATGTTGTTACACTCCATGTGAAAGATAGAAGCTATGCAAGTGGAATATTTAAGATCTTTCTGCAGCTCTTTTGCAAACCTGGTAATGAAATCAATCTGCTAATTATCTAGTATTATTTATTTCCCTACAGTCCATTAGTATGCTGTCACTCTAGCACCTATATATCATATTTGGTTTGTCAGCCTGTTTTTTACTTTGTTCCACATTTTTAGGAGACCCACTGTGGATGTTAGTACCGCATTCCAAAGCCTTCATGGCAGTACCCAAACGTACATTCCTGTTTCTGATATATACATTACCAATAGTAATAATTTATTAAGCAACTAAAAAACTTATTGGAAATTCAAGGTTCTGAGAGTTTTGAAAGCCCTTCCATATTTTTTATGATCACTTTTTTCCCATACATTTTTCCAGAAATCATTTTTATAGCTCATACCACACCTCATCTGAAATATGCGCTACTGTATATTACTGATCTAAATTATGTACTTTCTTCCAAATTATATATGCATAACCTTAAATCTGAGCATAGCATCTATGAACCTTAACAGGACATAAAAGTCCAAATACACAGATCAGTTTGAGGAATTGGGGTCTTAGATTTATTAAGTGAAAGATACCATTTTATTATTATTAACAGTGAAAGAATCCCTTAAAACACATTTCCTGTAAGATGTTTTATGATTCTAATCTCTGACATACCTAAATAACCTAACATGTATTTAATAAATGGGATTTTAAAAAAATTTTGTCAGTCTAAAACATCATCCATTCATCTGGAAATTTTAATTAAGGACATGTATCTTTACCTTCAGGGGGTATTTTTAGTGACTGTAGTTTATTTCTATTTTAAGGCATTTTAATTGTCAACATTCTGATCATCAGCATAATACACTGTAAATTCAGGACTGAAAATACCTGAAAACAAAATTCAGTAAATATAGGCCCTGAATGTCACTTCTGCATTAACTCATTGTTAACAGCTCAGACTATTTCCTGCAGGCGAGAGAACTGGAATAATGTGAGACATATGCACGCTCCTACTTGTCCATCACTACTCATCAGGATTAGAAAAACAGGTGCAATCTTAGGTAGTTGTTAATGACATCTGTGTCAGGACTTAGAATCATTAATGAACACAGACATGCAAAAACTCAACCAAAGATGTCACATTAACTGTCCAGATTATTTTTACACCTATTATACCTCTACTTATGGATGGAGGAGGCTCTGGAAGAACAAGTGGATATCCAGGACTGATACTATTTTAGTTTATCTCTGTTCTATCTGCAAAAAAATTAAGCTATACCTTAATTTTTGCGAATCATGCAGACAACCAAAAGCTATGCTAAGACTGTTCATGTCTCAAAAGCACATTTGTTCTTATGTCATCTTTTCAGATACAAGTCTACTTGAAATATGTATATATCCATATATATACGTGTATATATATGAATTTCCTCTGTAGTCAGTTCACTAGCTGTGGTGCAGCTGTGACAGTTTTGAACTACAGGGGCAGCAGTGGAGCCACAAAGATCTCTTAGCTGAAAGCAGGTAAGGGAATGCTCAGTATGACAAACTCTTTCCCTTCTTTCCCCTTTGTGCCTTTTCCTCCTACATCTGAGTGGAGAAGGTCATCTCCTTTCCATTGCCTGAGCACAGAACACATATTTATTATGTTCAAGACTTCTGAGTAGGGAGTACAAATCTGTCTCGCCAGCTGACTTTCATGCTGAGAGGCACAGCTTTTTCTGACAGCTCTGGAATCTAAAGGTGATTTTTTTTTTCCTCATGTAATAACATTGGCAAAATGCCATCTGGCATCCAGAGCTATGGTATGGGATTTAGGTTCCAATTCTTGCCCAGTGGGCAAGTTCTAGTAAGTCTGGTAGGTTAGAGTCAAACAGAAACCCTTGTAAGTCAGTAGACTATCTGGTCGTGGCCTGAAGTAAGAAGGAATACATCTTATGCAGCTAGTCATTCCTCCTCTCTCTGTTCTCTACCTCCTGATCCTGGGGCTTCTAGACAAGTTCTCCAGAAAGAAAAGCAGATGTAGATGGGGGTCTGGCCTTCATGATGGTAAAAACTTCCTAATAAATCAAGAACCATTAAAACATCTGCAATGCAATCCTTCTTGGTAATTCGGTGCATGCATCCAAGTTGGATACAAAGGTGTAAACAAAGCTTCAGCCTTCCTACATAACTCTTATTACCTAAACCATATAGTGTTCTGATATATGCAAAATGTGTCAGTAAAAAGAGTCAGGTTATTTTTCTGTAACTTACTAAAATGTCCTAAATGTGAAAACAGATTATTTCTATATGCACTTTCCACATACATTGAGAGATTTCAAATGACATAAAAATAATCATCTCAGTTGTCTCCAGTTTCTCTTAGAGACATTTTATGACTTATCTTTAGTGCCAAAGAAATGCTATCTGCTCCATTATAAAATCCCAAAGGAGACATCACGCTCCAGCTTTTCACAAGGAAAACTAGACAAGGTCACTTATGGAGGGAATGAGGACAGAAAGGAGTGAAGTATGTGGCTACAGCAGACTAATAGAAGAAACTACCAACTCTTACCTATGCTATTCCAGCCTTGGCAGTGTTGGAATATGTTACTTATCTTGCCGTAAAAGATAAAATATAAATCAACCTAATAATGAATACAGTCAAAAGTTCACTGGAAATATGGCACTGTATAGTAATTTGTACTGCTCTCAAAGGCTCCAAATATCTTTCTCCAGTTTAGGCTTACTTAATGCACAGCAAATTCACGTTCACTTAGAAGTGAATGTGTGACTTGAACATAGTCTGATTTCAGCAAATTCATTTCTGAGACAAATAATCCAATTGAGTATAATGGGTCTGTGAAACTGCCTATAGTAAAACATGTGAGTAAGTGATTGCATGATTGAGGTCTGAGACATTAAGAAACGTACTGCTACTACTCAGTAATAGCACCATTATTGCACTCATGTATTGGTTTATTTTTACCTAGAACAGGAGAAAATGCATTGCCCTTCTGAGACCACAAGAAATCAATACATTTTCAGTTTTTAATAACATGATCTAAAACACTTGCTATAGTCTGCAATGAAATCTGTTGTGGGTATATGATGCCATTCATTCTCTCCATATTATTTGCATTTTAACAGACACAAGCAAAGACTTCAGCAAAGCAATAATTAAACTTACACTATACTGCCTAAAACGAAAATGATGTGCATTTAAAAATTCTAAAAAGTTATCTTAGCATCTTTATTTTCATAACAAAGATGAATAGTCATCAAAATGCACACATAGTACAATCACCAACTCACAGCAGCACCAAACTTAGTATTAACTTGGTGTCATTGAATACCATTACGCTGTAAAAATGCCAAACATTGCATATACAAAATTCCATGCTGAATCAAATACCATTTTTTGGAGCTTTTAATACCTTACTTTGAGAAAATGTGCCATTATATATTAACATTTTTACATGTCCTTTCTCCCAGAATGTAAAAAGGCTGCAAATGTGGCATGGCAAGACTTAGAAGGTCGATTACATTAAGCTGAACATTCCCTGACTAAAACAGAACAGGTCCTATCTTGGGAGACTTTTTACGGAGGACCTTGCAAATGATAGAGGCACCATGGACTCAGTAGGGGGCTCCTTCAGAAGTATCATATCACGGGTAGGGAAGGCAGAAATCCTTACAGTCAAAAAAGCAGGGCTTAGTAAGTTCAGTGATCCTCACCATTACTGGCCAGTAATGCAAAAATATTTTAAAACTCATTGACATTTAATTTTCTTCAACAGTCTCATTATTCATCGTTACTACCACAGCTGGGCTGGATCTCACAGAAACATCTTGAATGGATCCTTAGGAGTTCATATACAGAGCTGTCCTTTGGGGTATTCTGTTTTAAAAGCCGAAAACTCATATCAGTAGTAACCATGCTTGCCTAGCTTTGAGAAGAAAAATCATTTGCAATCTATGCAATTCAAAATAAATCAAAAGCAACCATAATTTTGTTGATTGAACGTGATATTACAACCTTCCCCTCCATTCTGCAAGCATTTATATCGGCAGTGCTTAATCTCATTCAAAACTTATATTTTTCATTTCTAGTATAAGAAAACACCTCTTTGCTTATGTCCACTATGTTCATCTTTTCAGGCACACCAAATCAAGTCTATAGATGTTTTATACATAGTACCTAATATTTAATGATCATTTCTAGGTTTCTGTCATAGTATTTCAAGAGTCTGTCGTAGTTGTGTCTGAGTGCTTCTGTTTCAATTTCCCTTTTGTCTTATAATTAATCCCTGGGCAAGTTCATTTTGACCACTGTATCCAGTCATGAAGGTTCCAGTGCTGTAAGCTTCACCAACCAGAAGAAAGTCTGTGGGACTTCACATGGGCACAGATATTGTGCTATCAGTATGTATTAAAAATATATTTATTTTTATGAAGCGCCAAACGTTAGAAAGGACACATTTCTTCCCAAACAGAATGCTAGCACACTGTCCAAACATACATGCTTTTATTCCCACCTTCCCTCCAAATTAAAAACTACCCCACACCATCAGTTTGCAATTGAACATCACTTAATCAATCAGCTTAGGCAGGGATTTGCTCAGCATATTGGCTTCTGTGAATCCTAAAACCTTGATGCCTATCAGTTAGGGGGATTACAGCTTAAGTACTGTTACTACTACTTTACTGTCAGTAAAACACAGACACTGCAATATTTACAAATATAAATCTTAACAGGGCTGATGGACTTGAGAAAACCAAGGAAATACAGCCACCTGATGTTTCTCATTTACTGGTTATACACTGTTCTATAAAGATAGTTATTTTCTTCCACCTGCTTTTTTAACTTGACAGTAACAGTAGTTCTCCAGTGTGGTACTGAATTAGGAGGTATTTTGTTTGTATTGTTAGAGACTTAATTGAAAGAGTCAGAGAGAAAATGTTTTATTACAGAGAGAAAGGACTTTTTTTTAATAAGACTCTAAGGAGATTCAGTTTTAATGATGCTTAACACAATGTTCTAAACTACATAGTACATTTACACGCTATTCCTTGTTAAATGTTGGTTATTTAACAGCAGGCTGGCACCAGATTGCCTGCTGTGGGTAGTTAGGTCTGCCTTGTACAAGTTCTCACAGTCTCAACATTGCTGAAAGACAGCGTCAATTTTAATTCTCACAGTATTTCACTTCTTGACATTTTCTTTGTCAAACTATTTATAACAGATGTTCTTAGCATGGCAGTAAGAGTAAACAAAAATATAATCTACTAAGCCACACATACTGACATCACTTGAAATACTAGGTATGAGTCCAGTTTTTAAAAAAGGAGTACAGCTGTTCCTTGTAGGTGCTTAACACTCTGATTTGATATGGGTAAGAAAATATGGATATGAGAATAATCATAGTAAAAACATAAATATTAAGATTCAGCTGCTGAAAAGAGCAAGCACAATACAGAAACTCAGAAACTAAGAAATATGTTAGTTTATTTATTTTTGAATGGTTAAGAATAATCAACATTGATTAGATCAGATGTTTTAAAATTATATCAAAGCATTATTTTTCAGCTAAGTTGTTTAGCCACAGTCCAGATATGTTTCAAAGCAGCTGATTAGATGTTTTTTTCTCCTCTCTTCTATTTGGGATATGAGCACAATTCTACTTATTGTAATGAAAGGGGAGGTTGATTGTTGGAGTTTTTTCCCTCCTTCAAAGGGCACTGGTAAACTTCTATAAAATTAATAGTTATTTTTAAAACTGTTGTAAAAGACTATGTAACTAAAATAGCATACACAGTACACACTGAGTTCATGTGAAGAAAAGGTAAGAGCTTAATCTGCAGAAGGTGCAAAGAGAAACTAAATGAAACATAATCCAATAAAAAAAAATGACAGAGCATTAAAACTGAGTTGTTGTTCTTCACAGGCTGGGGCAATTAAGCTTTAAAGCAAGCTGTTTCTAAACATCAAAACTAAGTTTCATTGCCAAAATATATATTTTTTTGTCTAGCATGTGACAAATTTATGGGTGTGGCAAACTTTTGACATTAAGACAAACAAACAGTGAGAGTTCAAATAGTAATAGACAAGTCGCGGGCTGAAAATCTGGACTACAGATACTCATAGAAACAACATTGTTACTCACAGAAGTAATAAAGACAAAACACAAATAGGGAGTTTTTAACCAGTCTCAAACAGGAAGTTAAACATACAGTTTTGCTTTATTTCTTCTGATATTTCCCCATAGCTCATTTCTAAAAGGCAGCTATACCCTAAAGAAAAAGCAAATCAAATGTTGATAAGGTGACTCAATCAATCATGGGACATATTAGCAGTGGTAAATAAAGTTTTCTAACCAGAGCATTAACCTTCAGGAAGAAGGAGGAGGAAGTAACAAAATAATAAATCCCCCAAACACATCAGTTGGTATGCAAATCTAATAACCTGTTACTTCATTATTGGTGCTAACATTCCTTTTGTTGTTCCAAAAAGTGAATTTGCACTCTGTGGTAGAAGAACTTTCTAATGCAGTACGTAAAAGGAAGGGTAACATCCAAAAAGTCCTAGCAGTTGTCAAAGGCTCACATAATGAACTAAATACAACATAGAGTAATGAAAGTAAATATCACATCTTTCATAACCAAGTCATGAAGTATACTTTTTGCAATGGTTTTTGGTGAATAGAAAAAAAAAATCAATATTACATTAAAACAAAGAGAAAAACCACACCACAGGAAAAATAATAGCCAAACTTCTCACCTGAAGTATTTCAAGTTTGGATTACTTGTAATTCCTTGTAAGGAAGAGAAAGTAATCTTGATGTGGAAGCTCACTAGACCACATAGTATGGTTGTAACTAAACACGCTGTTTCCAGTGGCTTGGTACTTTTCTTCAGCACAGGTTAAGTCCTCAGCCTTTGCTAAGACTACAAGAGTGATGGCAAGGGAATTTGAACCAACTTTGAAAGATAATACAGTATAATTAGTAGTTTACTTCCTCTGTACGTCCAAAGGTAACTGGTGGAGAAATGAGATGTGCATTTGTCATATCATGAGGGATGCTTGTCAAAAAGGCATAGAAACAGCAAGCACACTTGAAACATTCTCTTCTTGCATAGGAACAATAATGCCCACTCAATATATAGTAGGTTCCCAAGCAAAATCAACTTGCAAATGTAAGCCGTAGGATTTGCACACAACAAAATTAATTTTGTGCAAAACAGGTCCGAGCATATCAGTGTTGGTACCCTAATATTTAGCAGGGAAAGATCTTAAGTGTCGGGGACCATGAGCTTGTAGAGGTGCTTCCAAATGCAATGTGCATTCTTACTGGAAAGTACACTGAAACTCTGACTTGAATTGCATTAAACACATTATAATGTGAACAAAACATGAAGTAACAGAATTAGGATGAGAATGAAGTCTTAACTTTCAACTTTTGGGGTATTTTTAAGTCAAACATTTCATTTTCCAGGCAACAACTCCATGAGCATGACATATCCTTTTCAAGCATCACCTTATTCACACATGCGCACACAGATCAGAGATAAGAACATCCATGGTTCATTACTCCATTCTTCCAAATGCCTGTCTTTTCTCTGCCTCACATCGTTTAACAGTTGGTATAGTTACACTTTTAATTATCTCAGCAATAGATTCTCTCTAGCTTTTCTGGGGATGCCATTCCACAATCTAATTAATTTTATCGTCATGGAATTATTATTTTTTTTGCTATTTATCATTTTTCTTTTTATAGTTAATTTTTCTACAGTGAACTTATCCTTTTTATTTTCATTATGCTGCTCTGAACCACATTTTATTTTTTTTCTGTATTCAATCATGTGAGATGGTTATCATATCCCTTCAGTAACTTTTTCCCTGACTACATCTCCTTTTTTGGCTGTTGTCCCTCACTGCCTCCAAAATCAAATAAATGATCTTCTGTTCAATTTTGCCTGCATGAAAAGGGTACAACCAGACCATTTATTCTTTTTCCACTAATTGTTCCCACAAATCTCCAATCTCTTTGGTAGCTTTTCTTTCTGAATTCTTTCCAGCATGTTCACATTTTTGTTGTGCCAGCTCCAGCTCTGCTAGCATACATACACTAATGCGTGAGTGTTTACTCTTCAAAAAAAATACATGCAAGTGTTAAGTACAAAACAGAACAAATGTAGAACACAGTCTGGACAAAAATCACACACTAGTACACATCCTCTGGATATCAACCAAGTGTCTTGGAATCAAGCTTTACAATAGGATACAGCTGGAAGTGAGTATGTGGTAATATATATCTACCTTAATCAACTGTAGCAATAGAAGAATAATGCTTATTTATATCATGTGAAGATCCAATCTGAATGTTTCCAACATTTTACAGTTATCATACATTTAAATGCTTGATTAATTTAACAAAGACACTGTCAGTTATAACAAATACAGAGCCTATCATATCCAGATATGTGAATTAGACAGTAAGTGCATCACACGTTGATACAAAAACATCTTGCATTGACATGACATAGACAGAAGGACTGTGTTTTGAAGGGTTAAAAGAGCTTATACTGTTAGGTAAGGAAAGAAGAAATAGCTTTCTTAAGCATCAATCTGATCAATCCGCTGAACCTGATACTAAGGAGACAACATTTATTGGCACTTCTGTAATCACAACCTTAAGCTTTTTCAGTTTGGACGTACCAATGAAATCTACATTGACGTTTGCCAGGTGAAATCCAGAGCCAAAAACAATCTCTGCTCATCACAGACAGCCTTCATTTCTGCACGTCTGACCTTCTCATCCTCAAAAATTAATTCTGCTAGTCACAAACAACCTTTTTACCATACATATGCTCCTCCTTAACCTTGTGGTGCCTCCAGGTGATTCTCCATGCTGATTTGTTCTAGTCTGACAACTGTGTGCTGGGATTTAAGTTAACCTTTTATACTTCCTTAACAGATGCTTCATAGACTCCAGTCAGGGATTTTGTTAATTGCTTCCCCAGTGGTGAGGACATCTCAGCTGCAAGGGATTATAAAACATTCAGGAAATTAACAACAGGTAAATTAGAAGTGGATCAGACACTTCCCAATGGCAAAAAAAATGTAAATGTTAAAATCTAAGTTTGATCCTCATGTTCATGCATGCTTTCAAAATAGGATTTGTCAATTTCAGATGCAAAGCAGCTCCAACTTGGTATTACTGACTTTGTCTAGTATAAGCCTGAAACATTAAAATTGCAGGAATAACCTGCCAAGTATTGATGTAAGCTTATTGACAAAACAGAATGCTTCACAGTGAGGGTATCATATCACAAGGCTCTGCATAGTGACTCTGTAATTACTGTTTCAGTCTCAGCATACCAGATCTCTAGCATACTGTGCTCAATTCTCCAAAAATAAAAAGAAAGAATTAGCTCATGTAAGTAGGAATAAACTATCTGAAACAAATAATCTTTGAGGACTCACAAAACCAGAATTATTCTAAAACAATGTTATACTTCTTTCTCTAAGGTTTAGAAATAATGGGTTAACTCAGCAATTTCATCAAAAGTTCACTAAATCCTTTTCCAGTAGTGCATAGATCTCTACCACATCTTTTAGAAAGCTAGGGCAGTACAATCAAATAGGCTAAAAAAAAAAAAGAGCATAAGAGAAGTCATTTCACTAATATTCTGTGTGAAATGAGAACAGTTTCATATTGTGCAAAATGTGCATGCAAAGCAAGGAGAAGGTCAGAATATCTAGACAAAACTTCAGCTTGGACTGGACAGGCAGGATGACTGTTACTTACTTCACAACATCAGAAGGGAAAGAATAGCAAGAATAGCAGAAATGGGTAGCAGGTCCAACTATACTTGCATTCCTCAAGTCCTTTAATTACTTCTGTATTCCTGCTCACTTCCCACTGACCTTGTTTAAGAGTTTGTGTATTCATTCAATTGGGAATATTTTCATTTTGCTATTCTATAAAAATTGAGATTAAAAAAACATTTAAAGACTTCTTAAAAATTTATCATCTGTGAAATGTAAACAAGCTTATGCAATCTTTTGAGAGTGGACATTACACTGATTTTTTCTACTGGACAATACAGCTCTAACAACCTGAGTTGCTGACAGTCCACACTTACCTGGTTTTGGTTATTTTTTGGCCATCCCTATTCAAGGGCATCTCACTCTCCTACATAAATCTGCCTCAGACCAAGAGCAAACAGGGTAAGTTAATGGTGCAAAAGTTTCTTTCAAGCTACTTGCATAGAAATGACTACTTGGAAAACGAAATCTGAAGACTCACTTAACAGTCGAGTTGTGCCATGAGGATTAATTTCTCCGTATAAATATTTGGCAGGATACGGCCCATATCTGTGCATACATCAATAATCCACCATTTCAGTATCGGTAGCATTATTTATTGAATCGTGCAAACTGTTTAATTGGCCTATTTCAAAAAGCTTTTGTTTGGAATTCCTTCAGGTTTTTACCCCTATTAATATTTGTCTTCAAGAATTATGTCTTTAAATACCAATAACTGTCCCACCCAATTAATGAACTTCTTTGCAACACAAAAGGTATCACTTGCTGCCCCTTGACTCCAAAACTCAAAGCCAGACAAATCTGTATTGAACAGCATAGGAATATAACTGTCATTTTGTGTAACCTCAAAAAAATCAACAGTTTAGGTAAAGTTCATATTTGTTTCACATCTAAGACAAAAAGCTATTACTGGCACCCAGTAACTTCAAATCCATTTTGTTTATTTTATTTATATTTTTAACAATGTTTGAACAAGGTAAACCTCTTAAGAAATATTGTATCATTTGTGAGAAATGGTGTTGAATCTTAAGAAAGCAAATATTCCAAGCCGTTTCAAACAATTCCCTGAAACAGATTTTTTTTTAAATTACAGCTGTCAATCAAAAGCATTATTTTGTTCATTGATATTCAAAGACTAGGTTTCAAGGGGAAGAGTGATGTTAAAAAAAAAATAGAGCTTTACTGAAATAAGGACACATGGGAGACTGAATAATCTGAAATATTTCAGAGATGAAGATGCAAGTCAAAATCAGACAGAAATTTTTAAAAGCTTTTCCTAATATGCAGTCAGGTTAATTACAATTTAAGAGACATCATTTGTGCTGGTTCTTCCACTCTAAACAGCAAATTCAGTATGCTATATAATGCAGAAAACAATGTTAATTACAAGTTAACAGTGATTTTGAAAGACAAGGAAGAACATTAGGCCTGAGCAAATGAGCCTTCTCAATTCTAATCAGAGTCAGTTATAAAACTGCATATATGCGATCACATTTATAAAATATTAGCACAAAAAATGTAAAAATACTTGTGTGCCCAGATGAGCTAAAAAAACTCACTCCAGACTGGACTTTGCAAAGATTTAAAGCATATTTTACCAAAAAACACCCTCATTCGGTCATGTCTACACAGCATCAAAAAGATCCCTGAGCTGACTGAGACCCAAACAAGTAATTCTATACTTTGTAGCCCAAAAAGCATCATTGCCATGTTCTCACAGTACTGAATACATCTTGCCTCTGTGTTAACAAGCATAGAGACTCCCAACCTGAACTGGCACATAATCAACCCAGCCAAAATTTTCCTACTTGCAAACCTCAGGCTTCCAGTTTCAAAGTCTGCATGGGCAGAAGTGACAGTACCCACACGGTGAGGCAGACGTTCTCAGGGAAGGAGATCCTCCAAGTCTGACAGTGATGCTTGGAAACTATGAACTGCTGGATCCCCTAGCCAGGAGAGAGAGAGATGATCCATAAGGATGCAGCTACCCTAAGCCACACTAGTAGACAAGTCTAATTAATGGAAGCACAAGTGCAGTTTACAAACACAGTATTGTTATATGCCCACATAATTTACCCTTTAAAAGTTACCAACAGTTGTGCCCATGCAACACAACTTCTATCATCTTAAGAAAAAAAACTACAGATAAAGAATAGAGTAGTTCAATAACAGTTCATTTCAGCAAGTTCTATTACCTTTTTAATAGTAATTACTACCATAGCATCAGGTAGTCATGTTTGGTTTTTTTTACAATTCTACCATTCTAATATAAAATCATATGAATTTAAGTCCTCTATAGGTTTTGTATGGACTCCACTTTCAGCAAGAGAATTTAAAATAGAAATCAATATATGAATTCAGAATTTGTACAGGTTTAAAATAAGTATAGTCAATGGAACAGGCAGGGAAAAAATTTGAATACAATATTAAAAGGGTAAATTTTAAGCAAAACCGATGTCTCATACCAGTATAGTGAAACTTCTGATCTTTCGGTGTTCCAGTGGCAGTAACTTGTTCAGCCTACTGATTGTGTTTTACAAATACATGCATGCATAAAAAATGCACACATAACCTGCTTCTCAATGTAAAAAGAGTTCAAGATATGAAATCTTGTTGCAGTGAGACTTGATAACTGTAATGTCCTGGTTTTATGATTCTTGGTTATTGGTATTCCACATCATAACGTTACGTAGTGTATGTACCTGGTTCTCAGAAGAGAAGGACTACTACAGTCCCCATGGTACTTTGCTCCTATGTTACCATTTCCGGCCAGAGGGAAAAGATAAGAACTTGCAGATCACGAGACCTCACTCTCTCTTTCGGCCCGTCTCTTGTCCTGGCAGCACCTCGCTCCCCAGCCATCTTATTGTTGGAAGTAGAGTAAGGCCTACCTTGATTTTTGGACATTCTCTCTCGCTGTATTGGATTTATCAGCTTAAATTGTAATTATATTGTATTATAGTGTGTTGTTTTGCATTCCGGTATCTTATCTAGTAAATTAGTTTGTTTCTCCTCAGATTGTTGCCAGTTTTTGCTCTCAGGCCCATCTCCCTACCCTTTTTTCCCTTTTTCCCTTTCCTGGGGCGTGGGTCCGTGGGTCCCCCGTCCCATTCGTTACGGAATCAGGCCAAACACCCGTAAACCGTTGACATGTAACCAATAAAGCACTGACCAAGAAGAAACATCGTTCTGTAACCCCACTGCTATGAATTAGTTTTTTTGTAGTATCTAACTAGTCATGGTAAAAAGATACGTTTGAATTTTATGTGAAGGCTTTAATTTGTAAAAGAGAGGCTGAATGATGTAGCTGCAGATTCTTTGATCATCCTTCAATCCTCTTAGAAGATATTGTTTTTGTAGATCAAGTAACGGTGGAGGTAGGAGGTAGTTTCATCACTATAATGGCCTATTTTCTCTGCTCTTGGATTTAAGCTATCAAATGTAAATCATGTTCTGCTACTCTGAAGTTTTCTCAGTGTCTCCCCAAAGGCAATGGATTGATGGCTTCTTGTTGAAAAGATTAAATGCAACATTTTTCAATCTCTCTCAAAACATATTTTCTTCTACCTCAGAGATGTTGCAGTTCACCTGACTGAGCTGTCAGAAAGGCATACTCTGTACCTCTCACTGAACAAGCACAGATTGTAACCTGGAAAGCTATCTATACACACAGACAGAAAACCACCCAAATCATTCCAACAAAACTTACATGAAGTCAATTTGTATGATGAGCAGTGATATCATATCCTATGATATGATTACGGTTGATCTGATGGCTTTCTTTAATATGAAGAGCCACATGTAAGGAAGCAAGTGTTTCAGAGCTGGTAGGCTTTAAGCATTTAAAACAAACATAGCGCGCACATTCTAATTGATTTTCTTCCTGACATTAGCTATACTTGAATGAATGTTAAAAAACAAAAAGCTCTTCGAAAAGCAAAAACACCATCTGCACTGTGGTAGTAAGGCCCCACAGTCCTTTACCAGGAACCACACACAAGCTTCCACCTATATAATGCCATAGTTTTTCTGACACACCCCAAAAGCTGAACTCCGGAGCCCTACAGCTGCACTGCATAAAAGCATGTTAACTAAGTAAATACATGTCAGCCCAACAGTATGCAAAGCAGCTTTGCCTCTTGCTGCTGCCCTGGTCACGCAGAACTGCCTAAGCGTCACACAGACCTCTCAAAGTGGCTCCAGCAGACAGAATGGGTGGAGGCAGCATTCATAGAGACCTCCTCTGCTCTGTCTCAGTAGCAGACACCGTCATCCCAGCCAGGGTTCTTCTCTCTACTTTTCCCCTGAGCATTGGCCTTGGGACCCCATGAGATGTCCTCCATATGCTCTAGAAGACCATCCTCTTCAGGCACAAACAGGCTCAAATGTTGGTGTTACGAGAGTGTTGACAGGCAGCCAAGAAAGCTATCTGTCTTGTGCTTCTTGAGGCTATATAATCTGTAATAATCAGAATAAGTTTAGGAAGCACATAGAAAGTGAACTACAGTATTCATTTTTGGTAGACTGAGGAACAATTCAATCATTATTTTGGATAGAAAGTCATTTTTTCTTCACATAGTAACAGTAAAGAGCATTTAATTTGCCAGCATCAACAAGTATGTTGGTTTCCGACTTAGTTACTGTTCATTGAAATTCTGGTATGAACAGTATCTACGATTTGCAGCCAGCAGTGAAGTCTAGAAAACTAAGAGCTGGATCAGCCCTTAGTATGCACAGCACAAGCACAAAGGAGTGAACATCAGTGCTCCAGTATCTCTTCGTGCAACTTTCTTCCTAATTCAGTAGATGCTATGCAGATTCTAGAGAGCATGAAAAAGCGCATTAGTAGGGGTACTGATGTATCTGGTCTCCTCTTTCTAGTCGGCACTTTCTTTTCCCATCCTTTTTATTTCTAATTCAAAATATTATTATTTTTCTTTTCCTGTTATTTTTTCACTGCACATTTTCTGCTTTTGTTTTTTTTAATTTTATTGCTTAAAATCAAGGGTGAAAAAAGGCTTTCCTCTACAAATTTAGAATAAATCTTATTGCAGTTAGTACAAAGTGCTATCTCCAGAACTGCTTTGTTTCCACTTTGTTTCACAGTCTAGAATATACTTAAGTTTCCTTCTGCTTTGGTAAATTGATTTTTGTACAGCATGAGGAGATGCATTACGCTTCTTCCTATAGATTTAAAGAAATACTACACATCATCTTACACTAAGTAAAAATCAATTTTCTACCTGGATATGATGAAAATATTTCTCACTTCTGCTGAGAAGTCATATGTTTCATCAGGCTTAAATTCAAAAACTCGTTCATTTCACTAACATCAAAAATAAAAGGTGGTCTGTTTAAATATATTATTTTAAGTGTTACATAGTTCTTCCTTTCCAAAGGTTATCTGCAGTTTTAGCTACTGTATTAATATCAAGCTTTCTCCTCCCTCCCTCCTGCTTCATGTATGCTCAGCAGTTATCAAGAGATTTTGGTCTCATTTTTAAATCCCAAAACATATTACATCTAAAAAATGCAAAGCAGTCATCTCTCTCTTTCTCCTCATGATAAAGGGCATTCTAGATGAGATGCATTAAAAGCTTAGATCTGAATCGGAACACAACAGAAAGCCAGCTGTAAAGATTTGCCTGTAGACTCCTGCAAAGCTTGCTATGTGGTGAGGCAGATAAATGATAACACCTTGAACTAGCAGAAGGCAAAATGCTTTATTCTACATATATATCTGGGTCTGACTTCCAATTTTTTTTATCAAATACACAGTGTTGAACATATATTCGTAAACATTCACTTCAAGCAGTTCTGCACATGCAGCATACTAACACAGGAAAAGCAGTAGTAAGCTATTACCCTGCATAACAGTACAGAAACAAATCTCTTAACATTTAAGTGGAATAAAATGTTAGTAAAAGAAATGGCTGGTTAAAAAAAAAACAGGCTCACTTCTGGCAAAGGATGCATTTCCAGTCAAATGAGAAAAACTTTTCCCTGCCATTCTATCAATCAGTGCGTAGTTTATTTTAAGCTGGTGATAGTATGGCTTTGGAGATTAGAAAACTAGTGAGCTACAAAGATCAAATTAATTTTCCTTAAATGAAAAAAAAAATCTTTCAACAAGCAAGCACAAAACTTAACGCTCTCTGTCAAGCTGAGAATGCAATAACTCCTCAGAAATATTACCTAATGTGAATTTTGTCAGTATCATGAGGAGGAAATACAAGAGCCCAATGACAAGCAAGAATTATGTACCACATGTCTGGGGTGGAGAAGGTGATTATCATTATTTCTTTTTTTAATTGAATAATTACAAGAGTTGTGTGAGTACAAGATGAGAAACAGAAAGATTTGCTGTTTAGAGAGCCTCAGCCAGTATTTTCAAATTTTGGTCTGTAAGGTTAACTGCTGCAGTGCACATTTAGCACTTAAACAATAGCAACCTCATTTCCTGGTCAGGGAGGCACCCGCAGCATGTACAGCTGCAGCAGAAAGTGTGAGCCTAGCCTCCTTGAAAAAATAATAACAATTTTGATTTACATTCCTAAATTTGAGTCTCATGTCTGACAGCTGTTTGACAAATTTCATCCTCATTCATCTCCCAGCAAAAAGCAATGCTTTTGAACTAGTTAATTACATCCTCTGCAGTCTGTAAGAAAGAGGTTTTGCTGATGATTCGGAACTGGCAAACTTCAGGGCATCCAAACTTGATGACAGCAAGAAGTCCAGAAGAGGAAAGAAAAAGTTGGAGTCCTTCCTCCTCTAAGAGTGGACTCATCATACCCTTCCTATGGAGATGTGACCAAAGCCACTGGTCACTGTGCTCCTGCCTCGATCTGATGTCTGGTAGCTCCCCAAGGCACACACACAAGGTGATATTACACCACAGAGACCAAGCCCCAATAGCCACCTCACACATCACCCTATGTCCATGGGTGAAACTGTCACTGGGGCCTAGTGTGCTCTAACATGCAAATTAGCCCTGTATGATGCTGCCTCTCATGTGCTACTCCTGTCTTCTATATTAAAATTAACTTTTAACTGGAAGTTAAAATACGCTACTGTACTTTTGATCAGCTATATCTTCATTAATAATGCTAAAAGAAGGCATCCTATTTGATTCCCCAAGAGAGAATCATAGCTAAAATGAGACAAAGGTCATTCTAAATGGTGGCACAAACCCCAAAAGAAAACATGCCTTTCAAATAAGTGCAGCAGCTTTTAATTTCTGAATTGTTCAGTCAAGCATACACATTCTTGTGTGATGAAGAAGAATATAATTACCTAAGGGCATGTCAAAAATAACTGTTGCTTTTCCCTTACTGTCCTTTCTTGGAAGAGGAGAGATTGGTGAGCCAATCAAGAAATTAAAACTGACATTTCACAAACCGATAGTCATGTTACTGTTTATTTATTTTTTCTTTGCCTATTTAGAGTGAGTGCAAATATCAGGCATATACATAAAGAATCTGACACAGCCTTCAGCCATCTGAACTAATTCTTAAGAAAATTAATTCCTTAAAAAAAAATTCTCAGGAGGTCACTGTGCTGTCCTACATCGTTTGTAGTAAACTGAATGCTTTCAGTTCATTTCAACCACCTAACTTTCATTTTAAGAAATCTTGTATTCACTAGCTAAGACAGAAATATCAAGTGCAACATTGGGAAATAGCAGACTGGTTAAGGAAATGAAGAAGGTGTTTTGGTATATTTTTCTTACTTAACATGCACCCATTATCAGCAAAATTACTTTGCACTCCTTCCTCACTGCAGAAAAAGTTCAGACAACTTTTTAACATGAAACGTTCGCAAAAGATTAGTATTTCTTTTATTGATCCAACATAGCATACTACAATAAAATAGTTTTGGATGTCTTAAATATTCATACCCAAACTCTATATTATGTTCTGTTGTTTTACTTGTACAGTCACTTTGTTTTGCAGATTGGGACCTACATTCAGTGGTCAGCTCCATTAGTTTTGACCACTCTATGCTTTCAATTTAAATAATTTACTTCATATTATACTACAGTTACAGCTGAAAACTTTGTTATAATATAATTCTGTTGAATTTCCAGAACAGTTCATGTGGAGAGCAAATTTGGCTTACAAAAGAGTCTTGTCCTACAAATCCCTGAAACATGAGAAAGAATCTGTTTGCACAACTAAATTTTAATCCTTGACACTAAGCCTCGTCTGCACGTATCTAATACTTATGTTATAAAGACTATCTTGCAAGACAACAAGGATCTGAGGTAAATATTACTGGATTTTCTGATACAGATTACATCTTCCCCAGGGATACTCACAGGTTTTCTAAGAATTCTAAAGAACCATTTCAGCATCCAAGATACATGATTATTAGCAGTCACACTCTATTATATTCTGGAAAGGATGGTTTCTGGGTTTTGCTCTGATGTATTCTGTTACACAGAGAGTTGAGGGATACGGGGAAGCCATTGAATATTTAGAAATCCTTTCCCTCTGATATTGATAAAAATTCAAGTAGAAAATCTATCTCTTTTAAAAAGTTACCATGAAACAAAACACTGTTTATGAGCTATTCAAGAGAAATTCAAAAGTTCTGAAGACATGGACCCCAGCCTGTCCTGTTGCCTGAGGCAACAGAAAATTGTTTGATCTGCTTGAGCTTGTACACTGATTCTTTTCCAAACTTGTACTTGGATCATCCAAATGAGCAGATCCTCAATGAGTTTCTAACTCTTGTAGTTTTCAAAACCCTTCTAAAAACCTCTTAAAGGGCAATAGTCCTCTTTTCTGAAATAATATCTTTTTTTTTTATTTTTATTTTTATAGTCCATATGAAACTTAATAGCAAAGGATCACATCTTTCTAGTAGAGATATAGTGCACTTCTTTATGCAGGAATCAACAAATCTTCCTAGCAGTGGCCTTCAAGGTAATAATTCTCAAAAGACAATCTCTAGAATTCCTTCATTTATTAATGAAAAGGGAAAAAAAAGCAGGACTTTTGTCATGTCTTCTACAAAAGGCTTTTGTCTCTGTCCAAAAAGGAAATTCTTCTTTTATAATTAAGGTTTTTTTATAGTTATCAATATTTTATACACCTTAAAATGATTTTTTAAATTAGTAAATCATTGTAACATTGGCAGACTTGCCACACCATACAGAATTTGCATTGCTAATTTCCAAATTAGAGAATGGAAGTGAGAAGTTATTGAAGGTTGATACCATGATGAACAGCACGAATACACCTATTAAGACAGTTGAGATCATCTCAAGTTCTAAAAGAACAGCCAAGATCTACTTTATTTAGAAGCAATGCTGCAGCAACTGTTACTAAAATATTTAACTAAACTTTTCCAGGTAACAAAGTTTTCTGAAAGCCTGAAGAGCTTTAGGGGCTTATAGGAAACCCCACTTATGACCCAAAATATTCTTAAGTAGACATGTAATGTGGGAATACTTTGGCCTGGTTCTAACAATTACTTTGACCTAGACATTGGTCAGATGTAAGCTTTCTGGAAAGAGCAGAACACCGCTTCCCGCTGCCCACCCACTCCTAAAGAAAGCAGCATTTCCTCTGTTAGCAAGCTGCAGACCAATGTACACAGCAGCCTGAATGTCACAAAACTGTACACATTTAGAACCATTTAGATTAGCTGTGTTGGTGTTGCTGTCAGCGCTCCAGTCATGGCAATGGAAATTTTACCTTGGACTAATTTACCTTGAGAATGACTTACTTCAACAAATGCTGAATCCATAGTTCATGGCATGATATTTATATTCTTGCTCACAAGTGAAAGGGTTTCGCATTCTTCATAGTTTCCAATTTTGTTCTCAAAAACAGAAAGATAAAAAAAAAGAGAAGTCTTACTGTAATTTCTTTCTTCAGAAAACATTTATGTGTAATTTTTTTTTTACCAACTTTTAGCAGTTCATAGGAAATCTGCAATAGCACTAACCACAGCTGAATAGCTTACATATCAACAAAATCCCTGTAGCCCATATTAATGTACTTCCTAAATATATACAGGCTCTCACTTTTTTTTTTTTTTCAAAAAAAGTGATATTAATACATTAAAACTATACAGAATTTACCCTTTATGAAACAGTTCATTGTAGATATCTCATTAACTTTCATCAGACTAAAGCATGGTAGTAATGGCCTCTTATGTATGAACACAGCACAACAAACTTCTCAGTTATAACACTATCAGTAAAAAAAATCAAGTGCAATAAAATTTCACTGAGGTTTATGTGCTCTGCTCACAACAAGTAGGAAATTTTATTCTGATTTTAAGAAACACACAGCCTACAATACACTACTACACTACAATAGAGAATCAGCTACTCATTTCTCTTTTTAATGAAATATTACTGTGATGTTCCAGATATTTAAGCCTCGGAAAAAATAGATCAAGTTCTTTGGTTTCTACTGGTAGAAATTGAGAAGTAGTTTGCTTCACTGTTTTGTAAAAACCACAAATCACACAGAATTTACATAATTTCTCCAACACAAACTCAATATGTTCATGTAACTCAACAGTTAATATTTGCTTTGTGTCTCAAAAACCTGTTTTACTGAGTTGTTTCTAAACATAGTAAATAATTGAAGAAACTGCAAAGTATGCATGTGGAAAGGTTCACACGAACCTTGAAAACTCTTTTGTTGCATTATTTAGTATAGTTATAAATGTCAGCCTACTGTTCATAGAGGTATGTCTGTTTAGAATGGCATTTGCAGAATAATGTTTGCAAAAGTTCATATGAGTCTTCCTGTCAGCGCTGCCGGCAATCTTTTTCTTACCTTGTGCACACCCCCCACTCTAAATATGTTCAGCATCACTGGTCCATCTAAAGGAGATGTTTCACCTTTGCTGTTTTCAACTGTGTGTTTCCTATGGCAGGTTAAAACACTCCAGAGCACAAATTGTTATTACTATTGTCTTTATTTATTTGAACCCTGAAGGTCTAATCAAGTAACAGGATACTCCATTCTGCCCTTTATGTTGTACAATTACAATTAGATTAAGAAGCTTCTATTTTAAGAGGTTTCCATTCAAAATGCAGGAAAAGAGGAAGGTAGTGCAATATAAGAAAACAAAGAAAATAATTTGTCAGGAAATATCCAAAAGCCCTGGTGAAGATTTTATTTTAATTAAAGCACAGAATATATTGAGTATAATAAGTCATAACGATGACTCAGGGCATTAGGTTCAATGCGTCCATCTTCTGTTTCCACTGTGAACTCTTTTTTAGTGACAAAAATGATTACTGCATATCTGACTTTCACCTACTATTTACAATCATACAACCAAACCTGAGACAGTGGAAGTGCCATCTCAACCATCATTACTTTGAAGTTTAAGTTAAAAGCAGAGGAACTGCAGGAGCTGAACACTTAACAAAACTACCTGCTCTTTTTGGAGATGCTTTACATATTGTTCGAGGCATTTGAGCTTTTTATGACACGTATTTATTTTTCAAGGGCAATTACTTGGAACATGGTAAAATGTGCTTTCATATAGCAACTGATCAGATCAAATTAAGGGAAAAAAACTGACTCCCAGGCTTATGTCAAGCCAGCCAAAACCATGCCTTGAAGGAATTCATTAAGAAACAAGACACTGAAAAAGTAAGCAGCTGTAATGCATCATGCACTGCTTTACCATATTCTTCTGCTCCACATCTCTAGTGTGCCTACAGAAATGACACAGCTTGAAGTACTATGAGACAAGGTACCTACAGGACAGATTATTTCATACAGATCTTTGCTAAGTTTACTCTCACTTGGCCCAAGTGATGTAATCAAGTATTTCCTAGAAATAAGTTACTTTGTATGCATAACTGAGAAAAGGAAATAACTTATCATTGGATGTACCACAGAAAAAACACAGATCTGTTCTCTAAACATCTACACACCAAAATATGACAAATACTTGAAGTGCTTAAACTGTAGCCTAAAACATTTCTTGTTGAAACAGGAACAACATACAGATATTTTGGCAAGGCCCCTGCTTTGATGGCTGTGGCCTAAAAGAACCATGCTCCGCCATTCTCCCAAGGCCATCTTTCTCAGCAGTGACAATTTGTCTCCAAGCTCTTGCATTTAGCCTACCTATTTCAAGAGGCAGATAGACAAAATGAAAGATATTTATCGATCTAATTTTGTCGGGAGTGAAGCTCTAGTTATCCAACACTGAAAACATTGCAAGTTCTTACACAAATCCTGTAATACAACTTCCTTTTTCTGCTAGAAAAACGTATGTTTTTCCTATGCTAATACATAACTGTTTCATATATATAACATAAAAGAAGAAATTATTACCATAAAAGTTAAAAGTCATTTTGAACCTTTGCAGATAAAATATTAATAAGGCTTAGACTTAAGATCCAGCTTAATTGTTGTATTGTTTTAAAATATGTTTGATTCAGAGATGAAATAAAGATGGCAGATATTGGTCACTGGAAACATTTTAATTCTAAAATCTGTTTTCATTCCAAAGAAAAAAAAGATATTACAAAACTTTTTATTTTTTCAATACAGATACCTGTGAAAATGATTCTAGGATTCAATTTCAAGCTTTATTGTACTTTTTTACTATATTTCTTCAAGACCTTTCAAGTAAAGTATAATAATTTAATAAATTTCATTTCTTTCACTTTGTTTCTTCTATTTCAATCAGGATGGTTGTCACATAAAAACTTACTTCCAATAGTTGTTTTTTTTTGTTGTTTTGTTCTGTTTTGTTTTGTTTTGTTTTGTTTTGTCAAAGTGTTTTCTGTTCATATTCCTTTGCTGCAATGGAGCAAAATTGTTTTTAATTGCATTTTTTCTTTGTCTGATCTGCTAAAAAATATAAGGAAAAAGAAAAGAAAAACCACTTCTCCTGATGGCAGCTTTTCCAAGGGAAAAATTAATAACCATGCAACTCTGAATTCATACAGAGAACAAAAAACACCTGTCCTAGGAAATATCTTCCACAAAATGCCCCAGTTCTGTTTGTTTTAGTAAGTGAAATAAGGATTGATCTGAATAACAAAGCATACTAGAAATTCTTGATAAGGTTAACCATCCTTTAGCCTAGCTTAATCCATGACTAAAAAGCCCAAGTCTGAAGGTGTGATTTATCCATGTAATGTGCATTGCACTATAAAACATGAATTGCCATCTACTGAAAGCCACTGCAATAGCAGTGAAGCTCCTAAAAGCAAAATTATTATCAGTAGTAAACGTGAGACATGCAATTTGGCAAATGCAATTGTAGAATATCCTGAGCTGGTAGGGACTCACAGGGAGTGTTCAGTCCACCTCCTGGCTATCTTCCAAAAGATCCAATTTAAATTGGAAATGAAATAAAACAGGCAAGCATCTTTTGCTTAAGACATATTGTAAAATCTTTCTTTAAATGCTTCTTACTGTGTCATCAAAACACAAAAGCTGCCTTTTTTGAATTGCTTTCTGTAACAAACATCATGTCTGTCAGAATGTTTCAAAAGTCCTCCTTGGATCTTGAATTTCTTTTCCTGAAACATGTTTAATGTTTAGAAACATTAAACAACAAAAATTAACTCCCCATAAAAGTTATAATACTCCACAAGACCATTTTAAAACAGCTTATTTCAGATATTTTTTTTACTCAATCTGTTATTTTTTTAGAGGACATACACATTTACAC
Source organism: Numida meleagris (assembly GCF_002078875.1). Classification (NCBI taxonomy): domain Eukaryota; kingdom Metazoa; phylum Chordata; class Aves; order Galliformes; family Numididae; genus Numida; species Numida meleagris. Next base: position 30,684,417 of record NC_034412.1, on the reverse strand, counting down.
TTTTAACTTACAACTTTTTCCTTCTTAAATAATAAAAATCTTATCTTTTTTCCTTAAAATGAAAACATATTGTACTACAACTTCATTGTGAATTGTGACAAGAAAAATGGCAAGTTACTGTAAAACTCATTAGTGGACCTAGCAATATAGGACCACAGTACCTACAGCGGAAAGTAACATTTACTGTGATTTCTTAGGTTCACATTTCTATGTTTAATCTACTCTGTGCTAAAACTGGAAAACACAGAAAACTAGTCTCAGAGGTCTAGGTCTAGGCCAAGAGGCCTAGAAAACAGAAATTTTAGCTGAGCACTTTAGAGGTAACTTGCTATCAATGAAAAAGAGGTTTGGGTTGCTCTCTGGCTTCAGTACCCCCAGTGCTTTGGATTTTAAAGGGAAGAGAAAAGAGAAATCTTTGCCATCCTCATTTTGCCTACCCTCTTGAATTTCTTCCATGACTTCAATTATATTTCTTCTCCATGAGCTTGTCTTGTCATTATTTTAAAGAGATGGGAGCTTGCAGCACAGCTCCCTAAGAAAACTTTCAGTTGTATTTTTAATGCACGAAGTCAGAAGTGTATATTAAAGGATACAAAAAGCAGCTGATCATTAATTCCAGTTAAACTATTACTGAGAATCACTGATCAGAATTATACTAATTAATTTTACATATTCAGTGATTTTCCACAAGAGCAGCTTTGTGAGTACTTACAGCCTATCAAGCTTTGCTTAATGTTAAACCCTCACCTTTTGTGCCAGCACACTTTACAGTATTGTTGAAGAACTGTTGACAAAAGTAACATTTAAATTTTTTGCAAGAGAGCTAAAATAGAATTACTTACTTTTGATACTAATTACTGCTTTGGATCACTAAGTAGGAAAAATGTTTATTAATCCACGTACAAAGTTCTCCTTAAGGGTAATCATTTTATCAAATTACAGTGTGATACCAAAACACAATTCAGCACTTGACAGTTTTTGTTAAGCTTGTTTTTGATAATCGGACACACAAGTCGCTTGTGGCCATTTGGATGCATCTATTCTACTTTCACGGAGCTTTTGGATAATGATCAGACTTAAACACATCACTCATTCTGCTGAGCCAGCTTGACAGTTTTGATAGCCCATTACAGTAGTTTATGTTTCATTTCTGGAAGATTTCAGTAGACATCTCAGAACTAGGCTACCTTGGAAGCTCAAACTCCAATGGGCTCTGACTTTGATCTCAGGTCATCTTTAGTTAATGCAAATAACTCATGGAGAGTTCTTTCATATTAACATTAACATGGAACTTTTGAAGTACCACTTTCTCACATCCTTCTTTATTTATAACTGTGTTGGGCAGCTCAAGAGGCATCTTTGTGAACCACCAAGAACTATTTCTCAATCATTCAATTAATAATTAAATCAAACAATAATTAATGGGTACAATATTTGTTTGATTAAAAGCAAGCCAGCAATAGCCTTGTGGAAAATAAAGTTGTTTGCATTTTATTACAGAGAAAGTGAAAAAGAAATGCATATTGTAAATTCTCTCTGTTCTTTTCTCCTTTGAAATGATAATAGCAAAGCAGTGGGGAGAGAAGCTGGATCAGGACTGAGCAAATAGGGGGAATGTTATCTGTGAATACTCTGTGATGTACAAACTAAGTTTTGACTTGGTATTATTTGTGCCCTTCTGCTTAACTTCTTAAAAATTCACGGGGCCAGTAGTCAAACAGTAACAGTACATTTCAATCATTCTGCCCACAAAAAGAAGAATCCCATTTCTAACAAAAACAGCTCAGAAGGAAAAGTAATTGTATAATAAGGCTGGAAAAGCAGCAGAAATTATTCCATTCCCCTACCCAGACGTTCTGAGTGGGCCAGCTTTACAAATCTGTTTCATCACCAGCAGTAATCTGACCTGACTTGCTAAACTGAAGACCACTTACAATACTTTCCCACAGAAGAATGCAAATGTGCAAGAAAACGTGAACAACTTTCTATATACCAAAGATAAAGTATGCTTTTTGAACTGTAACTATAACTAAAACTAAAAACAATCCCATGCAGATTCCCATACAAGAATCTGCTCAAATAATCCAATGTTTAATGGAAACTTTTCCATGTCATACTGGATATATAACATGATTTTGAACTCATATCTTTCTGGCAAAAACTACACTCAAACTATCATCCAATATAGAGAAACACTAATTTCAACAACGCATATTAAACCATTAGCATTAAAAGTTGGAACTCACAGAATTACAATGTGTCTGAGGTTGGAAAATGACCTACTCCATCACTCTGTTCAAACAGGGTCAGCTACAGCAAGGTTGCTCAGGATCATGCCTAGTCAGGTTTTGAGTATCTCCAAGGATGGACATCCCACAGTCTTGCTGTAAAGCTTGCTCCAGTGCTTGACCACCTTTACAGCAAAAAATTTTAAGTTTAAACAAGATTTTCTGTTCTTTATTCTACACCCACTGCCTCTTGTAACATCACTGGATACACTGATGCAAGTCCGACTCCATCTTCTTTACTCCCACTGACTGAGTAATCTTGATGAGATTCCCACCAAGCCTTCTCTTCACCAAGCTGGTAGTCCCAGCTCTCAGCCTCTCCTCACATGTCCAGTGCTCCAATACTCTGAACTTCTTGATTGCCCTTTGCTGGACTTTCTCCATTATGTCTTCATCTCTCTGGCACTGGTGCCAGCACTCAAGATGCGTCTCAATTGTGCTGAATAGAGGAGAAGGATCATCTCCCTCAATCTGACAGTAATGCTCTTCTTAATGCAGTCTAAGAAATTGTTGCCTTTCTTTGTTGCAAGAACACATTGCTGACCAACATTCAATTTTTTAATTCACTTGGAAACCCAGGACCTTTTCTTGAAAAACTGCATGCCAGCCAGCCACTGCTGCAGAAGGTAATTCTTCCACAGCTTTAGGGGTATGCACTTCCCTTTGCTGAACCTCACAAGGTTCCTACTGGTCCATTTCTCCAGTCTGCTGAAGTTCCTGTGCTGAATTCATACTGCCATCAAGTCATTTCACCAACACTTTCATCGAGTAGCATCTACATAGATAATTATATACATAGTGAAGGTTTCCTTATGTTAATTTTACCAGTATTGTATTGCTGTCAACTATTTCAAGTATGCAGATCACTCTATACTCTCTATTTTTTTTTTTAAGAGAAACAAACTAATTTACTAAATAAGATATCAGAATGCAAGATTACACAATATAATACAATATAATTAAAATTGAGGCTAATAAATCAAAGAAAATGAGAGAGAGAGTCTAAAATCTAAAGGCCTTACTCTAATACTGAAGGCAAGACACTGCTGAGATGAGCAGAAGGGGAAGAAAGATAGAAGTGTCTTGTGACCTATGGACAGTTTTATCTTTCCTTCTGAACAGAAAATGGAAACACTAAGTCCTCCAGGCTACGTAGTCCTTCTTCTCTTCTGAGACAGGTATACCCAGAACTAATGACGATCCACAGAACTGCAGCATTAACTCTTTAACTCCCAGTGCTTTACATGATGTTATGATATGGAATATCGATAACAAAAAATCATAAAACAATGGGATGTACTTATTTTCTTATTTCAGGAATTTCTGTGGAACTGTGTAGCCTTTTCCATGTTTATATTCCAAGCTTTTACGTATCAGTCTCTCTTGGTGATTAAGTCTGCCAACCTGAATGACAAGTTTTCTACAAATAAATGGAGTATTTTCAGTTTCTCTCAGCCTTACACAGAGAGTTATTCTTACAATGTGAGATCACTGAATCACTCTGAATGAAAACACAGATGTCAATATATACAGTAGATATCTAACAGAGCACTGTATTTTGTGACTCTGGTATTTTAAAGCTGTTGAATAATCACATCAGCAGCATTAGTTAGAAATAAATAATTGTTTTTAAAAATGAAATCTGAAAACAGCCTAAAAAGTTGTGCTTGGACATACTTAAATTACAGAAGTGGATTTTCCTCCAGTGTAGATTACATACATGGGCAGCACTGCTTGGCTTAAAGATGACCTTATTCTACACTGGCTCTAAAGATGTCAGTGAAGTACAAAGTTCTGGAAGATGCAACTCTTCTATGAACAGTACACCAGAAGTAACAGTGTATCAGAAATTACAAAATCTGACTAAGAATTTTTGTACTCCTATGATAAAATTCTTATAGTGAGTTTAAGTGGAATCAAAATGAAAACAGAAATGTATATAGACAAAAGCACTCCAGTCACTCAGTTTCTTCTTCCTATAACACTCATCACCTCAGCAGATGTGCAATGTAGGAGTGTTTTATACAAACATAGCATTTATCAAAGCCTTGACAAAGCCTTTGACACTGTCTCCCACAGTATTCTCCTGGAGAAGCTGGCAGCCTGTGGCTTGGACAGGTACATTCTTTGCTGGGTAAGGAGCTGGCTGGAGGGCCGGGCCCAGAGAGTGGTGGTGAATGGAGTTAAATCCAGCTGGCGACCGGTCACGAGTGGTGTTCCCCAGGGGTTGGTGCTGGGGCCTGTCCTCTTCAATATCTTTATTGATGACCTGGATGAGGGCATTGAGAGCACGCTCAGTAAGTTTGCAGATGACACCAAGCTGGCAGGAAGTGTCAATCTGCCTGGGGGTAGAGAGGCCCTACAGAGAGATCTGGACAGGCTGGTTCTCTGGGCTGAAGCCAATGGGATGAGGTTCAACAAGACCAAGTGCCGGGTCCTGCACTTTGGCCACAACAACCCCAGGCAACGCTACAGGCTTGGGGCAGAGTGGCTGGAAAGTTGTGTGGAGGAAACGGACCTGGGGGTATTGGTCGATGCTCAGCTGAGCATGAGCCAGCAGTGTGCCCAGGTGGCCAAGAAGGCCAATGGCATCCTGGCTTGTATCAGAAACAGTGTTGCCAGTAGGAGTAGGGAAGTCATTGTCCCTCTGTACTCAGCCCTGGTGAGGCCCCACCTCGAGTACTGTGTCCAGTTTTGGGCCCCTCACTGCAAGAAAGACATCGAGGCCCTGGAGCGTGTTCAGAGGAGGGCGACAAAACTGGTGAGGGGTCTGGAGCACAGGCCTTATGAGGAGCGGCTGAGGGAGCTGGGATTGTTCAGTCTAGAGAAGAGGAGGCTCAGGGGAGACCTTATCACTCTCTGTAACTACCTGAAGGGAGGTTGTAGTGAGCTGGGGGTCAGCCTCTTCTCTCTTGTAACTAGTGACAGGACGAGGGGGAATGGCCTCAAGTTGCACCAGGGGAGATTTAGGCTGGACATTAGGAAATTCTGCTTTTCTGAAAGAGTGGTCAGGCACTGGAATGGGCTGCCCAGGGAGGTGGTTGAGTCACTGTCCCTGGAGGTGTTCAAGAAACATTTAGATATAGGATTGAGAGACATGGTTTAGTGGGGTTATTGGTGGTAGGTGGATGGTTGGACTGGCTGATCTTGTAGGTCTTTTCCAACCTAGCTAATTCTATGGTTCTATGTTTCTGTCTCTTTTGATAGAGTTCTAGATCCAAGTTTAGCAGAAAACTCATGCAAACCATTTTTAAAACTCCCAGCAGTGGTCTGCCTACTTGAACTTCTTACCTTTGGAATAACTCATAAATACAGAAACACAATGATAGCTTTTTAAGAAGTGCCAGAATACACAAATAATCAAATTAATCTGCTTCATAAGAAAGAGTATCCAACATATTAATCTTTCCTGACTGGACCTCATGTCAGTGCTGGAGCATTTCCTGTCACTAAGTTATTCTAGGCAGCTGGTCTTGTCCTTAAATATCTTAGCTCCATACTTCTTGGGTTCAGCATTAACTCTTTCTCCTCAGCAACCAAGCAATGAATTTCTCAGCCAATCCTTATAAGAAATTGAACCTTGTAGCTCTGATTTGTCACTACCTCTACCCACACTCACAAGTAGTAGGGAGAGGTGACAGGGGTGAGTTGGCTGCAGCCTCATTACTCTTAGCTGCTGGGTATAAATAAGAGGTATATCATGGTTGCCGTGAAAGACAGAGGTGACAAATCAGATGCAAGAAATCTCTGTTCAGCCACTTTCTCCCTCCTCCTTGTTCCCTTTCCCTCAAGAGACACAGACTTTTTCCAGCAGAAGTACTTAAAAGTCATGTCAGACTCCTCAAGTCAAAACACTAGCATAGCAATTAATTACTGTCTTCTGAAAGTGTATTTTCCATGTGTTTACATCATCCATTTTTTCATAAAAAAGAAAGCCTATGCCTTTTTAAATGACAAGATATTCCTAAATAAGCAAAAAATACAACAGTTGAAGGTTTCATTAAAAAAAAAGCAGTTGGAAAACTCATATAAACCCAAGACAGAACAGAAGAATTGGCAAAACTTCCAGCTGCCCTCTTTGAAGTCTGGGATATCATCTTCTCAGGAATTGTGCCAGTGCAGTTTTACTGCACACCTTATGGCTCAATGCACAAAGTGGCAGCAGAGATGGCAGTCCTGAAGGAGAGCTTTTCATCAATCATGGCACATTCAGAGGCCTGAGTGCTGGTCTGATACCCAGATAACGCAAGGTGCTGACCTCCATGGACAATTTATATGTTCGGTCTGCCTGTTGGTTATTTTGTTGTTCTTCAGTAGCCAAACTCTTGGGCACATGAGCATCTACATGATGCACCTTCACAACCATATTCTTAATTCGGGCAGCAATGTCTTTCCACAGTTCAGCAGCCCAAATAGGTTTACCCCTTCGCTGTCAGTTATTTTGTTCCCACTGCTGTAACCATCCCCATAAGGCATTTGCCACCATCCATGAGTCAGTATAGAGATAAAGCACTGGCCACCTCTCCCGTTCAGCAACATCTAATGCCAGCTGGACAGCCTTTACCTCTGCAAATTGGCTTGATTCCCCTTTTCCTTCCGTGGCCTCTGCAACTTGTCGTGTAGGGCTCCACACAGCAGATTTCCATCTGCAGTGCTTCCCTACAATACGACATGATCCATCTGTGAACAGGGCATATTTCTTTTCATTTTCTGGTAATTCACTGTATGGTGGGGCCTCTTTTGCACGTGATACCTCCTCTGCTGGTGATGTTCCAAACTTTTTACCTTCAGGCCAGTCCATGATCACCTCTAGGATTCCTGGACGATTAAGGTTCCCCATCCGAGCTCGTTGCGTAATCAATGCAACCCACTTACTCCAAGTGGCATCAGTAGCATGATGGGTGGAGGGAACCTTTCCCTTAAACATCCAGTTGAGCACCGGCAGTCGAGGTGCTAGGAGGAGCTACGTTTCAGTTCCGATTACTTCGGAAGCAGCTCGAACCCCCTCATACGCGGCTAAGATCTCCTTCTCAGTTGGAGTGTAGCGCTCCTCAGACCCCTTGTAGGCTCGACTCCAGAATCCCAGGGGTCGACCTCGGGTCTCTCCTGAGGCTCTTTGCCACAAACTCCAAGTGGGACCTTTCTCTCCAGCAGCAGTGTAGAGGATGTTCTTAACATCCTGTCCTGTCCATACTGGTCCCAGGGCCACGGCACGGGCTATCTCCTGTTTAATCTGCTCAAAAGCCTGCTGCTGCTCAGGACCCCACATAAAGTGATTCTTCTTCTGCGTCACCTGATAAAGGGGGCTCACAATGAGGCTATAGTTTGGAACGTGCATTCTCCAAAAGCCCACCACGCCCAGAAAAGATTGCGTCTCTTTCTTATTAGTGGGCGGAGACATGGCAGTGATTTTGTCGACCACACCTGTTGGGATGTGGCGACGTCCATCCTGCCACTTAATACCTAGGAACTGAATTTCTTGTGCAGGCCCTTTCACTTTACTTTCCTTAATAGCGAAACCAGCTTGCAGGAGGATCTGGATTACTTGCTCTCCTTTCTCGAAAACTTCCTTTGCTGTATCACCCCACACAACAATGTCATCAATGTACTGTAGGTGCTCAGGAGCACCACCCTGTTCCAGTGCAGTTTGGATCAGCCCATGGTGAATAGTTGGGCTGTGTTTCCACCCCTGGGGCAAACAGTTCCAGCTATACTGAACGCCTCTCCAGGTGAAAGCAAACTGTGGTCTGCATTCTGTGGCCAATGGAATGGAAAAGAAGGCATTAGCAATGTCA
>NC_034412.1:30576724-30674779 GCF_002078875.1 Numida meleagris | reverse complement strand
CCAGGTGACAATGCGTTCACCTGGGTGCCGTGTAAAGTCTTTTCTCAAGACTCGAAGTTCAGTCATTTTCAGAGGATGAGTAGTAAGGGTTTCAACGTCTCTTTCAGTTGTTGCTGCCCTGGTGGGCGTTGGTGACCGGGATCTTGTTGAGGTCCCCTCTCCTGGACTTTGGGGTGGCTCCCCTGGACCTTCTCTCTTTGCTGTCTCCTGTTCCGAAGGAAGCGATATACGTTTCACCTTCCGTCCTCTTACAGGGGCAACTGAAATCAGTTGTGGTGCCTCCTGTGGTTGATCAGGCTGGTTGTTTTCCATGCTCTGTCTCTCACGCTCGGCTTGGACCAACTTTTCTGATATGGCATGAAAGTTGGATTGGAGGGCGTGTAGTTCTGTTTGGAGTCTGTTAAGCTGGGATTGTATAGTGTCCCGCTCTTTTTGGAAGGTGTCTCGCTCAGATTGCAGAGTGTCCCACTCATTTTGGAAAGTGTCTCGCTCAGATTGGAGACAGTCGAGCTTGGATTGCAGAGTGTTCCTCTCGGACTGGAGACAGTCGAGCTTGGATTGCAGAGTGTCCCGCTCATTTTGGAAGGTGTACCATTCCGACTGGAAGATGTTTTCCTGAGATCGGAGATTATTTCTTTCAGCTCGGAGATCTTCCTTTTCAGCTTGGAGAATTTCTTTCTCAGCTTGGAGACACTCTTGGCCAATTCGGAGATTCCTTTCTCTGGTTAGGAGATTCCCATTTTCAGCTCGGACCCGCTCCTCGAAACTCTGCATGTCGGCTTGGAGACTCCCTCGCTCATTCAGTACTTTCTGACGGAAACTCTCCTTTTCACTTTGAAAACTCTCTCTTTCCTTTTGGAAACTCTCTCTCTCAGCTTGGAAACAATCTATTTTGGTTTGGAGACCCTGTATTTCGGCTTGGAGACCCTGTATTTTTGTTTGGAAACTCTGTCTCTCATTTTCAAACTGTCTCTCCTTCTCTGTTTGGAGACTCTGTATTTCGGTTTGGAGACTCTGTATTTTATTTTCAAACTGTCTCTCCCTCATTGGGATATTATTAAATAAGGCCCGATAAGCATGAGCTAGGCCACAAATGATTTGTGCCTCCTCAGATTCACCAGAGCCGTCACATCCCTGTCTCAAATATTCGCTTAGGCTCTCAGGATCTTCCAGGTGTTCAGGAGTAAAATTCCATGACACCGGAGATGCTCATCTCTCTAAGGTCTCTCCCAATTTTCTCCACACTCCCTGCCACTCAGTATCCTCTGGCTTTGGAGAAGGCTTCCTCAAAATATAGATGCTGAGTGAAATGACTAGCATGATGAGTAATGCATTCAAGGAGATTAGCAACATGATCAAATGAGCATTCAAAAAATACATCAAGGATTCAAAGGAGAGACTGGGAGATGGTTTTAAAATCCCAAGTTCTACAAAATTAGCAGCTTCCTCTGGAGCTGTATGCCACATTGTATACATTTTTTTTTCTCTTTACAAAGACAGGCTAGCAGCAGCCAGAAAAAAAAAGTTTACAAAAAGTGTACAAAAAGTTTACAAAATATCCCAGAGTATTGGCAGTCCGCCTGGACTTTTCAAGGTCACGTTTGCAGTTACAGCACCTGCAGTTTCGATAACGAAGCTTTCCGAGAGCAGAGAAAGATTCGTTCTAAGAGCTAAAAAGCAATCTTAGCTTCATTCTAAAAGCTAAAAAAGCAGAATTTTGCCCTTAATTTTGCCTCAATTTTGACCGCATTCTCCACCAAAAAATGTCAACGGTTTACGGGCGTTAGGCCCGATTCCGTGACAAAGGGGACGGGGGACCCACGGGCCCACGTCCCGGGAAAAGGGGAAAGGGGAAAAGGGTAGGGAGATGGCCCTGAGAGCAAAGAACAGCAGCAACAATCTGAGAAGAAACAAACTAATTTACTAAATAAGATATCGGAATGCAAAACAACACACTATAATACAATATAATTACAATTTAAGCTGATAAATCCAATACAAAGAGAGAGAATGTCCCAAAATCAAGGTAGGCCTTACTCTACTACCGACGATAAGACGGCTGGAGAGCGAGGTGCTGCCAAGACGAGAGACGGCGGAAAAAGTGACGAGGTCTCGTGATCTGCAAGTTTTTGTACTGTGAGCTTTTATCTTTTCCCTCCCGCTGGAAAATGGTAACAGAGGAGCAAAGTGCCGTGGGGACTGTAGTAGTCCTTCTCTTCTGAGAACCAGGTACATTCACTACATGATGTTATGATGTGGAGTACCAATAACCGAAAATCATAAAACCATGACAGGTTCCTAATTCGATGTGTCTTACAGAAATTACCTTATTATTATTAATTTTATTATCTTAACAGGAGTTTGGGCTAGGTGATTTGACAGACAAGAGAGGTTGTTTTCTTGGTCAGAAATAACGTTTTCATTCTGCAGTTGAAATACTTGCTAATGTAAACTGCTCCAAATCTAAAAGGGCATCTGTTATCAGGTTTGAGCCTCTAGATTTCCAAGTCACTTTAAAGATGAGAAGTCCTGTAGTTATTCAGTATTTAAAACAAGTACAGCTAATGAAAATTGCATCAAGCAGTGGTGTTCATAACAGTTTTTAGCTGGTTGGTATCTCTACCACTTGTCTGTACTTCTGCTCCAAGGTGCTGCTTGCTCCTTACAAGGAGCAAGCCACACTTAGCATAGGAGGGAAATTAGTCCAAAGACTCAGCCATAATAGACTCTAATATCCAAAAGTTAAAACTGCCCCTGCATTGACTCCAAGAGTTAATAGTACCCTTCAGAACAGAACTTCAGAGCTGCAGAATTAGCAAAAAAAAAAAAAAAACCTGCTACTGTAAGGAACTACAAATGCCATTTTTTGAATATTTTAAGTGTATAGAACAGTGAAGAAAGTTTTACAGTAATGTTACCTGGCTATACATAATCAAAATAGAGGATAAAAAAATCTAAGTTTGCTTCATGCTAAATTTTGGGATAAACTTGTCCCTATTTGCTAGTACAATCCACTTAATTTTATGGTGTTTATAACATATTAGTTATCAAAAGTCTTATTTAAATCATAAGGAGCTATAACCTGTTACATCAGGATACTAAATTAATGCTTTTGCATTTAAGATTTACATTGATGAATACATTGGCCTTCACATTACAATGTGCTTAAAGGTTAAATGAATTACATTATTGTTGAAGTTACTGTCTTGTTTGATGCAAAATTTCCTCAGGAAGGTCTGTTGAAGGGCAAAAAATTGATATAAACTGGGAGGGGAAAAATAAATGAGTATCATGGGACAACTTATATAACAAAATTTCCACAAGCTGAAGATTAAATACTCCCATGTGAACAAACAGAATGTGAGTAGAAAATACTTTTTTTTTTTTTTTTTTGCCTTTCTTGGGATGCTCAGCTGGGAGTGGCATCTTGAGTAGTAGCAACATTTCCTAGGTTTTATCTTGCACTGACCACAGTGAAAACTCATCTCTTGGGTTTTGGAAACATATTTCATTCATAAAGATTATATATGATTTTCTTACAGCAGCTTTTCTGAAAACTTCTCATGGCTTTTCAACTGGAATTCTCACAAACATAATATGGCACTGAAGAGATGCATTAAGCAGCAGTGTATGAAGGTTGTAGGGTCTCTCACACAGGATGCATTGCCCAATTATAATCTGATGATTACAATAAAAAAGTTGCAATAAAAATTAAAATCACTGTTCAAACTGGCTTTATGTTATCTGAAAGCCCTAATGACTCATCACATCCACCAACAGTCTTGGTAGCTCATCCTCAGGAAGTTATCAGGATCATTATTTAGAAAATAATAATTTAAAAAAAAAAAGCATTCTGGTCTTTAACTTGGGTAAGTGAGGGGAGGATCTTATTACTGGTTCTGTTTAGGAGTCTGTCTCATATCTCCATGCATATCAGAGGCCCATATCAATGCAAAGAATTTTTTTTTTGAGGGGGGGCGGGGGGGGAGGGACGGGAGGGGAGGAGCATTTTTTCTGCAGATTAAAATGAGCTGGAAACAATACGAGAACCTTTGATTTCTAACCTGATTCCACTTTAACATACTTGTGGCAGTAGAACCTACACTCAAAAGCACAAGGAGAGATCTACTGAAATTCATTTCTGTACAGCCTTTCAACTAGTCCTTTCCTTCGGCTTGCAAGCAGCATGCTAACCTGGGTGTTTGCTGACTGATCTGTTAGGATGATGTTAACTCACTGTACTTTTTTTTACTGACAGTCTACAGCGTGGCATATTGATTTTGCCTTTCCCTGGCTCACTTCTAAAGCCTACACACTCAAAACTGTTACTTACTTGAAGCTTTCTGCTTCTTCAGCTCTGTTCTGTCAGATATCTGTGTTCTGACACCATCTGCTATCTTCATATTCCATCACTGAACCACAGGCTAGCACTTCTGCTGTGACAGCTTTTGAGGTGTAAAATACACTTCTCTTGACATCTGCCTCAGCTCATCCATCCTCCAACTGAAAATATTCTTCAGTGGTACTTTACATTTTAATTTCTCTACAGGATCCATCTTCACTCAAAGGGTGCCAACTTTCTGTGGTTTATTGTCTTGTTTTTTTGAAGAGAACTCATTTTTCGTATACAAGCTCACAGTGCAGTATGCAGGCAGGGAAACCCTGATGCACCAAATGAGTGCTGCTTATTGCTGTCTGCTGCTTGTGAAAGTATACAAAAACTTGCATACGTACCTTTTAAGAGTAAGGGGGGGCTAGATAGTCCAACTCTTGCAACTTTGAGGACACACTGACTAGAAAAATCTGTTATCCAAAAATGAAAATACAAAGAAAGCTGGTTAGATGAGATATGGTCTACTGGACCATAAATGGAAGATAACCCGATTTGTAGCTCCACATCTGCATATGATCAGTCCACCTAATATCTTTAAAGTTATGATGACATCCACCTGATTTCCTCACAAAGTATCCTGAGTTAATGTAAATGTATGTAAGATTATATAGAATGTAAAAACAGTTGGACAACTCAGGATCTAAGATGTAGCTCATTCTCCAGTCTTTAACCATCACCATGCATCAAAGCTATTCCAAGAGCATGGCATGTCTTAAAATTACTTATCTTACAGAAAAAATAAAAGACAGAGGTGAGGAAATCTTTAAGGATGGGGCTATTTCTTTACAAACTCTCTGACCATCTGAAATTCAATGTAACTAAACGTATACAGAAGATATTAGAATTAGGTTGTGTAACTCATATAATAATAATGAGTAAGAACATTTACAAAGGAAAAATAACCTCAGTTGCTAAAAATATTGGAAAAATACCAAGCAGACAATAATCTAATAAAAGTATAAAAATTATAAGCAAGAAACCATGGCTAGAAACATACAGACTTTCATCTTCACCAGATGCGTGAAGAAAAAACATATTAATGAAAATGTATTCCACTGCTTATTTTAAAGCATTCTGAATAATGAGGTTGTTTCTCCTTTAGCAGAATGAGTCATATTTTAACATATTATCAGCGTTCCCAAAGACAAAATCACCAATCTAAAGGGCTACTGTCATTCAGCACAAGAGTTACTATGATTAAGTTCTTAAAAACTTATAGGTCTTCAAACTCATTTAAAGTTCTAAACAAGATATTAGGCAGTAGGTGTTCACACCTTGCCAGAGACAGTAGTCACTATTGATGCAGTTTGTAACAAGTTTTGTATTAAGTATATTGATTTCCATCTCTCTCTTCATTGCTCCATCTTCTTTCTCATCTCTTTTGTAATCCTTCCTTTGCTCATTTTTCCTAGCCATACTTATCAGCAACCAATTTCCACATACTTTAAGGTATAAATTCTTTCTCAGTGCAATACATTTGTCCTTTTAATTGGTTGTTGTCACGTGTATTTCTAAAGTTCACACTTGCCTAATACACTGCCTATATATTCCCATTCCATTCAAATTAAATCTATATTATGTATCAAGAAAAGAAAAAATAACCATGTTTTAAGCCTTTCACACAGTAGGTCCAGAGCTCTCACAATAGTATCTACAAATAGACTGCCTATAAAAATTCTCAATTGATCTAAGTGCATGTATCTAACTAAAGCATTTCTAATATACCTGCCAACGTGCTGACAAAAATCTCACCACCAGCATTTAGTAATGAAATAGATCTATGCTATAAGCAATTTGTTGAGCTCTCTCCTTTTTGTCTATTACAAAATACTTGCTTCGTTCCAGAAAAGGCTTCCTACTTGAATGGTTATAAATAAATCTATCAGTGCAGCAGTCAATTTTTTATTTTACATACTCCAGAATAGGAATGGATATCTATGTCTGCTATCTTATTTATCTTAAGATCCTTTCACAAACATCCACAGAGTACTTTTCCACAGGTTTCTAAATGAGAGCAAACATATTTTAGATAGTAGTTAATTGCTGGGTTTTTTTTCTTATTATTACTTTTCTCTCCAGCACATAACTCAGAATAAAAATGTGCAAAATCATCTGTTACCTTTTAGAATTATCATCTTTCAAATAATTCTATATCTTTTTTTTCTTAAAATCTCTTTCTGTAAGTCTGTCCTCACACATTTTTCCTTCTCTTACATTCTATCTACTCCTTTCTGCTTGTTAAGAATGTGTCCTTCCTACCTACTTCATGGAAAATGAAATATCTTTCTCCCTTCATAATTCTTTCACTTTTTCTTCCTTGCATATTACTATATAAAATAACACAGGCCTATCTTTGCTTTGGGATCATTACGTTCTGGGTTTAGCAGGCTGGCAATCCATACTTCAGTGTAGTCTCACTATCTGTGTTGAAGGAAAACTGAATTTTTCAAGTTCTCTTCCACTGAATTCAGTTTCAAGGATTTAATCCTTCCTTTCTTTTTTTTTTATGATGTACTGCTGATCTTGATGCGTTCAAAAGAAGAAAAAAAATCTCAATATTTTCCGTTTCAAGACAGACTGCAATCTTTCTTAAATCTTTCTTCCTCAGTGCAGTTTATGACAAGTCTTGAAACACCAGCACCATATGTTCCCCTCAGTAACATCAGAAAGCTTTCTTCCTTTTTTATTTTGGCTTTCTTTTTCCTCTCCTTCCCTCTCTCTCTCTCTCAAGGACTTTTTCCAATTAAAAAGATGAATTCCTAAAGTTGTATTTCCATATTTACCTGAACTGGAAATAAAAAGGATGATAAAGATAGAGAACCATGTCCTCCATGATGAGCCTTGCAATTGTTTTCTGCTTTAGAAATTTGCTAGTTTCACTCCACTATTTAACATTCTCCTGAAAAATCCTCAAGTCCTTCGTGGTATTTTCTTTTGTAATTTTTTGCAGTGTTTGCAAAATCTTTGTTTGTAGTCATATCAGTTTTATTTCCTAAAACTACTACATTTAAACAACTTTATTCATATTTATCTGTAAACTAAATATTTAATTTTTGCCTCCAGTTTTTAACTTCCTATTCATTCCTCTCAAGCCATATCTTCCACAGATTTAAGAGACTTGACAGAAGCGGACTCCTCAAATCCTTACCCAATGGTAGGTACTCTTCTGTTTGTCCTCTAAGCACATACTGCTACCCCACGTAGTGGACTTTTTTTTTTTTTTTTTTTAGCTTTGTGGAAGTTTCCTGGAGAACTCTGCTTATACAAAAGCAGCCTCTGGTTCCAAAAACAAGAGAAGATTTCTGAAAATTTCAGTGTCAAAAAAATGCTGCTTTTGCCTTTTCCGCCATTCTATGCACTTTCCCATCATCTTGGAGCACAGATAGCAAATTACCAGGTTTTGTGACGATCTCTCCCCAATAGCTTGGATCTGAACAGGTTCAGAACTCAATTAGGATTTAGTGAAGACTTGGTGACACTAGTAGACAGACAAACAGAAAGAAAAAAACTGGGCTCAGGTCCAGCATGAAGACTTAATGTGCATATCTGTCATTTCATGCGTACTATGTTTCCTAAAATTTATTTGCATTAGTATAGAGGTAGGGTTCAGAAGTGTGACATATGTATTAATAAGGCTTCTTTTTTATATGTTACCAGTAATAATTCAATGAATATTCAAATCATCAAAGGTGTAACTTACATATCTATAGACTCCAAGTGGGTAAGCTTGTATGGGGATTATCTTCACTGGAACAGGCTGCACAGGGAGGTGGTGGAATCATGATCCCTGGAGGTGTTTACATGTAAATGTGGCACTGAGAGACATGGTTTAGTGTGCATGGTGATGATGGGTTGATTGTTGGACTAGGTGATCCCCCTAGTGGTCCATTCTAACCTTAATGATTCTATGATTCATGGATCTCAGTACAAGACTCCCTCTCAAACTCTTGCCTCAGATTTGGCTAACTGTACTGCCTTCAACATAAACTTACCAGCACTTCAACATACATAACAAACAGCACTATAGCAAAGTTCAGTGACTGCGACTTTCCAGGAATAAAGGATTGCAAACTTTACCAAGCCTACAAAAAAGCACTATTTTTATAGTGACAGTTTAAAATCTCTAATTTTCTTCTACTGCAATTTTTAACACTGCATTAAGTTTAGCACAAAAAATTATTTGCAATGATAGTAAACCTAGAGCAATCTGGAATAATATATGCTATTAATTAACGCTAGAATAAATACCAGGGACTATTCATCTTTGAAGAAACCTGTAACAGTGCACATTCACTATAATCCTAACTGCTGAACATTTTTCCCCAAATGCCTCCTGATATGAAAATCATACAGTTCATAGAATCATAGAATTGTTTGAGACAGAAGAGAACCTTAAAGGCCATCTAGTCCAACTCCCCTGCAATGATCAGGGACACCTACAGCTAGATCAGGTTGCCCAGAGCTCCATCCAGTCTGAGCTTGAACATCTCCAAGGACGGGGCATCCACCACCTCTCTGTGCAACCTGTTCCAGTGCATCACTACCCTTATTGTAAAAAACTTCTTCCTTATATCCAACTGAATCTCCCCTCTTTTAGTTTGAAACCATTTCCCCTTGTCCTATCACAGTAGACCCTGATAAAGAGTCTGTCCCCTTCTTTCTTACAGCCCCCTCCCCATTTAGATACTAAAATACTGCAGTCAGGTCTCCCTGGAGCCTTTTCTGCTCCAGGCTGAACAGCTCTAGCTCTCAGCCTATCCTCCTAGGGAAGGTGACCCATCTCTTGGACTTCTTCCAGGGAATACCATACCTGTACATCTTAGTGTTCGGCAAACTCCAGCTGGAAGTCAAACCTGCAAAGACTCATGTAATATCAGAATTCTGCAGCTATGGTCACTTCCCTTTCAGCATTATCAGGTTTTGCACAGGTCACATTGTGCACAACCCGTTGAAATATCAGTCTCTGCCTAAGGTGAGCATCACCACACCTAACTCAGGCAAGGAAGAATGGTACAAAAACACTTAGACATGGCAAAAAAATGTGTCAGGAGCAGGTGGCCTGCTGAAACCTTCAGAAGTGCAGGTCTGCGCTAGACCTGCTGACTCACGTCTAGAAAACACATCTAAGGATACAGACACAGACACAACCAGCACTGCACACAGCAGCATTTCTCACCATGGGACAGCCAGAATCAGCCAGCATCCAGTGTCCAGACTGAAAATAATCTGACATAAAACCAACCAGCAGCCAAAGCACCTCATGCTTGTGTTATCTTAGTAAAAGTTGGTAGATAAAGATGGGCTTCCCTTTACCAGTTCTAGGTCCAACAAGAACATTATGGTTGGCAAGGCAACACATTCAGTTCCTTTAGGCGATAAATCACTTCAGCTTTATACTAAGTCTTTGATAATATGGAACCTGTGATCTAAGTATTATAACACATTTTCAGGCTCTAGCAGGAGAACTGTGTATTTGTAACCTTAAAACAGACAGCACTTCAGTGACATTTATTGTCGCCAAAATGAAAAACAATTGCTCATCACTGGCTATAAATTAAGTATGCTTATTTTGCCAAGGACAACATTTACTAGAAATTGTAAATAACAATTAAGTCAGAAATCACGTAAATCATGACCCTAATTCTGTTCTGCATCTAATAGAATGACATTTATTGACAGCTAAGATGAATTAAGAAAAATAGTAACTGCATTTGTTGAAAGTAATAGAGTATTGGGGTGTATGCGTATGCATTTTGTTTGATGGGATGTGTAGGTTTGTTTTGTTATTTATGTTTTGAAGTTGGTTTTATTGTTTGCTATTTGGTTTTTTTTTTTGGTTTTTTTTTGGCAAGCATTTAGAAGGTTATTATAAAATTGCTCTGGGCCATACCATTAACATACAAAAGCCAATTACTACCCTTTAATCAGAGAAGACATTCTTATTGGAAAACAACTTACTTGGACTATTGTACTGTAGAAAGATGTCAAGTTAATGATATATGTGTACTAATTTGCTTTGTATTAACTTTCTTCAGTCATTTCAATATTCCCATCCTCTAATTTGGAGGGAACTAATGTATTGGTTATTAAAATAATAGTCTTCACAGTGGAAGAACATGTATGCTCAGACCTGTCCTGAGATTTGCTGTACAGTTGCCAGATCATATTTTATCTTTACTTGCAACATGCACTAACTCCAGCAACCCATCCACTGAACACTTAAGTGTTAAGCCCCAGAGCTGAAAACACAGGAAACAGATATTCTGACAACAAGAAAAATAATATAAAGGAAAAGCCTGAAGGAAGAGATATGCTAAAGAAATCAAAAGTTCACTGCTCTGAGGTGAAGGATAAGAATATTGGGATGGATTAAATCATAGAATCATAGAATTGCTCAGGTTGGAAAAGACCTTCAAGATCATCAAGTCCAACCACAACCTAACCGTACTGCTCTAACAGCCCACCACTAAATCATGTTCCTGAGCACCACATCCAAACGGTTTTTAAACAAATTCAGGGATGGTGACAACCACCTCCCTGGGGAGCCTGTTCCAGTGCTTAACAACCCTTTCTGTCCAGAAGTTTTTCCTGATATCCAACCTAAACCTCCCCTGGCGCAACTTGAGGCCATTTCCTCTTGTCCTGTCACCTGTCACCAGTGAGAAGAGATCGACCCCACTCTCACTGCAATCACCTTTCAGGCATTTGAAGAGAGCAATAAGGTCTCCCCTTGGCTTCCCCTTCCCCAGACTAAACAGCCCCAGTTCCTTCAGTCGCTCCTCGTAGGGCATATTCTCCAAGCCCTTCACCAGCCTTGTTGCCCTTCTTTGGACCTGCTCCAGCACCTCAATGTCCTTTCTGTACTGAGCCTATAGGATTGCCTGGGGTGGTTGTGACCAAAGTGCAGGACCCAACACTTGGCCCTACTGAAACTTCTACCGTTTACCTTGGCCCATCATTCCAGTCTATCCAGGTCCTTCTATAAAGCCTTTCTACCCCCTGGAAGATTAACACTCCCTCCCAACTTGGTGTCGTCTGCAAACTTACTGAGGGTGCACTCAATCCCCTCACCAAGATCATTAATAAAGATGTTGAATAGAAGCAGCCCCAGTACCAAGCCCTGGGGGACACCACTCGTGACTGGCAGCCAGCTGGATTTAACTCCACTGACCACAACTCTTTGGAGCTGGCCACCCAGCCAGTGTTTCACTCAGCAGAGTGTATGCCTATAGTAAATGAAAAATACATAAATACAAAGACTATTAAAGGAAGAAAAATATACAGTTGACCCCATGGATCAACATTTTGACAGCTAGACAGGATAAAAGTAGACGATTTATGGCACACAAAAGTGCACTGCTAAAGCAGCTACTAAAATACTAATTGTAATTAGTAATTTAGAAAAAAACTAGATGGAAATACCCAAGCAAACAAAGAGGTTCTTCCAGGGTCAACAATAGGAGAAGAAAAAGCAGAGATGATATTACTATCTGTGCTAATCAGTAAGTTTGAGAATTTGTATACATTTTTAATAGATGGCCTCTGCTGCAACTACACAGGAGCAAACAGATTCACAGCTAATTTTCACCTGAATAGCCTTTTATATGAGCACTGATGGTCAGCACAGGGATCGCATACAGCCACCTTTAATAAAGCTATACAACAAACAACAATGAACAATGAACTGTGCCCTTCATTTCCACGTATATCCTGCACAGTGAGCTGGTAAATTATTTGGGAATATTTTCTACTGACTATGTCTGCATAGTGCCGAGCATGTCTAATTTCTTCTTTCACTTGTTTTAGGTTTCATGGTGTGTTCTTTTTGGGAGGGGGTGGGGTCGTGGGCTGAAGGCAGAAACACTTCTTTGTGTCACCCTGAAGACCTTCCCCAGAGTCCTCTTACACAGCAGTCAGCAAGGATAAGGGCTGAGGGTGAGATATGAAGCAAAAAGGGTTCCAACCTCCATGCACCAGCAGCAGAGGCTCCTCAACCTAGAACTGCGTGACAGCAAGTATCTCTGTAGATGCTTAATCACAGTCACCAGCCACTACTGTTCATAGACTTGGAGAGCAACAAAAATAAATAAATAAATGTATAATAAAACATTCATGAATCACAAAAGAACTAGTTTGTGCTCAGTTGTGGGTGTTCGTTACAAATATGTGCTACATATACTTCAGGTCTCCAGGGCTATAGTTCTCTTTATATTCTATTATTCCAGTGAACAGCAGCAGAACATGCATTCAGTTGACAAAAATATGCCCAACTACTACCTTAAATCTGTCATATGGTTCTTTTGACAAAACAAATGAGGATCCTAAGGAAACCTACAAGTTAAGCAATGAAGCCATTCCGTTCAGACCCACAATAAGTGACAAAAATCAATTGAAGTACCTCAAACAGTGCAAGTCTGGCTTTGTATCACTGTTGATCAAATCAGATAAACTAAGCATGAATTCCTTTCAAGCTGTATTCAAGTAAACTTTCTCTTCTGTCTTCTCTTGATAGGAAAAAGCAGAAAATGAATAAGAGATGACAAGAATGTGAAATCTTTAAAGTCCTTCTTGCTGTTCCCAGTGAAACAATTATAAACACAAAAGAGAAGTATTAAGAGAGAGTAATTAACATGTACGTTGATTGGTAACTAGCAGAAATATGAATAGAATAGTACTGGAATGAAAAACCAAATAAATGTAAAAAACATTCACTTCTTTATGTGATGAATTATCACATAGTATTTCATTTTTACGAAATATATGTCCAGCTGTAGTTCCTACAGGAATATATACTACACAAAGAACCAGAAGCATGAGCGATTCTGTACAGGAATAGCCTGTGTATAAGCCAAGAGAAATGCACGTATTGAAAACTCTATTATCTGCTCCTTAGTTTAGAGAAGCTGTGACATTTTTCATCAAACCTTGTGTATAGAATCATAGAATCATAGAATGGCTTAGGTTGGAAGGGACCATAAAGATCATCTAGTTTCAACCCACTGCCGTGGGCAGGGTTGCTAACCACTAGATCAGGCTGCCCAGCATCCCATCCAACCTGGCCTTGAATGCCCCCAGGGACAGAGTATCTACAACCTCTCTAGGCAAGCTGTTCCAGTGCCTCATCACTCTCTGAGTGAAGAATTCAGAAACCATGTCATCTGGCTCCATAGACTTGCACACACTGAGCCTCATGAAGAGGTCTCAGATTTACTCCACTCTTACCCTGGGAGTGATTTTTGCTCCCTCGACCCCCACTTCAAAGTTCGGGGACACAAGAGGCATGAGAAGCCTGCCTGGCCATGAAGACTAAGTCAAAGAACCTGTGAAGTACTCCAGCCTTCTCTACATCTGAGGAGGCCAGCCCTCCCTTTTCATTTCTCAGAAGGGATACACTCTCCTTTGCTTGTCTCGTCTGCCCAATGTATCTAAAGAATCCCTTGTTGTTTTTCACATCCCTCACCAAGTTCAATTCCATCTGCAGCTTGGCTTTCCTGACTCCATCCCTTCACATCCTGGCAGTATCCCTATATTCTTCCCAGGCCACCCATTCACACTTCCGTTGCTTATACTTTTCCTTTTTTTCCACCTCCACCTGATCAGCAGATCCTTGCTCAGCCATGCTGGTTTCCTGCCTCATCTGCCTCATTTCTCATGCTAGGTGGATGGAGTGCTCCTGTGATCTCAGAAAGGCAGTCTTAAAGTGCTTCCAGGTCTGTTCTGTTCCTTTGTCCCTAATGACAGTTTCCCAGGGGATCTCATCCAACAATTCCTTAAACAGCCTGAAGTTAACTCTCCTGAATTTCAAGGTCCTGACCCCAATCTTTGCCAGGCCTGCATTCCTCAAGATCACAAATTCAGCCAGAGCGTGGTCACTGCAGCCCTGGTTGCCTCCAGTCTTAACCTCTTTAACGATCTCTTCTGCATTAGTGGGCACCAGGTCAAGCAACGCTCCACCTCTGGTAGGTCTGTCCAGTACCTGAACATAAAATTATCGTCAATGGACTCCAGGAGTCACCTGGATTGTTTGCAGCTCACCATGTTGTTTTCCCAGCACATATCTGAGTGGCTGAATTTCCCCACCAAGGTGAGAGCCTGACACCTCCTGCAGGCCAAAGGATCTCCCTATATTTAAGGTGCCACCTTCACTTCTAGATGCAGGGTAAGACACAGCTGCCCCACATGCTTCTTCACCCTGGTGCAGCAGCATGACAAAGCATTTGGCAAGCAGAGGAGAGTAGCACCCACATGCAAGTGGCCAAGGGCTACAAAGTCTGACTGACATTATGTCATTCTTGTAATGATAGATACAGATGAACAAAGTCAAGTCGTCCAGAAAAGAGTTATAAATGTTCATAGGTAAGAAATAGCCATATGCACTACCACAATATTTAAGCAAGACTTTGGCAGTAAAGGCACACAAACTCAGTGTGATGCTTTTTTGATAGAAAATCATTACTCCCAAACCTTAGACCCCAGAGCATTACACACAGCTCTGGGTTGTTTGCAGCTCCCTCAGCATCTCAGAAAGACAGCCCTAAGTTCAAGGGGGACAGGTGCAAGTTACAGAACATTTTTTAATTGCTGCTTCTGCAAGTAGCCATATAAGCCATACATGGCCAAATGGATCTGCTTAAATTTCTGCATCATTCTAAATCCTCAGCCTGGAGAAGAATTCTCTTGGAGAAAAATTAGAAGTAATAAATCAGATTAAGTTTTCATATTCTTCAAATATATTAACTTTCTTTACCAACTTAGCTCCAAAAAAACACCCCTTGAGCAAGATCTTGCAATATTTTATAAACAGAAAGGAACTAAATTTAGATGAGTTCATCTCCACAAACAGTTCTGCCACTTTCACTCAACTCTGTACTCTCTATCAGTGAAAGACAAGATCAGACTTTTCTAATTGCTTAGTGTTTGGTATACAGAGAAAAACTTTTCCATGACAAATCAAAGAGACGAATTTTTCTAAGCCCTTTTATCTTTGCTGCATAGCATGATCACTTCAGTTACAGAAACTTCTGTCGCTGACTTTTCCATTATTTACATATTTATTGAGGTACAATTTCTCCTATGTGTTACAGCTGTTACAAATGATTATAATTGAATTTCATCTTTGTAAATGATTAAAAAAGCATTAATAAAGGCAATGTTACAGAAAATAGGTGAATTTGGCTAAGTCCTGAACTTTGTCTCTGAAGAGATGCTCTTTAAAACGTGCAATTAAAGAGCTTCACAGTAATTTCCAGTCCCCACAGAACTAAAAATTCTTAGTGGACTTTCCAAATTATTTTTTATGCCAGGATATTTAATTTTAATGTCTAAATATAAAAATTGAAGCCATTTGTTAATAACAAACAATTTAAATACTCTGACATAGCGAATTTCTTCTTTGGATTTTGTTTGTGGAATTATTTCATTCAACAATATGCACAAAAATATTACAGTGACAAGACATGACACTGATAGAGACATTAGCAAACATCGATAATGACAGAAATTTAGTTCATGTTGCTGTCTAAGATAGAAGGTGGTCAGATTCTTTGTCAAGTAAATTAAACTCCATAGGAGTTTCCCTGCAAATGCCTTTGCTGGCAGCAAAATCACAGAAGAATATTCTGTTCCTGTGGTTTGCTCCCCTAAAGGCACTCAAACAACCCTGCAGACAACTCAAGCGCTTTGGAGAAAGTGGGGAAGGAATGTTCCCCATGTCCACAAGTGCACCAGTGGGATGAGCAGCAGAAACCCACTGGTACTGCTCTAGAAAAACCCAGCAATTTTTTTTGTCACCACTTTGAGTTAGCTTAACAAAGAAAACTCCAAGCCTCTCCGGTCAGATGCATTTCTTTTAAAGAAAACATATCTAATTGTATCTAGTAGTATCTATTGCATAGATGTAACTACCCAGCTGACAATGGTACACGAAGGTTGTGATGATTGTTATACCTCCATACACTGAGTTACTAAGCATTTCCCATCAGTATGTGGTGCATGAATGCACATCTCCACTTTTCCATGTTCTTCTATCTTGCTTCACATTCTCAACTTTCAGAAGCCTTGAGACAGACGCCACGTCTTCTTCGGAAGCAAGCATCAAGCCTTCTGCAGCCTGATCAGCCTCCTCGAGCTCCAGTGAGTTTTCAAATTTCAGTGCTGTGCTAGCCATCTCATAATGCAGTGCCGACAATCTGCCCCCATCAAACAAGCTCCAGTGGAACATGCAGAATTTAGGAACTCAGCCAACTGATGAAAGAAATGGTGTCCCCAGGCAAGAAGACCTCTGCCGCAGTCCATCAGCAAAAAGTAATTTATTGCAGTGATAAGCTTTTTGTCCCCTGTGTAATACAGCTCACACAAACAAGTTTGCAAAGAATGAGAGCAGCTGAAGGACAGTGAAAGGTGTATGTGAGGTTTTACATTTTACTGCAAACTCTAAACCAGTCTTGTGTGTCCAAAAAACCCAGTGAGAGATGACAATACTTTCTCAAACTGCTGTACTGCTAACATATGCATCTTCAGCCTTCTTTCTAATGCATTCATCAATAATATATACAGAGGGAGAAGTATTATTTACTTGGAACTCAAATATTCCACCTTATATCAAATAACTATCAGCTTTCCCCTGAAAGTAGAATCATCTCCCTTTGATCCTATCAAATGAAAGTTCAAACCTCAGATTCAGGACCTGTTTAGATTTTGAGCTGTGCAGTTCCATCTTAGCTCAATAAAAACTGTTGGAAAGAAAAAGAAAGAGAAAAGAATAATTTCTACGTCAGTTCTAAAATTAAGAAAAATCTCAGGCATTCTCTGTTTCTGCAAGGTTGGTTAGAGGATGCAGTAGAAATTTAGAATCCCACTGATTCAGAGATTTCTGAGAAAACTCCATGTTCTTCTCATATACCATTCTGCTCAATGAATTTGAGGAAGCATACCTGAGATTACTGTCAGACTGGAGATAATACAGTGTCATCTGGACAAAAACACATTCCCCAGAGCAGGTTTTCAGATTCTTTGCATTTTTGTGTGCAAAATCCCATGCTGTCAAAGCTACTAGGCATGCAGCAATCACGAAGTACAGTTTTCACTCCTCTTTTCCTAAACACAGAAACTTCTCCAATCAGAATGAGATCCACAAGCATCAATACAGCAGAATGGCCAGGATCCCCTTTTTTCCTTTTCTTCCTAGGAAAAGCGGAGTGGTTCAGACTTCAGAAGGCAGAACAGCTGCTCCTGTCTGAGAGATGACCACGTGGGCTATTTGTTCTCTGAGATCAGAGAACAAGTACTTTTTTAAACTTCAAGCAGTGTTTTCTCTAGAGAGAACAGACATCTTTCTGAAGAATAAATTAAGCATTCAATTAAACTCTACAACAGGTAAGTACTGTTCTTATCCTTTCAGGGAAATATGTTCAATACTGCTATTGCAATCCCCTATAATTAACTCTAACAAGCCACACCACACTGTGAAACACTGTTCTCAGCTCAATGTTCAATATAAACAAAACAGATTTTGAAAGGGAGAAAAATGAGGGATTTCAGTTATTTCTGCAAAATACTAAAAGATTAATGCAGAGTATTGGCACAATACCAGACCCTGTTCTGTATCTGCAGGGCTAGGTCAGTTGACATCTCTGTTTCTGTAAAGATCCATGTGCATCAGGGCTTCCCATACAATTTCCAATTCTTCCCTTCCTACATGCATGCCTATGAATCCTGTAGTATTTCTAAATACAGAGTATGCTACTGAAATTCACAATAATATGGTGTTAAAGAATTGATTTATCTCCATTGATGGAGAATCTAATTTAAGTTAATTGACTATGCTTATGAAATAGCCTCAGGATTTATTGTTTTTAGCATTACCTCTCATCAACTACAGTTTAGCTTGTAAGAATTTAAGCAAAGAAGTTAATTAACAACTATGTTCAAACTGCCAAAAACTACTATGTATGTTCAGTAAGTTCTCTATATACATATGAACATGAATTAAAAGTAAAGACGCAGCTTCCAGATCACTGAACTTATTAAAATGAACAGAACAATACTAACTTAGATATTTTAATCATCCAAAATTGTTAAAGGCAACAATAGTCCCTGAAGGTACAAATATTCCTTTTACTTCCCATTAAAACTTTGACCGCGGTGATTTAATTAAGCAGCACGAGCGTCTCTAACCTTGATGTGCTTTAAGTAAATGCAATGCTAGACAGTAGCTAATATGCTGAAAGGAGTTCTCCAAGTGATTAGCTTGACAATATAAAACAAAGAATGAACCAAGGGAGTGAACCTACTTTCACCTGATCAGGTTTTACATGACTTATTAAAGTTATTTATTTGAAAAACCTGTTGAGATTAGAATTAGAAACAGAAGCAGCAAGATTTGTGCCTGAGCATAATTCAGAAAAAAATGTATTTCAGATATTAATAGAAAAAAAATGTTGTATTACAATACCAAGGGGAGAGGGGAAACAATTCTAGCAGCAATAGCTGAAAGTTTCAATTGAACATCTACTTTCTATTGCTGTATATTTCAGAGAACTTTTATTTGCTTATTTATCTAATGATGCTGTGACCTTTAAGACACACTAATTGGGTCCCAGCCCTCTTGAACTGTAATAATTTTTTGATAGACCTTACACAATCTTTTCGTGAAAACAAGTCATTATTACAGGCCTGGTCCTTCTACTACTAAGATCCATTTTACTGCCAAGAAGGCAGTAAATAAATAGCTGATGTAAAAGTAAATAATGAATAATTTGTAGTAAGTTGCTCTGAACTAAAGCAAGCGGTTCAGAAGACCGAGCAAACAAGCAAGATGTAGCCACTTGGGGAGGATTATGAAAATGAGTAAACAATAATTCTGCATTACAGGACTGTCTCCACAAAGCACATTTATCAGCAGGCTAAACTTAACAGAGCAGACATGATGGAGATAAAAAGTACACATGTATATGCTGGATATAGACCCTGCTTACTTGACCTACAATTGAGCTATGATCATTGTAACAAAAGATGATAATGCATTGCTGAAACAGCATTTTAAATCACAACCACAGGATTGTTTTCCTAGTTACAGTTTCTGGTGTCACTGAAATGCAGACAAACCTGTAAAATAGAGTCATGCAGTAGCGGGTGAGAATGGCTTCCAGCCTCACACAGCTCAAGCAGTGCTACCAGCCATGTCGATGGGATGCTGGTAATTGGTTGATCCTGCAGAAACATCTCTAAGTTGTTCTCTGCTGGAAATCACTTACATCCATAAGCAGGATGGGAAATGCCACTAATTGGCTGTGTCTATTTAGAGAGCTTGAGCTGGAAGCCAAAAACCATTGGCAACAAGATTATTCGTAGCTTCAACACTACCTAAGCTTTCCATCCAGGAAGCATTGAAGAAGAATGTGCATGAGGATCACTTCATGATTATTAGAACACTTTTTATATCTCTGGTCAGTGAAAAAATGAAAAACATGATGGCAATTTTCCACAGGTCATTTGGCATCACCAGAGTTTCTTGTGATTTTCCCCAGTTTAATTTTATTACCCAGACTCTTTCTTTGCTAAAATAGCGCAAATAATAAAATGAAGTACAAGATATAACACCCCTTGGTGAATAAAGATCTATTGCTTTACTGGTGCACAGGAAACCCGTACTTGTACTTCTGCACAGGTGCCTGGGGCACCTGCATTCTAAAACTGACCTGGTCCAAAACCCATGTCACTACAAATTTTGGAGCTCCACAGCAGAGCACTCTGCCTTAGTATCACAAGCATGGAACCACTGAACCAAAACTTGCCCCCCACATTTTTTTACCTCTTTTTTGAGGAAATGCATCTATGCAAACCTGCTCACATAACTGTATCTTGGAGGTTGAAAAAATGCAACAGGTGGTTACAAAATGAGAATACTTAGATCGGGAATAAAGTTCTTACTTGAGATGCAGGTTCTCAGACAGAATTGCTGAGGCAGAATACAAGATATGAATAATTTTAAGTTATCTTTGTCTCTCAGTTGGCTGATTTTAAGTAACAGAGTATGCCTGCAGTATGAAGGTATGATGCCCACAGCTGAAGGGATACATTTAATAGAGGAGTGCTGCTCCAAAAGTTAATGGTTCCTATTTTATCATGTTGGTCCACAACATCAGAAGTGGATGTTGGTGGTATGAACCTTTCCACCAATATCACCTTATATTTTGTTGCCATGTGTCAGATGGCAGCAGAGTGGCAGTCTGAAAAAACGGCATCTTATTCAGAAATGCAGATGAAGCAGAAATGTGTCACTGAATTCCTCCATGTGGAAAAAATGGCACCCTCTGACATTCATCAACACTCGCTGAAAGATCATGGAGATCAAACAATGAATGTGAGCACAATGAGGCAGTGGGTGGTGCATTTCAGCAGTGGCAACTCCAGGTCACCTCCACTGGTGCAGATTTTTACAAGCATAGCATTCAGGCTCTTGTTCATGGCCAATGAAAATACATAGGTAATGGTGGTGACTGTTGAAAAATTGTGTTTTGTAGCTGAAAATTTGCTCTATCAACTGGTGTTATTCTACTCTCTGTAGTTTCCATGGAAATAAATATGAAGCGTTACTTTCAGAGCAACCTACATTGTTACCTCAGACACCACATGGATATGAGGAAGTTGTACAGCTGTGCAGAACCCTATATTGATGCCACTCTGGGAGGCCTGACCTAGTGCTGATATGCCAAACTGCCCTGGGAACTGCAGAACAAACACAATTTAAGACTAAAACAGACATCTCTGATGTTTGCCTCAAATTATGCCCAATCACAAGATCTGTCTGACCTGAGCCACATGCATCCCAATTGCCATACCCTGTTTCAGTGGTGAATTCTCCATCCCTGAACAACTGAAATCCCTTGCCACCACTGGAAGTTGTGGTTAGCAGGCAGAACCTGTCTTCAGTACCTGCATTTGGGATGTCAAGATAAAGGTGATTTCAGTGGGAGTCAACTGAAATTCTGAACTTAAACAAAACCATTAAGCCAGTAAAATTACATGCTGACAGGTGTGATAACTGTCAGGTAGAGGGGAGGAAAGAAGAAAAAAAGGGGAAAGAGCACAGATAAAATTACAGGTTGGATGTATTGCTAAAATGATAAAAATGTGTGGGAAGGAACTGAGAAATGAGCTCTGAAAATGACCTAGGTTTAAAAGAAATATCTGAAGAATACAATTCTGTATGACTCAATGGCTTGACAGCTAATTTTCAAGACTGGATAAATTGTCTTTGAGCAATTAATCTATTTTTTTAAATTTAATTGTGAAGTGTCATTGCAGCTGTGTTTAACACCTTAGGATATACATTACACGTTTACCTGGAAAGTGCTCAAATATTACACTTCAGCCTTTTAGTATACAACTTTTAAGACAGTTATATACAGTCAGATTAAGAGGCTACGGTAGTCCATGCAGATCAGACACATAATGCTACAACATGTGCTAGTTTAGAAAGTGTCCTTCATTTGGCACTACACAAAGCAAAACACACAAAGAAAGCTATTTTTAAACTGTTTGTGCGGTCACAGATTTAGGAAGGGATAAACATTTAGAAGTATAGCTTCATGTCTCAGATTCACAGACTGCAGAATAGCCTGTTTGGATCAGAAAATGCATCACTTCATCAAAATATCAACATTGGTAATACCACTGCAACTCCTT
Source organism: Numida meleagris (assembly GCF_002078875.1). NCBI lineage: Eukaryota > Metazoa > Chordata > Aves > Galliformes > Numididae > Numida > Numida meleagris. Next base: position 30,652,698 of record NC_034412.1, on the reverse strand, counting down.
TTATTTCGTGCAAGACTTCAACATTCCTGTATACTCACATCTTCTGAAACAGTTTCACAAACCTCTGAACACTACAGAGTATAAGATGAAAGCTATATACAGTGAAGCCTTTGTATGTGTGTGGAAATTATATAAAGAAGATAAAAACAAGTTAGAGGGAAAGAAGATTGCCAAGGTGAAAAGCAGGCATAGAAAATGAAAGAGATAATCCACTTCATCTTGGGTGTTTGTTTTATTCATGAATTTCAAGCCCGTTTAGAAAATAATGGACCATATTTTCGCTCACAGCTGAGAAACGTGTGATTGCCCAATCCAAGCACAGAAAAACTCCTGTGTTAAACACTTCATTGAATCTATTTATGCACAGGGCCCGTTAGGACAAATGTAGGTGCTGCAAACTGAAAATTCTGGGTTTTTTTATGCCTACATCACTTAACCTGTGAAAACAAGAACAAATCAGATGCTCAGCCTATTTGTTGTTTTGTTTTTTCCAGATGCATAGGTAAATGTCTCGCTCCATTCTGCTTGCTCACTATCTGATCCTGTGACTCCTGCTGCTGTAGTGATCCTCTGATCTAGTGTTGGATGGAGAAATCTGTAACTCTCATACTGGAAGTATAACCTTTCTGAGTAGTCTAACTGCTGGCTTCTGTAGCAGGTGAGGATAGTGCTATATCCTTCCAAACGAAATGTTAATATACTAAAACAGGAAGAAAATTTAATTCAAATACCCAAGCTCCCAAAGGGCACAGGATTTAAGATCACACATTTAGGCAGCACACAAAGTTTGTTTTACCACACAACTGTCATCAATGAAGTGATTGTGTTCTGCACCTGGAAACACCATCATAACAAAGACACCCTCCAGAAACTAAGCTCAGCCACACAGGTGTTGGCACACTACCTTATGAAACAGTATACAAGAGACCCGAAGATTTCTACTACCCAATAGATTTCTACTATTATATCACAGAAACATTTATGTACAAGTAAAAAAGAACATCAATCTTTTACTTCACAAGTTTGATATCTGGTATTTTTCACTTGTTGAGAAGATTAAAAATTTAAAAACACTATAAAAAGTGTAAACACTATATTTCTGCCGGTTATGTTTGGGCGTCATATTGAAGGTTCTGTAGTGGTAGGTGGCTTCATCCTACACATACCCAAGGAAAGGGATCCACAGTTCTCCCATCAGACATCTCACTATGTTCTGATGTTGTTGGCCTGTGTGCACTACTGCTACAAGGACAAAGAAGTTCACTGCAATAGCTCTGGCTTTTATTCCCATTTGAAATGCGGGCAACTGTTCTACCCTTTCTGGTCAGAAGGTAGAAAAAGTTCAGTCTTCTCTTTCACTTCATTCACAAGCTTATTGCCATCAGCAGGCCTTGTTCAACCAACAGAAAAATCCTAGTAAACTAAATTCTCTGTTATCTACACATTAAGCAACAGTACAATTCTCTCAAATCTCAGATAAAATTCTGATATAGTACTGTCTGACTGTAAATAGGGAAAAAAATTAGTTTGTTACCTCTTCTCTCTAAGCATTCCTTACTGCTGAGCTTGTTCAGTACATCTGAAATTCTGAGAACATTTTGGACTTGAAAATGTTTATTCCTCTCATCCATTTCTGCTTAATCTATTCAAAACTTCCAAGAATGTGTCACTTTCTGAAGACCTGGAGAATATCATAAACACAAGCATTAAAATATTACAGTTTCAGGAGGAACTCCTTGAAAAAATCACATCACTGACACTGAAGCTGAGAAGGGATTAAATGATCCCACAAAATCCCAGCTTGAATCCTTCTGAATTCTGCAGAACAAAAACTACAGCTAACATGAAGTCTTGTAGATAGAGCAAGCACATATTAGTAATTGTTAGTACTTGTCCTGATTACCAAAAAGATGTATCTTGATTAGAAACTCCAGACTATATGGACAAGCTTCTATCATGAAAAATAGAAGATGAAGATAGGAAGAGAGGAAAGGAAGATGATATGATCCAGTAGGAGGAATAAAAAATGTAGAAACAGTAAGCAGAAGAAAACCGTTGCCGGGAGCAGATGCATTATTGGAGAAGGAAAGACAAGAAAGATACACATTTCGTAAGAGGTCTGCATAGTACATGTTTTGGGGCAAATGGACAAGTATCCCAGTCAAGTGATAATTACTTTTGTTTGTTTTCAGTAAAAGTGAATTATAAACACCAGCAATATATTTGCGTTAACCTAAGAGTTTCTTTCAGCTCTTTAGGATTTTCCCTGAAGTCCAAATGTAGGATAGAATAAGCTTCTAAGGAAAATAGGATAAAAAAAGCTTCTAAGGAAAATTTCAGTTCTGAAACGTCGTCTTCTCCCCAGTAGGAATTAGACTTCATTAGTTGACCTGGATGGCATGCTGCAGGGTGCTTCAATTTTACAGCCTCCTACACAGCCTGGAGATTTGATCAAGGTGAAATTAGCATACAGGAAATTAGGGTTACTGAATAGTTGAGTTCATCTGGTCTTCATAATTTTTATTTCTGATAATGAAGATTTGTAAAACTTTTTGTCAATGAATCACACTCATCCTGCTGAAGTATCTCTTTAGCCATAAACAGGATATTTTATGCAATATCCAAAAGCTTACTAGGATGTACAAAACATTGATCAGGCTTTATACGAAAGTACAGAACTGTACATAGATGAAGAAAAGGAAAATATAAAATTCATCAGATTGTCATATTGTTGCATTTCTTTTATCAAGGAGGTCAGATCCTGGAGAGTAAAATGAGTGCTTACCTTTAGTTTCTTTTCAGGTCTTCAATGTGATCATTCAGGATTGCATTAGCTGTTGAACTGTTGTTCATCAGCTATTAGCATGAATTTTTTTCTTCTGTTTTTAGTGAACTGTTAATGCTCAGCAAGCCTTTATACTCAAAGGAACTCAGAAGAGCAGATGTTACTGTGCTATTACTTTCAAACTGGGATATAGAAATAGAAGAGTCATCTCTATCATATGCTCTTCACTGATCACTTGCATCCAACTTCACTTTCCAAAAACTAAATAAAACTAGAAGATATTCCAAAGTAAACAACCAGTTTTTCTCACCACTATGAAAAGAGGTAAGCACACAATGATTAAGTACTAACTCAAGTATGCATGTGTGCTCAGTTTAGGCTTGAAAATGGAAGGCAACAGCTTTCATTTACAGGAAGGCTTTTGAACATGCTGGTCTCATTTGCTAGTTTTAAAAATGATTGTTTCATTTACACAGGACCACTTCACCCTAGGCTTAGGAACCTATCGATTACACATCTATACCTTGCCAAAAAAAGAAAAAAAAAGGTAGAAGAACTCATCCCTCCAACTCTTACACACTTTTATAATTCTGGATATCTAAATACTGAGGGTTTTTTGGGAAATTCCCATTTAACAGTTGCTTTATGAATAGAGCTTCATCCAGTAAACTAATCAGTGTTGCAAAGAAACAGACGTGGTTAAGAATAGCCATATGAAGATTTGACTTTCTCCCCACGTGAGCTGAATTCTCCTTATATATTTTCAGCATATTTTCATTCCAACTCTAATGCTTGATATGAATCTGCAACTCATTCTCTTCCAACTGGATCATCTCTAATTTCAAAGGAATATGTACGTAATTAGGTGACTTATGTGGCTTATATCCAAAACTATGATATTGACCACTGTTCCCCAACTGCGACCCAATTGAAAAGGCACCTGCATTTCTCAAATCTTAAAAGGTATCCCAGTATCTGAAACTCCATTCCTTCAAGTGGCCAGAGTCATGTAATACTGGGCAGTACAATACAGCCTAACACCTGTTTTGATGCTACTCTTAAGTATGTAGACGTTGGATTTCAACAAAGCATGAACAGTACATTTCTGACTTTACCAGACTTTTTCAGTCCCTATTCACCAGTCAAAACACATGCAATGCTTAGAATGGATTTGATAGAGACCAACTAATGACAATTTTTGCTAACCATGTGTTCTACAAAACATTTTACTCATTTTTAATTTGTGCCTGATCAAGGGATTTAATCAGTTGAAGGGACTTAATGAGGCAAAATGTAAACCTAAGATTCATGTTTAAGTTTCAATTTACGAAGAAAAAAATAAGTATGTTTTCAGCAGCTTCTGTCATTTAGAGGGAAGACTGTGCAGCCAGTCCGGATGAGTTAAAAAGAAGTGCTGTCCTGGAGAAAAGATCATTTAATCACACTGAACAGTGATTTATGAAAAAGTGATTACATTTTTTAAACTGTGCTTCTACTCTGAGAATGAGCATAAGAATGACATTGCAATATCCGTTGCTTATTTTGTCTGTAGTGATCAGAAAGATCAACACGATGGAAAAGGCGTTACAAAAAAGGTGGAAGGATCAGCACAATGGCAAGGTGCTACAAAGGAAGGGAAAAAGATTGCTCACTAGTATCAGAAGATGCTGGGTTCGCAGGGAAAACTCCACCAAGAAGGGAACTCTAGAAAGAAATCCTTCCGCAGTGAAGGTCAGCCCTTAAATGAGGCCTAAGAGGAGAGGAGCCAGGCTCCTTCCAGTTGCACAGGTGAATTGCCTTCACCTGTGGTCCCGGAGCTGACTGGGTCTTTCGTCCAGGCACTCAACCACTGGTTCAGGCTGTGACTCGGCAGTTCCCATATAGCGTCTAATAAAGACAGCTTGAAGTTTAAGAAAAATGCAACCACATAGTCACACAAAATGCCCCTTTATTCTGTAAGATGAGCCATTTGCTACCTATTTTTTGCTTCATCATCATCAGTAAATAGAAAACCATTCACTATTATGCCTATATTTTGCTCTCTAGGACTTCTGGTGTTTTATGTTGTTTATTAATACTAAACATCCACCTAAGTCACCTAATAAACAGTTAGTCAAAGACAATTTGAAGAAAAATGGGGAAATAATAGATTCTTTAATATACATGTCAGAACACCAAGTAGCCATATTATGGCTCTTAGGACACTGCCAAAGCCTTGACAAATTTAATTATCATTCCCATGTCTAGATTCACATGTTTCTCTAGAACTGTGATCATTCAGAGTTCACCTGTGGAATCATTATGGAGCATATAACTCATTACAGTCTGTGAAATGAGTTATGCTTTTCCAGGAAACTGAAAAATATACATGTATATATACCCCAAAGAGCAGTAAGGTAATAAAATTGGACAATCTGACAATAAGAGAAAATTTATCATTAAAAAAAACTAATAATGTCTCCTAGTGCTTTTTAATCACAGCTACTGAACTGTTGCATCCTGAGAAACATGGCTTGTTTTAATTATTTATTGGGAGTTGATAGTTTATGTGGATGAAAATGCAATTATATCCTGACACTTTAATCACTATCAGTTTGGTTTTTTCCCCTGATACTGTTCAGAGGAAGGTTATCTTCCTATGGAAATTCTGACATTTCTGTAATTGGATTTGCAATGCTTCCAAGAGACTGTAAAATATTAATATTATTAAATTTGAAAAAAAAAAAAGGGGGGAGGGTTAAGATATTATTAAGATTGATGGCTAATAACACCAATAAACTGAACTTCAAATAGATTAAATTTCTTTTCTTCTTTCCTGTTAGACACACACTATATAGTATATGGGAAGCAAAATCTCCACTGCAGTCAAAGATGAAAATCAAGTACAGCCCCTTTACAGACCGACACAAATAGCTCCACCATCCAGAAAAAAAAATAATAATAATAATAAAAATAATCAGAGGCTAGCAAATCAAAGGGTCTTTGGATGGGTAAGAAATCAATTCTACTGAAATTAAAGGGAGTTTTGATACATTTAACCTTTGGGTTAAAGTCTTGTTCTCATCAGTTGATCAAAACCAGGAAAAGTAAATGATAGTCTCAAAAATATTGTGGAAAGCATTGGCTAGTTGCAATATTTAGAATATTTCAGAATATCCAGTAGAATATTCCCATTGCTCTAAACTGTTGAATTAAATATTTAAGTTCGAGCTCAGTTTATTTCATTCAGACTCTAGTTTGTTTATACATAACAACATTATGAACCTGCTGGCTATCCTTCAAGGAGTGCTACATGTTCAGCCATAAAAATAGAAGGGGAGAGGAAGAGAAATTGCTATGAGCAGCAGGAACAAATCACAACATCGTTGTTTGGACTGAGTTTAACTCCCATACAAGGACATTTTCATCCTTCTGTTATATCACCTAGGAACCTTAATTCTTAAGTTGCTCTGCAAACAAGAGGCAGTAGTGGTTATCAGGTCACTTCTAAGTGTCCTGAACATTATTTGTCCGCCCCTGAGCCAGAGCTAATAGACCACAAATTTCAGCAGGGCTGATGCTCTTGCTTAGAGCTGAACGACTAGTTACACAGTTCCTGGCCAGCACAGCGCAAGCTCAGCACTCTCTGAGGAATACTCTGGAGAGGGTCTCTTCCATTCTCTCTGAAAAGGGCAGAAAGCTTGCAAGAGTAAGCCAAGCAGGCATCAAGTGCCAGATATTTAGGCACCACACCTAACAAGAGGGACAAACAAATCTTTTCACCCAAGATTCTCACCAATACTGCATAGTCCAAGTAAGTATTAAAACACCTATATGCTTATCTCTACCAGACTCATGTTATGTAGCCTTAAAGGCTTACATCTGTCAACCAGCAAGGTAAGAAGTAACCTGGGGTTGCAGGAAATTGAATAGCACAGATGCTCAAACAAATCCTACTTTCCTAGAAGGAGGCAGTGTTTGGATAGTCAATAGATACGTCAAGTACAGGAAAATGAAGAGTGATTTTAAGTTCTCTATATAGAGAGATAACAGTGGGAAACACACATTGTTGAATCTGTCAACAACAGAAGCACATGCCAATCCAAACAGCATGTACCATTCAAAGACAGTTGATTTTAAATATACTTACGTGATACTAATGTGGCAATAGGTAATTTGAAGACAAATATGTAGTTGACTGAATTATCTCCCACAGCTCATGAACACCACTCTTGGTGCCCTTTGGAGTTCATGAGTGCTGTGGAAGACATTTATTGAGTTTTATTTTCCCTTCTATTGCCAAAGCTCACCAATTTTAATGCAGTTACTCAGCACCTCTGATGCACCCAGGACAATGTTTGACTGAAAAATGCACACATTTTAACAAAGCATGAATCAAACAGCTTAAGGAAATAGTGATAAGAATTGCTTTCACAGCGTCACAATCAGTAAACCCACAATGACAACTATACCCTTCCCATAAGGGCAAAAGCTGACCAAGTGCTGAGCATCTGCAGAATCCAAATAAATTCAGTCATGGAATCAGACAACATCCTGTAAAAAATAATGCCATGAATGACTTGTTGAAGCAGGATCTCACAGAAGTGATGAATACTTATATATAGGCTCTTTTATTTGAAGTTCATTTCCAGAATTCCACGTGAATTCCTTAAACTACTTTTCTGTTTTCTCTAGGTCTCGTTTGAGATATGAACCACAGGTTTCATATCTGCATTCAATCCCTATGCTTCATGAATCTTCTGGGGGAAAAAAAAAAAGCATGAAAACAAACACACACAGATCCTCACACACACTGAAGGAAAGCAACTCCTATCCACAAACCTGACATCTTCTTCAGTAATGCGTACTGTATACCTAATTTAGGAAATAAATCTCCTTCACAGTCACGAGAGCATACATGAAATTTCCCACAAGGAGATCTAATGTACTGATGTACACTTTATCTGTCCACCAGCCTACATCTGCTTTCACTTGCAGCCCATTCAGGTAAATTACAAAAGATCCAATACCAACTTGCTAATTTTCCACCTTCATGCAAGTGAAATTTGTCAGGTTTTCCTAACACATGCACTACAAACATTGAGAGCATCTACAACTGATGAACTTTTCTTTTTAAAAAAAGAAATCATCACTGACATCATTTGCCTAGGGATAGATGGCTCTCCTCTGAAGTTTAGTAAATTCATTCTACTGAAAAAAGAAACAGTTTACTTCAGCACAGTTATAGCCATACCCTGCATCTGAAGACAACTGAAATATACAGCAGGCCCTTACAGAAATTTCACAGGAAAATCTAACTTCCTTGTGACTTTTTGATCCTGCTTATTTAGTCACATAAATCTTGTGCTGGACTTATCTAAATCCATTATAAGACTTAGGCTCTGTCTTTTAGCTTCATTTTTTCATTTTTTCATTTTTGAAGATTAGTTCATCATCTACTTTGTTATTGCTCTTATTAGACAAGACAGTTATTTTGGCAGGTGCAGGTAACTTTTTACAACCTAATTTCAAGGACACCAATTCCTGATGCTATAGACTGGGCTCAAAAAGTAGACAAAATATAGTAAAACAAAATATCTTGATTTTGCAAAAATAGATATTTTATAAGATACTGTTATTTTACTAAGGATAGTGCAAACCACTACGCTTAATTCCGGCAAGTATACATATCCATTTACCTAATTCAGATGAAAGGCTCTCAGATTTATTTCCTGTTTGCTAATACACTAAAACAGTACAGATATTTAATTTTCTTCCCAGTTGAATAGTATGAAATTTCTGTCATTCACATGCATGCTATTCTTAATTACATAGCTCTTGGTACTGCCACTGAAAGAATACATAAACGTATCAATCAGTTAAATGCTGAAATAGTATGCACTAATGAACTCCAATTAAAAGGTTTTCCAATTAGTTTACAGCTTTCGTTTAGAACCCTGAGATCAGAATAGCAGGAATAGACACAGGGATACACACTCTAAAAGAGGAAGAGCCAAACTTATTTCCTACAATATGGATCTTTCTACAGTTGTCAACATGTGGTTTTGGTCTAAATACTCTCACAGTATAGAACTGAGTATGCCATTAAGATACCCATTTCCCAATTAATTGCTTATATTTGGTACCTAACTCCTAATCAACTTAGATTTACATAATAATTACGACATGAATCATCAAATAGTCAGCCAAATGCGAAGTGTAAGGTTAGAAACTATATGAATTATCTGTAAAAACTGAGCTATAAGAAGGTGCTTATTTGTACAACTGCTTGTATTTTAGATGAAGACACCACCACTGATAAGCTTATATGAACAATTGATCTATTTTGAAGATGCCACAAAGCTCAGATGAGAAATGTGTCCCACTCAACCCATCAACTTTATTTCTTTAGTTTTGTATGTTTTAAATACAACACTCACTTCTGTAAAGTTATGCTACCACATTATAAGCAAAAAAAAAAAAAAATCAAGATAGCGAGCACTACCAGAAATGGGACACAACCAGTATCACAATCCAGCCATTAATCCCCTGAAATTTCAAGTTTGCTACTGAACCCTTTGATCCAAAGTTATTGTAACATTTTCACCATAGTTCAAAGTCAAAGTCAAAGAAGGTTAAGACCTATTTTCTACACGTACTTCAAAAGTTAGCCCAACCTTGTTGAAGTCTCAAGAGATCAGTGCTTTCCCTTTTCACTGTTTAATCAGTATGGAGATAATTTCAGTCCCTCATGTTTAAATAGATGTCACTGCAGTTGTCAGCCACTTTCTATACATGTATTAATGTATTTTTAATATATTAATTATATATATTATACATATATTATTTTTATATAAAGCTACATTCCTTTTACCTTCCCTGAATTCAACAGTTAAAGACCATTTAAAGAACATACATTCCCATTCTAAATTTGCCTTTATACTAATACATCTGCATTTTGCTGGGGGGAATACATCTGGGACAACTACAGGCAGTATTTCAAAGATAAGGTAGTCCATATGGTAGAACAAATGCCGGAAGAGAAAAATAAATTCTCTTGTTGTTGCCATTTAGTTTCACTTGTAGTTAAAAGGGAAAACAACAAAAGGTGTTTTTGTAGCCAGCAGCCTGATTTGTTAGCATTGTGCACCTCCACGCCGGAAAACAAAAGTACATTTTGACCTCATCATCTACACTGATGAAGAACTATGAAAAATATTGCTCTCATATAAGACAGGATGCACAACCAAGTCTAGCATTTACCATGATATGGCATATTCTCTAAAATAAGCGAAGATCTAAACTATGTTACAAACTATAAAAGACAGCTACCATTAGACATCTATTCCATAAAGACAAGAATGCATCTGGAGCATAACTTTTGTATTTTGCAATGAACACATTTTTTAGAATACATGTAACTTAGTTTGACATGGAGTCTGCACATGTCTTCCCAACTAGTCATAACCAGCCTCCTGGGATAGGACATTCTTTAAAAAACTAATTCTGGTCTGAGCATACATTTCAGCTTTCTCAAATTCTACCCATATTACACAAGCATCACAGATGTTTTAATTGAGACACTAAATCAAACCAATCAAACCTAGAGAATGTTTAATCCCAGCTCTATCACTACAATAATAACAGTTAGCCCAGTAAATAGTAGCTTGTTGTGAAGAACACGACACAAACACTAAGTTGTTTTTTTGGGTTTTTTTTGTTGTTGTTTTTTTTTTGTAATGACATTTAATTACATTTAAACTAAAAGGACACAAAACAGAAAAATCACATTTGGTTCACAATTGTAAGTTACAGTATCATAGTATAGTATATCACATTATGATCCTAAATACAGAAAAGTATTTTACTGAGAGTGGCAATCCTGAGAGGGATAAGCAGCTCAGACAATAGATATCATCACTGTAAGGATTGCCATGTGAAAGTTATAGCTATAACAGACCTAGCTAATTTCTCTGAGGAAGGAGACAGTGAGAACATAACAGACAACCTTAAACAGACAGCAAAGTAATACAAACCACTGTAGGAACTCCCATGCTCAAAAACATCCTTAAGGCAGAATTTTGCCATTAATCCCTTTAAGAGAGGGAGTTAAAATTATCTCTCTAGCTCATTATCACTAAAGATGAATATCTTTTCTGAACTGGTTTCTTCATGGCGTTTGGTATGTTAGCAGGGGAAAATAAAGTAGTTGCAACGAAAATGTATCTTTTTCCTTCCCAGAAAAACATGGGAATCACCTGAGCTCACGATAGGTTTCCCTAATATCATCATGACAATCAAATTCCCATTTCAACTTCAAGCAGAAACAATTTTGCGTCTCTTTATTGACTCTCAAGACCTGATTAGACAGCAAAATTCCATCCATGTCCTTTCAAATTTTACTCCACCTTACTGTAAATATTTTCCTACATTAAAGCAGGTACCAGTAAAACACTATAATGCTATTCAGCTGCCACAATTCGCAGAGTGAGCTTCTAATACTTATCAGAAGAGTTTTTGAACCATCTGGCATAGCTATGTCCCTCTCTCTCTAAAGGCAGCTGTGTACATAATCATCTTTTAATGAAAGCATATATTATAATTTTTTTGGTGTTTTGTGCGGGGCATTTAATAGTTATGGAAGGAACAGCAGATAACTTTCCTTAAAAGGCTCTACAAAGATTGTGCGCCTCAGAAGAAATTGTGTATGAAGCTGTATTTTTGCATAACATATTATGTTAAAAGCAATTGTTTAATACCTCTGGAGAAAAATCGCTTAAAGAATCTCAAGTACAAGTTTAAAAAATAAAAAAATTGAAAAACCTCCAGTCTAAGGAAGAACTGGCTGGTACTAGAACTGCACTGCTAACATAGCTGTTTTCAGCAGATTCTCAAAGACAACATTTTGAGCAAGATGAAGGTGTTAACCTTGATCAGATTACTTCAGTTGTTGTCCTTTCTGCTTGTCCAAGGTTTTTGGGGATTTATTAAAGTATTCTTTTTCACAGGCTTTAACTATGGACTTAACAATATGGGGTTGTAATTGAAATTTTGGTATGCAACATCCTGCTAGCCCATCATATAAATGCTGGGTTTTTTTCTGGTTAGCTGGTTTTGTCAGTCCCACCCTCCAGCTGAATGCAAGCAAGCCCACCCACTCAGGATTTCTTACAGGGCAAAGAAAATCAAAGCATCAAGACCCAAATAAATCCGCTTCCTTCCAACAAGACTTCAAAGAAAAACTGTTTAAATCGTGATACAGTATCAGGCCTGCTCTTCTTCAGGAATACAGCAACTGATCTAGAGGACCTTTGCCTCTAGATTTTTTTGCAGAAACTACAGAGCTATTCCCAAATGAAAAAGGAATAGAAAAATCTAAATTCTTGTCTTCATATCTTACATCACTCTCAGGCTTACCAAGACACAGCTGACCAAGCTCACCCTTTCTATTAACCCCATTAGAGATCTACAAATGCCTCAGATTCACCTGGACAAAATAGAAAGATAACTTAAAGCAAATTCAAAACCACAAGAAACAGGAAGGTCCTGCCCCTTCACTGCAGGCTGCACCACACTGCCATCCATGAGAAATGCAAAGTCCAGAGTGGCAGTCAGCATGGGGCAGCTGAAAATCAACTCAGTTTCCTTACAATTTAAGTAGAGGTCATTCTAAAGCAACCAGCCTGAAAGTCAGGGTAGGTAGCTAATCAAAAGCAGAAATAGCTTCCGTGGTGTCAGCCAGGATGGAAAAAGGAAGCTGCAAGTCACTGTCCCAAATAGCTAGTTGGAGCTTTATTTCTGCACAAAGGCAACTTCAAGTAATACATACACAGAACAGCAAGGATCCAAAATTTTTGCTCTGTAGGATTTCTCAGAGGACATTGGACTACACTAGAAGAAAATCCCATCCATAAAATAGTGTTTACTGCATGAAATAAAGTTAGAGATACTAAGAGCATCCTCCAGATAGTGAAATTGGTATTGAGAACATTGCTAAAGAATTAAAACAAATTGCAGTGAAGCAGGCATGTTAGTTTATTAACATTTATACATGAATCATTAACATATTAAAGACACACTGAGCTCTGAAAATGAATCCCAAATGATAAATTTTGAGTCTATTTTAATACTGTTCAATACACTGTAACAGTCAAAAGAGGTTATGCACTGCTATTTTACATTTTAAAAGGTAGAAGATAAGGTGAAACGTTATAAAGTCATCAAATAAATCAACATTACACTCTAGTGATATACTATGTTCACATCAAGATTGATTTCATAGGGACAGATGATAGCTGATGAATTCAGAGACAGCTGATGGATGTGATCAGAAGTGCTCCACACCCAAATGATAGGGCAAGGAAGACATTCTCAAAAAAATATAATCAAGTGCACAGAAAATATAATTTATTAATTTCTATTCAACTTTTCTTGCAAAGCAAGACTACTCACAAGAGAAAAAAGGAAAAATTCAAAGGAACTTCCATTAATCATTCCCTCTTTCTTACATAGGACAATTAGTCTGAAATTCATTGCTAAAAGGTTATGACCTAAATGACAGCAGCAGAATAAATAAGTGGTCAAAGTAAATTTTTATAATCAGTCAGGATTAATGACAAATGGGATCAAAGAAGGTAAGCAAGGTCAGATAGCTCAGCAATTGCAAAGTGTGAAATAGCAGAAAGCTGGGCTACAAGAAACCTCACTAAAACACAATCTAAACCACTTTGTGGCTAACAAGGTCAACCTTGTCCAGATCGTGAGTTTAAGGAAGAAAGTTGCTTCTGTTCTTCAAGCAGTGTTTTCAAATAATCCTTTTGTTTCATTTTTGTTTGCTTTTCTTCTTTCTCATCTCTTTTTTAAGTCAGTATTTGAAGAGGACAAATTCAAACACTTCAGTTTCAATTAGGAAGCTCAAACAGAATGAAAATTCTTAAGTTTATTGCCTTCCCAAGCATTTTTTTCATATTTGTTTTAAATACTGGATTTAGTGCTTGCAGACCTACTGCTTCCACTAGTATTAAATTTGCATGACATTTTATCTTCCTATGGAGATCATTTGATTTACTACCCAAATGTCTTTTAACAGTGTGCACTGTTTGTAAAGGAAAAATCTATTTCATGATGGAGAATACTTCCATAAGCACATTCTTCTTGTGAATATCTCCATTTTTCCCCAAGGATAATGGTGTTTTTTTTAGTATCTCCAAGGTAGATACCTATCTCTGTATAGAAGGCATTTTCTTATGAAATGGAATCTAGAAATCAGAGCAAGTAAGCAGAATTTTATTAAAACAAGGAAAAATAGATTGCACTTTTACGAAAGAAAAGATTTCATTTACAGCTCTTCAGACAGTTAATCTTGAATCCATCCTGCTCTCTCTTCAGCAGTGCATGCTCCACTGCAACATCTCACTGCAATGTATTATCATTTTTTTTCCCCCCAGTTCAACTGTTTTTCAAATGAAAGTGGTTATCTGCATTTCCCTTCACCCTGATTTTCTTTTTTGATGGATCATTTTCCCCCTAGTTTGCTGTCTTCCTTTTAAACGGGGAATTATCTCTGCTTTCCAGAGAGGACAGACTGCTCAGCCTATGAACTTCATATAAACTGCATAGAATAAGAACACTATTTGATTTTTAAATGCCTAGAATACCTAAAAGTTATGTTTCCACGCATGCCATGAAACACCAAGAACCACCCAGCTTGTGTAAAAGACAAGTCAAAACATAAGGACAAGGCAGCAGGAATTCAGTATCTGCCCTTTGGGTACACAAGAGATATACCAAATGAACAGTACTTCTCACATTGCAGCAAGGCTGTCCTCAACAACTGCAGGAGCCAGACCTGAGTCAAGGCACTGATGATGGCCTGCTGCTCCTTAAGGGATGGGGAGCCAGGCACGATGCCACAGCCAGCAGGGCACGGCCTCACTAGCCAGGGCCCTGTCCCACAGCCCCAGCATGGGCCTGGCTCAGGAGAGGTAGTGAGGTTCAGCCAAGAGTTTCAATCATAAGACAAGCTCATGGTGGCAAGGCAGGTCATCCAAGGTCAAACCAGCAAGTCCACAGCTTGGGATCAAGGAAGGTAAGCAAGGTCAGACAGTTCAGCAATTGCGAAGTGTGAAATAGCAGAAAGCTGGGCTTCAAGAAACCTCACTAAAACAATCTACAATTATTCCTAATTTATATTTTGAGTCCTTACCATCCACTTAATGTGCAGTAGGTGACAGTACATTTGCTAGCTTTCTTAGCTGAAAAGCCAGAAGTTAGCATGTCAAATGCTCTAAATACTTCCATTGCATCAAAAATGCTATGGTTGCAAACCAAATGTGTTATCAGAAGAGAGAAAGTTAGTTTAAGAAAAATCTATCATATATAAGTGCATACCAATTGGCATTAATTATCTTATAATTTCTTCTAATTGTGTTAACTGAATCTTGTATTGGGCTTTCCATTATCTTGCCTGGATTAATGTTGATCTGACAAGCCTGTAATTATCCTGGTCATTGAATTTACCCCTTTTAAATACAGCACAGCATTAGCTTTCGCAATTCTCTGAAACCTACCTAATAGTATGAGACATTTTGAAAATCAAAATTCTATTAATTTCTTCCTACTATATGTTAAATTGCCAGGTAAGTATTCACAAAGCAACTAGCAAGTCATTTTTTGCTTTTTATAGATTGAGTACTATATTACCCAACAGGCATCTTAATTATTTCTTTTTGTGAGACACTGGCCCCTATTTTAATAGTTAGCTGGTTACATTTTTTCTTTATTGTTTATATTATTATTGTATAAATTTATAAGTGACTTCCTTTAATCTACTTCTTTTCGATGAGAATCACAACCTGCTGTGCTCATCTGTTTTGACCCTAAGTTAGAAAACACTTGAGCATATGCACTGTTTCAAGCCCACAAGACAAGAAAACAAACACATGAATTTTCAAGAACTTTAAATATATTTAAAAGCAGAGAAAAGGAAATAAATCTGTACTTCAGTTATAAACTACTTTCCTTGGAAAAAGCTCATTATGGGGTTTTGATATACCATGGAGTCACAACTTGAACTTAAGTTTCCTCAGACATCCGTACAAACAAAGCTATAACAGCTAAACTAAACCAGAGAAAAGCACCACGAAACATTTCCCTCCAAATTCTTGTCATAGATTCTGAAGAATCTGAAAGAAGTTCTTTTCTCTGCCCCTTTTCATCTGGAAGTAAAGGCTTTTTATTAACCAGATGAGAACAGGAACAATATTGGAAATATGTATCCTAGTTACTCTGAATGTAAATGTTAAAAATAGTCACATTCCATTCTGAAACAGAAAAAAAAATAAAAATAAATTTTAAAAAGTTGGGCCCTTATCCTAGCTGTTTTCAAGCTAGCTATAACTATTTAAAAAATCATAATTTAGATTTAGATTAATTAAATTCCTGATTAGATATCCTGATAAGGTATCCTGAGATAGCCTCTCTCAGGATATCAAGATAGCAACTGAAATGCATCAGCAAACATCAGTTAAGAGAGGTCTTTCTGTACCTACAAGCAGAGTTACAAAAAAAAAAAAAAAAGAGAGAGAGAAAGAGAATTTGTTTTGTGAGAGGAGAAAAAGAAACAACAAAAAGCTTTTGGAATTTTTTCAAATTAAAAATTAAATTTTACTGTCAAAAGCATCAATTTCACAGACTTGAGACCAAAGTCTTATATACATTTGAGCAGACAGTTTCCCATCAATCTAGTACAGACAATTCTGCACATCACAGCATACATTTTCGGTAGCTGTTCTATATCACTTTGTCCCACACAATTTATTTAACATAACTTATATAGCAAGAAGTTCACATTTGTTATATTTTTGTTATGACCTCTTAATAGGTTGGCTTACAGCCAGAATATTGTCTATTGTTAAGTCATCTCATTTTCCCAGAAGCTCAGGCTCTGCACTGAAAATAACATTGTTTACAAAATATTTTTGGCACTCTGAAAGAATTAGAGGTTCTCATTTAAATTTTATAACACAGAAGCCAGAAGCAGCATTAGAAGTTTTAGCTCTGGAAGGGACATTCAAATGCCATCACAAATTCTAATCATATGCTGCTGGGACATCTAGTCTTGTAAGCATAAGTCTTTTGGCAAGGAGAAAATCCTTTGAGTAAACAATACAACCTTGTTTTCACATGCAGCATTTGCAATTGAAGGCTTGCATTTCAACTCTGCTCACTTTCTTGCTTACCTTTACTTAAGTCATGTGAAAAATGCTGACATATATCTTTGACTCCTTGCCAAAAAGAGAACAGAGAATAAAATCAGTGATTTTATTCACAAAGCCACATCAGTTGGAGACTGCACCCTACTTTTCAACCAGCTAGGAAAATTGTTTTCATATTAAGTACACACCACCTGGAATGAAGAGCTGCCTCTAGGTTTTGATTCACAAAAGCACGCACTTAGGTGCTTAACAGCAGCCTCACTTCAGAACAGTTTGATTTCAGCATCTTTGTAATACCCATTTCAAAGCAACAGAAGAACACACAGCCCCACATCATCACTCAGTATCTAGCAAAACACATCCTACTCATCCCATGGACCATCTAATACATTCAGTAAGATTAGATACTTGCTCATACCCAAACAACCAAGAGGTGTCTGCATCCCCAGAACATCTCAGCACAGAGGTAGGTGCCAGTTGGGCCATTTCCCTGCACAGTGGGACTGAAGGACCAGGAGATGCTATTGGGAGCAGCACTGCTTGTTGGCACCGGCTCAAGGATCAGCTCTGTGTGCTATTACCACTTAACTGCTGCTGAATTTCCTTCCCTTCCAGAGTGGTTTTCACTGCTCTTGAACTAGTCACCATATGCAACAAGTATTCTATTTTAATACTAAATTACTTTTAACTGAAATGAGATCAGTCTTTACAATCTTCTTCATCCTCAGTTTAGCTGGACAGCATTCAATGGCTTTGTTCTGCAATATGAGTTGTCTAAACTGATGTTAACAATTATATTTTCCTCCTACATCCTGAACTCAATTCTTCCCTGGATTTTAACTTAATATTTCCATGAAAAACTTCTGACAGTCTTCTACTAAGAAATATTAAATGCCGGTAGTATTCGTCTCAAATATGGCAAGTATTAATGCATTTTTCTTATACACAAACTTCACAGAAATAGCTATTACGCAAAATAAACTAAAGGCAATGTTGCTAACATAGTGTTGGTTTTGTCGTTTGCTTTTTAAAATATACATAAGAAAGAAACCTAGCCTGCTGTGTTTTTCTAAACTCCTCAGCCCTTAACCTCATATAATTACAGAAGTTCAGGCTGATTTACTTTTTGTTTTTGCCTTTTTTGAATGCATTTCCAGCTCTGCAGTTGCTGAATATTTCTTTAAAATCTCAGCTCGGGTGTCTTATCTTTATACATACAACATTTCAAATGATCTCATAAATCACCTGAAAAAAAGATTGGAGTGAATTTCATAGCTGGGTAAAAAAAGACACAAGTTGGTTGTGCTGTTAGGGCTTAAACAAAACAACCAGCCTTGGCATTTTTCACCTCAGTGAGATGAAATCAGGGCAGATATGCACCAAGTTGCTCAGTTTTCAAGAGAAATGAACAGCTGAGCACCTTGTACACGCTGAGCTTAAACGTTTGTTTTCACATATTTTAAATAGGATGTACTCCAGTCACACTTGCTGCAGACTAGAAGCTAGAATAGAATATTATATAGCGACACACATGGCACAGATAGCTTCATTAGCACTGCACTACGGAAATTTGAAAGGATTTCACTTTCTCCCCACCCAACTCCCTCTCCCCACTGCAAAAAAAAAAAAAAAGAGATGTCTCATGGTCTCTCAAAATAAGCCAAAAAAATTATCACCTTTTTAGACATAAAATAATCAGATGTGTGAAGATTTCTTGTGCATTCAAATTCGATAAATCTTTATTAAAATGCATTATGATTACATTTTACAGTACAATTCCAATACATACTATGGTCAGCTCTTCCTATGCAAAAATCTTTTTTTTTCTTGTGGTTGATCTCAAATTCAATGCATCTCATTTTGTTACACATTCCAATGATTAAAGCTAGAGCCACAAGGTGCTTCTTCAATTTCATTAATACCAAAGTGCCTCAGGGTTTTGTTCAGTACCAGTAATACTGGTTTTGCCAAGAGCTTAATAGTCAAAAACATTTTCCACAGCAGTTCAGGGACTTCGCATCAAGAAGAGCCATGAGGTGAACTCTTCTTGGTCCTCATTTAGGTCTAGTAGCAATTATAAAGCCATAAAATTAGGATGTCCTTTTTAACCTAATCGTAATATTTAAAAGAATAGAAGAAGGAGGACAAGCAAGGTCATGAAGAAAAGCAAAACTGTGATTGTTTTTTCCTGTATTACCTGTTAAGGTATGCAGGCAAGTCCCTTAAGACTTCTCTCCGAGGAAAATAAATAACTAATTTCAAAAAATACACTTCTGCTAAATCAAGTTTTGAAGGAAGAAAAGGAAGGTTAAGTGCCTTAACATCCATTTAACTTAGGTTGAACTCACAGTTCAACAAACATTCCACCTTTAAAATAATGACCCAGGGAAATAAATAAAATAGCACGACTAAATGGGCACATTTTGTTGCTTGAATAATGGTGGGGAGCCTCATTATTTAAAAAAATATAAAGTGCATTGAAGGATATGCAATTAAAAAGATACTAATATTGCTTCTAGGTTAAGTGAGACTGACAAAACACATTCCTAAACACATTTTCAAGTTTTCACTAGGTGAAGGTAGTTCACATTTTTTGCTGAAATGTGAATCTGTACAGAAAAGAAATTGAAGATCTCTCTTCAAAGTACACTTGAAGAAAACTCAGAGAAACAAATAGTTGCACATCCAGTGCTATAAATTCATTTTTAATCAATTACTACATTTACTTGAGCACATTTTGAAACCTCATATAAAGCTATTGTGTGGAAAACCTTGATTTCTGTAGTAAGTGTGGAGATAGCATGCAGACAGAATATAAAGCATGGATCCATTTGATAATCTGACCACCCTGATGGGATGACAACACTTCCAACTCCATGCTAAGCACACATTATCTTGACACTTAAGATAGAGCCAGAGCATTTTCTCGCATGCACAAAGATAAGCAGCGACTTAAAAGCTGCTGTGCATGATCAGTGGCACAATGAGTGATCTGCATGGGCAGATATGAAGGGCATGACTGCACCTCAAAGCCAGCTCCCCAGCTGGTTTATGAGTGCAGCTCTAAAGTCAACAGAGCACTGCCAACTGAGAAAAGCTGGAAAATGAGTCCCAAACCTGTATGGTCTTCCTTGCCAATTTACAGGAACCTGCAGCCTTTATTTCTGTGACAACCAGAGCCATTCAATCCCATGTCATCCTGAGACAGTCTACTCCGGACTGCTCCCATACAGCATTTGCCAAATCGGAATTGAAATGGGTTCAAAAAATTTGTCTGCAATTTAATTCACAGATACAAAAATCATGTGTAAGAAAACTCAAATCTGTTAAGGTAATTTTAAGTTATCTTCGCCTCTTAGTTGGCTGATTTTAAGTGACAGAGTATGCCTGCAGTAAAAGGCTGTGACTGCCACAGCTGAAGGGCTACATTTAATGTACAAGTGCTGCTCCAAAAGTAATGCTTCCTTTTTTATTTTTTATTTTGGCCCATGTCAGAGGCAGATGTTGGGTGTACGACAGAAGAGGTTGAATGTTCCCGTCAGTATCCTGTTACATTTTGTTGCCATGTGACAGATGACAGCAGAGGGGCAATCTGACAAAATGACATCTGACATGGAAGAGCATATATAGCAAAGGTGTGTCATTGAATTCCTCCATGCAGAAAAAATGGCATCCATTGACATTCATTAACACTTGCTGAACATTTATGGAGATCAAACAAAGGATATGAGCACAGTGAGAAAGTGGATGCTAGGTTTCAGCAGTGGCAACCGTGATAGCGGGTCACCTCTGCTGGTGCAGATTTTTATGAGCGCAGCAAGCAGGCTGGTGAAAATGCATAGCTAATGGTGATGCCTATGTTGAAAAATAGTGTTTTGTAGTTGAGAATGTGCTCAACCAAACAACAGTATTGCGCTCTTTGTATCTGTTGTAGTTTCCATGGAAATAAATAGGAAGTATTACTTTCAAAGTGACCTTACATATATAAGAGAAGTTGAATTAATTTTGTGACACAAGGAGTTCAAATAAATGGTTGTTCAGAAGTGATCCTTATGAAAGGTTATGAAGTGTCCACATGAAAATAATAAAACTTCAGGTTTAGAACATATAAGAAATTAAAAGAAAACCTCAGAAATATGTTAAGTGTAATGCAAATGTAAAATATTTTTAATCTGTGCATGAACAATAGCCTGCCTACAGAGACATGGACATCACTGGCTTTGACTATTGGCTTCAGCAACACATTTCAATCATTTGTTTTCTGCGGTACGCAGAAAATATAGTCAGCATCTATGTGTGCAAGAGTGTAGAGACAGCCTTCAGAATCATTACATGTTCGTTTGCTGTCAAATTTAACAGTAGAATAGAATGATGCATTGAGTTTTCATCTTTTGATAATAACTTAGTATCACTTACTGAGTATTTTCCTGGTACTAACATAATTACAAGGAGAAACAAAAGAGGAGTGGATGGAGAAACGAAGTTTGTGAATTATATATCTTTTCCACCTTTCCTATGAACTCTTTCCTTCTCTCCTTTTTTTTCCTGAAGGAAAAGGACTTATTTTATACTGAATCAGAAAGAAGTAGACATTAAAAATCCTTGTCTAGCTCATTAAGTCTTCATACTCCTAACATTTTTCGTGTTACAGTGGGTTGATTAACAGCTTTCAGACAATATTCCTACCAATAGGACCAGTTATATGCAAATCACAATCTCCCATCACGATACATTTATTACTATTAAAGAACTGAAATACATTAATTTCAACATTCTGGACTTTGGAAGCACTCAATAAAAGACTTTCAGGAATATATTTGAGCTATGGGTTGTTCTGCCCGGAAACTAATTGTGCATGTACTGTTCAAGTTGGACAGCAAATACTGGCTGACTCACACTCAGCTTCAAAGAAGGGTGCATTGGTACCACTGTTGTGAATTTTCACTGAAACAGGTATTTACCATCTGTATCCTGATGTTCAAAAAAAACCTGCAAGTATTTTTTTTGTACAAAACTTCAGTTAGATACAGCTGCTTGAGAATGAGCATATGCCAAAATAGGGAGATAAATTTTCTGTTAAAAATAACAGAATAGAAGCCAACAACTAAGATATGAGAGATCAGACCACAAAGTCATAAAGTTGTTACCTACTTACTTCCTCTGCCTTGAAAGTGAACAGCAGGATGAGAGGTTGTTGATTTTATTCCATGTAGAGAAGCAGATCCAGATTTAGGCTGATTTCAAGGTTTGCAATCTTCTCTGCCAATTGCACCTGGGAAACTGTCACAGAGCAAGTGATTTGCCAAAGTCTTGAAAGAAAAGAGAATCCCCATCTGAGCCAGGCAGTCGTGCCAGGCCTCTCCAGACCTGCCTTCTACGCCCAGCTTGCCAGGTATGATTTTCCACCTAATCAATAAAACCAGTCACATAATCCATAGAGGGAAAATATTTTCTGAAAGGAGAGTACTGACCTGAGGGAGACACGTAGTCCCTTTATTGAAGTCTGTATGGATCAGAGCCTCTGGCACAGACCACTTAGAACAGAGACCTGGTTAGGGCTCTGATGGATTGGCTCCAGCACAGCTCTGACAGGATTTTTGCACCCCTGCAGACTGTGTTTGCTGCAGTGTCACAGCCCAAAAACAAACCTTTCCTTGACAGAATGCTGGTGGTAAACTTCATTTACTCCTCCATATTCTTCACTTTACAAGAGTTCCTCAAATTCCTCTCTCTGAAAACATATTTTAAATAGTCTAAACATATTTGAATTGGGAGATCAGTTAGACTTCTTTTCAGCTCTACTGAAGAATTAACCACTTCCAAAATTTGCAGTTTTCTAGCTCATTTAAACATAAAATTAATAAGAAAGTCATAATATTAATCTATATGTTTTGTAAATGACCTGTCATTTATACCCACTAGGAACAATAACTTCTAACCTTTTGCTTTCTGTTCTTTGCTGTGCTGTTTCAACACTTTCTGCATGTACTGAATGTCACCACGACCAGTAATTTAGTTCAATACTTCTCCAAATGACGTAGGCTCCCCATTCTTTGTGATACTTCACTACTTTTTCATCCCATACTGGGCAGAAACTATGTCAAGTATTTCTCCACGCTACAGGTATACCACCACCTCCTTTTCTCAGCATGCCAATTCCTTATATAGAAAGTGATTTTTTCTTCACATATATAATTTATACATAGAAATATGGATGGGCTTTTCTGAAAAGGATTTGAAGTTATATCTGTAATAAAACTTAATTTACATGTTTATGCAAATGTTATATGTGTTTCATAGTCCATACATACTTTCTTAAAAAGACAGGATGAGGAAAGTGAGCTTATAAATAGGAGGGGAATCAACTTTTTACACAGATAGATAGTGATAGGACAAAGGGGAACAGTATTAAAATAAAAGAGGGGAGATTTAATTTAGACATCAGGGAAATTTTTCACTGAGAGGATAGTGAGGCGCTGGCACAGGCTCCCAGAGAGGCTGTGGATGCCCTGTCCCTGGTGGTGTTCAATCAAGGTTGTATGGGGCCCTGGGAAACCAAGGGAGTTGGGGGGAGGGGGGTGGAATTAAATCATCTTTAAGGTCTCTTCCAATCCAAGCCATTCTATGATTTAGAACTTACTTTACACTTCTTTTTTATGGCAGTGCAACTGTTTTTCAGTATCTGGTGCTCTGAAATTTCACCACTGCTGCCGCAAACTGCCACCATCCCCAAAAATGTATTTTTAGTTCCCACAGTCTCTGTCTATTTAAGGGATTCACACAACTTAAAGTATATAGGTTTACCTAGCCATTGAACAGCACATGTAACAGAATATCAAAAGAACAAAAATCATTGCTTGCCTGTATCAGCTGTTTCTATCCTCAGAAGGATAAAGTACAATCTTGAAATTCCATGCTGAGTCAGAGAATGAACTTTGATCTCCAGAAGCACAGCTTTTTCTGACCTTACTCACTGAACTTCTTCAGCACTGCTTGCTCATACATGTTTACAACCAAAATATTGGGGGAAATTACAGATTAACTACGTCCTGGTTCAATGTGACCGGTAGATTTGAAACAGAACTTATGCTTCTAAGACAAAGTCTAACTGGCACACTGCATTATTTTGAATACATTATTCATTAGAATTAGACAACCAACCCTTACAATCTAAGAACTGTTTGCAATATGAAGGCATAAAACCAAAGACAGGTCCTTCACCTAATGTATCACAAAGAAAAAAAAAGAAAGACTCAGAGTTGTTTCTGAAGAAAAAAAACTTTCAGATGTTAAGATTTACTATCTAAAAAGGAGAGTTTTTTAGATGGATGGGAAAAGCTTACGGACAGAAAATTGATATGTACTACATATTACCATAATATGTAATATAAATGGCACATATCATACAAGCAGTCTTTTTGAAGCATTTCTTGCTAGCAGAAAAATCCATTGAAGACCAAGAATTTCTACAAATCAAAATAATTCACATAAAGGATTTACCTTAGGCACTGAAGTGCAATTAATTAATGCATTGCTAGATTAGTGCTTATTGGTGATGGTTAATTATTCATTTTTCTAAGTAATTAACTCTCTGCTGTAAACTTTAAAAAAGTTAAAAGGAGGGGAAAAAAAAAAAAAGAAAAAACACTTATAGATCATGAAAAGTTACCCCTTGTGTTTTTTGTCTTAATGGATGGTGCCCATTCTTCTTTCCTTTCTCATAACAGATTCTGTTACAAGACCCTGCAAGTGAAAAGGCAGCACAGCTTGTTTCGTACTGTAGGAGCATCCAAGCTTTCGGTGTAGGGAGCAAACTATGAATTCAATACCTTGATTTTATTTACAGTGCTATGCAACTCTCTGATTATTCGAAGATACCTGCTTTATAAAGAGAAAAGTTTTCCCTTCTACAGGAAGTGGCACTAGCATGCCAGTTGGCAAAAAATGAGTGGGAGATCTTGTGCAACAAGTAATTTGGCAAAAATGGTAATCAGTATTTCTATAGTCCCAAGGACAAAGCGAGGGGAGAAAGAGAGACATTGAGGTTTTCAAAATGATTTACATTAAACTATGGTAATCAACCCCACAGGGATCTTTGCAAAGTGAGGCCTAAAAAATTCTTTCTATCTTAATCTTTTTTTAAAATTCTAGCCAGAGGAAGAAATTCAAGGGTACCTTTTCTGTGGAGTAATGCCATTTATCATCCAGGCTGATATGCAAAGTGACAAGGGATATGGAAAATCTCTTTAAAAGATATAAGGTAAAATCCTGGAGTCACTGAACTTTCTAACCGAATTTGCATGACCATTCATTGGACAATGAATTATTTCCCAAGACTGTGATTGCAACCTTCCACTTTGCAAGGAAATCCTGAATTATAAATGTGCAATTCTTGCAGCTATTTTTACATGTATTACTTCTAAGATTCATTCTTCAGAGCAGATTTTTCCACCCATAGGAAAAATTCAAGATTTATGTTCTCCAGTGTACACACCTTCTAATGTTAGTTTAAAGACTGAAGTGCATGGCAGCTGTAAAGTTTGATCACGCTAAAATAATTCGTCATTATAATTTTTACAGTAGAATATATCGATTTAACTTATATATTGCTCCAAGCCACTTGCTTGTATCTACCATGCATGTATTTCAAATACTATCATAGTTAAAGTTTTTAAGGAGAAGAACGTGATCCAAAACTTGCTAGATACTAGAACTAACTTAGCAGTTTATTTTCTGTCTTGACTATCCGCTTACTTGAGGAACCTATTGAGTGATTAAACATGGACTGTTTTACTACAATTCAAAAGCCTTGATTACGAAACTGAGTGGAAGGAGGAGAAAGCACTAGAAAAGTGTATGGACAGGCATTACACTGAATGGAAAAATGAAGGAAGAGGGCAGATGTCTAGCACAACGGAAGACGCAATGATAAACTGTAAGAAAAATGATGAAACGAGTAGATCTTCGATCAAATTTGAAAACAAATGCTCCTAGCACAGGCAAGTCACAAGATAGATATGCCTTAGGAGCAACTTGGGAGAAGGACAATGAATTTTACAAAAATTCTCAAAAAAAAGAGAGATAAAAGATAAGTGGCTTGTCAAAAGAGGATTAAAAGAAGAAACTGAGAACTTAATTATTACCTCATAGGAATAGGCTGTTCATGCAAGATAAGTAGAGGTAAGATCGATGATAAGAAAGTGTAGAATATTTGATGCACAGCCAAGCCTCAGAGACCATTAGTTATAAAGTGAATGTACCAAGTTGGCTAGAGAGGATTGTGAAGTAAAGCATGATGATGTTGGCAGAACTGTGCACTGCTTATCCTGTAAAGAATGATCTACAAGCAGTACTACCATCTGCCAGACAACACAGGAGAACATAAGAGGAAAGAATCATAATATTTTAACACTCTTGTTATTCTTTATGAATCATACGCTATAAGAATGGTTAGAGTATGGCAAAATATTTCACTGCAAATACAGGAAAGGATTCTGCTAGGAACTGAGAAAATCTGTGTCTCAAATATACAAAATACCTTTTTTTTTCCTAGTGCTTTAAGACAGTGATCTCATTGCAAATTATGACAAACAGTAGTTGGCCAAGATTGGGAATGCAGATTTGTCCCAGAAAACCTGATAGGCATCTCTGGTGCACTGATTCATGTGCCAGCATTCTATCAGCTGCACTACTGGTGAGGCATATCTCAGACTACTGTGTGTCACATAGGGAAACAAAGAAAAAAGTGAACTATAAAACCATTTATGAAAACTGCCCATCAGTTTATTTTACTAAATAATACTTACAAATATTAGAATTCAGGCTATCTTGCATACTTGCCTCAGGCCTAATAATAAAGTCTGAAAACTTTATCCATTTCTGAAAGAGTACTTAAAGAAAAATTATTTGCTCCAAGTCTAAAGCAAATGGACAATTACAAAAAGCCTTAATTATCCTGTGCTTGGATCAGAATGTTATAAACAGCATCCCTGGGAAAATTTGGCCAAGTTAAAGGACACCAGAAAATTAGTTGAAAGATGGTAGAATGGATAGAAATTGCATTCCCTGAAGAATGCAGCCAATCTAGACATGCTCCTGCAATGTTTCCCTACATTTTGCACCTCTGGGCTGCTGTGGACCGCAAGGTCTATGAGATGGCTCTTCTACTGAACCAAGTCTGTAGAACAGAGGAATCAGTTAGATTTAAGAAACAGATGAGAAAAGATCTAAACATTAAATATATGAATAGAAAAGAATAAGAAAATAAAGTGCAGAAAATGGTAGATAAATAAAATAAATAAAACAATTACTAATCTAGCAAACAGGCTGAAGCTCAAAGCAGCTGGCAGTAACCGTGGGAAACAGAACAGCTGGTTGAGAGGAACGTCAGTAGCCAAAAAGGGAGACAGAATAGGACACCAGCATATAAATAGTGATAAAATTAACATACTCCAATTTGGAGACCATGAGCACTTCATGAGACTTATGATAGTATTTATTAGTAAACATTTAAGATGACAGTGAAAATAGTTAAAAGATACTATGATTATCTGACTGATCAGTCAGGTGGGGAAAGAAAGACCTTCAAATTAAGCAGTAAACAGTGCTACAAATATATACACACACATTTAGATATTCCTCTGTAACAGGTGATGCTAGAATTGATAGCTCTTTTTTGAATAAAGACTTCAATTTTACTAAAAGTGTTTACTTTTACTAAAATGTTTATGCCAAGCAGATAGACACATATGACCATTTTCAACACACTTTCAGCACAACTCAGCGTTTAGACAGCCATCAAAACAGCTCAAGTTTGCAGTCAAATCATTGAAGGGAATACTGGAAGCTGCTAGCTGGAAATAACACAAACTCTTCCTTCTTTCACTCTTCTCTTTAGCAGTACAGCACTTGCAAAGCTGCCATTTGCTCCATTAGGATTTGTTATTATGTACACAGAGCCTCCCACACAACAATATTGCTATTTGCCACCGCAAAGTAAGCTAATAGCATTTTCAAAATGCAATTAGAACCTTTCATGAGAAGGCTCATGCTGTGTTTGGATAATATGAAGTTAACTCTCTACTACATATCACAGAGAGACACACCAAAGCTAATAAATTCTTCTCATGTCTTCAGATTATTAACACACCTACTGGCAATGTCAAGATGTTAGTTTAAAGAATTTCAAATATGAAACAGTTCAATAATCTGGTTTACGACAGCTGACTGACAAAGCTAATTAACTGCCTGGAGAGGATTCT
Organism: Numida meleagris; assembly: GCF_002078875.1. Taxonomy (NCBI): domain Eukaryota; kingdom Metazoa; phylum Chordata; class Aves; order Galliformes; family Numididae; genus Numida; species Numida meleagris. The sequence continues at coordinate 30,624,457 of NC_034412.1, read as the reverse complement.
TTATAAATGAAGCAACTGCTGTCTGAACACATTTCCAAGAAGAACAAAATGTTCGTTTTGTCTTTCTTCTGCATGTTCTCTCCCTTCTAGCTTTCTGCATTCCATCTAATCTTTGATACGAGGTTTCTTGATGGCATTTATACAACGCTCTTCCTGTGGATTTGTGGGTTTCTTTCTTTTCTGTGCCCCTCGCAGCTTCCTGCTGGACATTTCCACCATATTCCTCCAGACCTTTTTGTTAGAAGTTGTATTTCTGTGCACAATGCACAGAGCACATTCACATCTCTCCTTCTGTCCTGGGGGATCTTGATGTCTGAGCATCTGTAAGTCTTCCTTCCCCAGCTGAAAGGCTGCCATTTCACAATATACACCTGCTTCAGACATCTTTCTCATGCCTTCCACCACACACTTCCAAAAAGAAGTCCTGTTTGATCAAATCCTAATTGCACAGAAGATAAACAGCACTTCAGGTATTTTCCCCACTTGTCTTACAGAATATTTTGATTGGGGGGAATTTTTATGCAGGAATTTTAACACTGACAACAGCTCCATTAATTAGGAGCGCTGTAAGACAGCGATGTGCAAGCACTGCATGTTGTTGTGCCAACACATCTCAGTCTTGGCCTGAAAGGCATCACTGTTGCCATTAGATGGTCTCTCCTTAGTGCCAGTGACCTGTTAGACCAGATTGCATGCCCATTTTATGAAATGATCATAAAGCAAAATCTACTAAATTACTTGTTCCATAATATTTGTTACAAATTAAGGGTGCTTACTCCTGAATCATGCCTATCCCAATTTTCCAAGCATCTGCCAGCAGTTTTTCGGGCTGTACATTGTCTGTAAAATATCAGTTTGAGCAACTGTCATCCAGTTTATCACATACTTAAATGCAAGTCAACGGATAACGAACCAAAACCTTAACATACATCACCATTGGGAAAGTATCTGACACCAGAAACTCACCAGTAAGTTTAACCAGACACAGTGGTTCTAGAGCTGCCTCCAACTTTGCAGCTAATAATAGACAAACTGGGGGGCTTGAGAGAGAGGGCAGCCAGGTGTGTCTTCCCCTCTCCCTTCAGCTAAAAATATGCAGTATGACATTCAGATATAATCTAAAGTACATGGATGTTTCCACTCTGATCTTCACCACCCCTTTTCCAAAGTTCATACACTCATTTTTAGCCACAATATGTTGCACCTTGCTGAAATGTCCCATCTCTGATTTTGTACTTCGTAGCACAGGAGTACATAAAGAAGGACATTTAAATGTTGATTCACAAATTCCTCCACTCTTCCAGTTGTGCTTTTGGAAATTCAGTACTAATTAAGAAGGCTACTGGGGCAGATACTGGAATCCAAACAAAAAGCAAACTCAAAAGCAGAGAAAAGTTGAGACAATAAAATACCTACAAACACCAAAAAAAAAAACAACTGCAAAAAGTGGAGAACTGTTCATTTTATGAAGATGAACAACAGCCTCAGAATTTTGTTCCCATTAGTATCCAATTTCGAATCTATGTATTGCTGAATTTTTTTGTTACAGGCAGAACAATAAGAGTGGGGCTGGAAATGCTTATTTTTAGGCTAATGTTAAATAGTGTTTGTGACGCAAACCATCACCAGCAGATGAATTTTACCCAGAATATTCATTTTTCTTTCGTACATCATGTGTTCATGTAAAAACAATAGATAGTCCTCATGCAAAGTAGTTGATTACCTAGATCTTTTTCTAACAACATCGGAACAGACTGACTTATACTGCTGCAAAACAGATGTGAGTTATTACTCTTCTCCCTATTCTGCCCTCCATAGAAATCAGAGGCATTCACATTTGAAGCTCTGCTTCACCATAACTATTTGGATTTTCTAGTTCTAGAAACTAATATTTTGCAGAATTTCAATCAAAAATTAGACTGGAATTACAATCGTTATGTCTGTTTTCACAGAAACCAGTTCTGAAGATGATTCTTCAACAGACCACCTGGGCATTAGATTTTGGGGAAACAAAAAACACATGAACATGTATGTATATATGCATATGTTATGGAAGGATAACTGGCAAATAATCCTTATTAATGAGTACATCAATCTTGAGTCAAAGAGTCCAACCATAGATGAGTCATTTTTTCCCATCTCCCTTTAAAACACTGATTGTGCTTTGCTTTTAAGGTCTACACTAGCTAATTAGGGAATTTCAGTAATCTATTTTTAATATGTACCATCTTCTGTTCTTTTTAGTACAGCCTTAAGATAGACTTTTATCTTCACTGCTGTGCACAGATCATCCAAAAATACAAGTTCTCTACTACATGACAACTCATAATGAGCCTTAATGAAGCTTGGGAGCAGCTGTTAAAAACTCCAGTTGAATAGGTTTGCCCAAGCAGCAGTAGCTTAGGATGCTTTTTCTCCTATAGCACTACTGAGTTATCTGCTCACCATACATATAATGAGAAAAATCAAAAATGAAGTACAAAAGAAGCTTAATCCTTTTTCCTTAGATATTTTATTTTAATCAGAGTTTTAATAAGTACATTATGAACCATCATCTCTTAAGCCTTTCACCTTTTTAATTATATTCCTGCTTAGAACATTGACAAAAGCAAATGTTATTATGCAAATTTTGCTCCAAATTCATGTCTTTAGGAAGAGCATAAGAAAGAGAGTTCAAATTCCATTTTTAATTATACCATAGATACATGAGCTGCAAATTATTAGAAATAACAATAAGATCTCATAATTTTACATGTTACCTAAAGTGAAAGATGATGTATTTTTGGATAGAATAAGGTACTTTGGGGAGGGAGATGGATATAAATGAAGTTTAAACGCTTTCAAAAAAAACAAGTTCTGTGATTTAATGCTGTTTGTCTGTTCCTACTGACTTTTCATTCCTTAGATGCTTACAGAATTTTGGACATCCTGATTTTTGTGTGTGTGCGTGGTGCTTTTCTGTTTACCACAATGTATAAGTTCCCTCCATCCCTCCTTCATTATATTTTAACACAATTTACTGGTCATTTAGTCAAAACACAGAGGCTGTACACTTTCACACATCAACTGAAAAATACTACTTCAGGAATACTCAAAAATATATATTTTTCTCCTTTATCCTCATTATCTGTTTTTGTTCCAGTAACATCTGTAGGCCTGATTCCCACTCTACTAGGCATGGTACAGGTGCAGAAAAGAGATAATACTGTTCAAAAAAACATAGCTTAAAAGTCTAGAGTGAATGGATGAATAAGAACTCTGATGACAGGAGATAGGAAAAGAAGGACACAGATAGATGATTGCATTGGACCTGATAAGCAGAATCCACAGAACACCTGATAAACTTTTTCTCTTCCCCTTCCCTCATTCTTTTTATCTAATCTTTCAATCAGTGTTTCCCAATAAAAGTTTTGAAAAACGTATGCAACACGTAACTGCCAACATTTTGGATGATTTCTGTCAACCTGATCCAACCAAAAGCTAACCATAGGCACTGGGCTTCAGATCTTCAGCAAATTTAACATTTCTGAGCTGTGAATGCTTGCTTGTGATTTTTTTTCTGTTGTTCTGCACGGAACAGTCAATAAATTGAAGACTCACAGTAGATCTGTATTTGTAGGGCAAAAAACAGTCTCCCTATGTCCTTGGCCCAGGGAAGTTTCACTACCAGCCACAACAGCAATATATTTCATCCTTTTCTTCTCTGATTGTGAACTTCAATTTGACTGTCTTGTGTAAAGATTGGAAATACTCTTTCCACAAATAGTATGTGCAAAGTTTTTCCTAAAGTGTCTATCTAATGATTTGTTACCCTAGTGACACTACAATTTTATTTTTATGGTTAATGTTTGCTTTGGAAGATACTACAGAATTACAACTCCCCTGATAGCTAACAAATATGTAACAACAAAAAAAAAAAACAACAAACAAAAAAGTTATCTACACAACTTAGACCTGAAGTTGGCAGCTGATACACTGGTGTTCTGTTCAAATTCTGACCATACTAGTACCACTGCTATTCTGATCTCACTGTAAACAAAACTAGTACACTTTATCTAGTGCTCCCAGAAACAGAAAAGTAAAAAAACAACACTGTAATTCTTAGCAATAAGGACCTTATCTGAAACAGATGAACTGCAAAGAATCCTAGTGAGGATCTGATACTAGATAGTGTTGGCTTTGCAAGTCCCTTTCATGCATAATGCCCACGGCAAGGGAGTTGGAACTAGATGATCTTTAAGATCACTTCCAATCAGAGCCATTCCACAATCCTATGATAATGTTAAGCACCAGTGATAGTGACAGTGGGTTGCCTCCGCTGGTGCAGATTTTTATGAGTATGGTATGTTCATCACTGTTGAAAATACATAGCTAATAGTGGTGACTGTTGAAAAACGGTGTTCTGTAGCTGAGAATTTATCAAATAGTGTTATTGTTCTCTTTCTATCTGTTGTGGTTACCATGGAAACAGATAGGAAACATTACTTTTGGAGTGACCTACTTAATTTACATGCAGCCCAAGACAGCTCCTCTTCATTCAATGTGGCCCAGGCAAGCCAAAAGTTTGGACATTGATGCAGCAGATGTACTAACAAAACTGCATCTTAGCTGATCCCTATTCCCAGAATCTTGCCTGTGGGTAGTGCCTGGTCAAGGTGCTTTTATGTTAAGAAACTGAAGCAATAACCTGCTGCAGATACACAGGATTTTTCTCCCCAAACACATAGCTCTTCAGCTTCTCTCTCAAGTGATTTAAATTCTCAGCTACTGTGAAGAGAAAATGCCATGAAACATGAAGTCAAACAGGGAGAAAAGAAATCTAGTCCCAATAATTGAGTCTCCCTAATGAGGTTACTGTATTAGACTCTCAGGGATGCACCTTCTGTTTCTATTCCTCCAAATGTGAATAGTCAAGTTCAACCTTTAGAGTAAACTAAATGTGGTTTGTTTCAGCAAAGAAAAATGGAAGTTGACTGTTAGGACAAAAAAAAAGTCATTAAAAATCAGTGGTACAGAATTATTTGCTGAAAGAGATCCTTTTTCTCTTGCAAGCAATTTTACTAAAGCAGATTTTTAGCTTAGTCTTTTAATGGAAGCAAAAGTATCATGCCATCCTGACTGTCACCAATTTCAGAATCTACTAGTACGATGTGACTGAAGTATGAAGACAAGACAATGATCTCAGAAACAGAATAATCCATGCTACTTGACAATTAGCTGCTGAATAGAAAACAGATACCTGATTATTACCTCCACTAAGGCTATCTTTCCATAGACAGCAGGCAGCTAGCCAGTGAAAATAGCAGGTAGAAAATTCAGCACACAGTCACTGTATGCAACAGCCCACAACTCAGACACATTGGTAACGGACACTTAAGGGAGAGATGGTATAGGTAAATGGAGATAGTGTTAAAGAAAGTGAAGGTAGTCATCTACGGGCTTTGAAAGCAAACTAGGGTCTACAGAAGACTTCATTTTATTATGGTTCAAAATGATTTAATTTTCTCATTCAAAAGTATTAGCTAAGTAAGTAAAATCCAGCATCTTCCACAGACTACTTAGAATACTTGGTGCTTTAATAGGACACAGAAGAGTCAAGAATGGACCGGGTGCTCCACACTTCTCTCAATCAGATGTCTATCATATATATTAGTGCTTGTCAAAGATATTCACCAGCCTTCACCTTTGTGTAATTAGCTTTTTCAGTCATCCAGAATGATTTCAAAAAGCATAATGTTATTCAAATTAATGGAAACAATGCAAAAAAATCTCTGAGCACTCAGAAGATGTTAATGATCTATCCTGTCCCCACAAATGCGTCCCTAGGATTGATAGACCTCCTTTAAAACTTACTTGCACAACTGGACTTTCTTAGATGACTTTGGACATCTATAAACAGAGTTAAGATAGCTACATGGTTAGTGTTCAGGTTCAGATCCCCTGATCACCTGTGTGATGTATATTAACTACTTTGGATTTGGGCTCGCTTAGGTGGTGTGAACTACTTCCCTAAATTAAAGCAAAAACCAACAACACCTCACCCCTAGAAAAGCTCATCTTCCAAACCTCCAGAACAAACAAACAGAAAAAAAAAAAAAACACACCACACCGACACACGCATCAAACTTGATTGTTGTTCTAGGGATTATTCATGCAAGGAATGGCTCCTGTAACTCATTCAGCACAGGTGAAATTTCATTAGCCTTGATATGCTACACAGGCCTCTAACACAATGCCAGCTGGCATTGTGCTTCCCCTTGAACATTCATGTCACACAACACTACTCTGGTAATCTGTAACATATTGTTTCATATACATGAAGCAATGAAAAAACACCAAAAAATTATTTTTTTTCATATCTTGGTAATCATAACAGAATGGACCTGGGCAAAACCGTTGATGGATCCAGTTCATCACCAGTCCTCAAGAGCTTGAATGTAAATCACTCTGCACGAACTGCAGGATCAGATACTGCTCCTGTGGTAACAACATTCAAAGTGCACACATAGCCAACTTCTACCACATACAAAACCACAAACCTCCATGTCCTTTCTCAGCACTCACTGAAGACTTCAAAATGGTAGAGCACAACCATGCCTCAAACAAAGAGAAAATAATGTTATAAATCAAAATTTTGCACTTCTGTTGTAGATCTTGATGGATGAATTTTGAGACCATTTCAAGTAACACTATGCCCCAGGAAGCACACTGAAGTTTTGCCATTAGATTCCCATTAAGGAATGGGGCTCATCTCAGTCTTTCATGCTGATTTTTCTTGTTGAACATTCACTGTGCAGTTATTCCAGGGAAATCAGAAGATAACTACTTGCTTTTCCAAGACTGTCTACTAAGTCTGGCTTTAAAACTGATTGTTACAAATAGGAGGGCAAAACCCCTTTGCATAAGTGGTAATATAAAAGTAATCAGATAATTCTTCTGCACATCACTTGTTCCACCCACCAAACCATGAACGGCTTTACAGCTTGTGTCAGGTTATATTGAATTGGAGTTACCCTTCTTCAAAAATACAATGATCACTGCCAAATGAATATAGGCCAAATGTGTCAGTGATCTGATCTGGTATGGGAGTGTCTTCCAGCTCCTAAAATACAATACTCTTGCTTGAAAAACTGTACATTTTGAGTCATTGCACTGAGGAGTAATACAATCTTCTCTTTAAATTATATATTTCTATTGTCAATACTGAGGAGAGTGGAAGCTAACACTAAGGCAAGGATTTGGCCTTCTCAGCTTCTCATTTCACTGTACCTAATGAAATCTAGCTGGTCACAAGCTTTAGCACAGTTTCCATTAGTTTGAGAAAAAACAGTTATTTCCCTTTGAGCAATCACATAAAAGCAGGAATTACTTGAATCTTAAAGAAGGTATGAAAGGCTACAAAAAAAAAGAAAGAAAGTACACTGGTAAGACCATGGATTCAAGCCTTGATTAAGCACTGTAATTACATATTAGGCAGAGACCAGAGCATTAATACTAAACAGTGCCAGTTTGTATACCAGCAGTATGCTTTAATGATTCCCTGAAGCTAATGTTTTAACTAGCAGTAGTATAGATACACTTTTTTTTTTCCTGCAGTGTAACTACTCAAATGGTGCTGTACTTCTAGACAGAATGAAAAAAAAAGTGTAAGTTGTTGCTGAACAATTGACTTCAGTGTTCCATGGATGCTATATAAATGATGTGTTGGTTGCTAGTGACATAAGAAAATCAGTACAGAAGACAACTATCAGCTTCTCCTCTTACCCACACTTTTTTCATTTCCACACATGCCTAAGATGTGCACATTTCTACATCTTGTCTGTATCTCCCAATGTATCTAAGATAGATATTTTACAAATATTTGCAACATTTTCAAAACTACCATCTTTATCTCATTCCTTTGCCCTGCTACCACATGTCCCCTACTGAATGTCCTTCCAATTCAGAGCTTTCAGAAATAAAAATTAACAAACTTTCTGATAAAACAATAGCATTGTTTTAACCAACACATTGTTTTTTTTATTTTTTCACTGAGCCCTTTCTTAGCTCTTTTAAAGCTTTCGTTTTCTCCATCTTCCCACATACTAAAGGATATTCCATTATTTTCTTTAACTGGATGCCTAAATGCCATCTAATGCCTCTTTTTCCTTCTCCTTCCATAATTTTGACAGCTTGCATAATTGACAGGTTTAGCTGACTGTATAACAGACCACAGCAAGAGATCAGTGAATGTAATGACATTCTTCACGATACTTAATTATAAACATCTGTATAAGGCCTGTTTTGCTAATGAGTCCGACTAACAAAACATTATACACACACTGAGTATTCCTCACACCCAAACTCTACTTTTTACAGTAATTTAATATTTCAGTATACTGCTAAGAATCACAAAGACAACAGAGCTGCAGCACAAAATTCTGGAGGCCATATCCCTGGTAGTAGTCACAGGGGGAAGCAGTGTACAACTAGACACATTTAATAGCAAAAATAAAATGCTCTCACAACACTGTCCTTACTGTGAGCCAATGTAATTGTGTGCACATGCAACCCATTGCAAAAGGAGCAGCCAGCATACCATGCACCACTTCCAGTCTGCAGCAGAAAGGTCTCCGTAGTGACAACAAGCACCAGGGAACACTGCTAACAAGTTGAAGAGAGAGAGCAAATGCAGAAGACTGAAGGCACATTACTTTCACTACTTTGCTGTCACTGCTTTCATCAGTATTAGAGAAGTGTAGCATACAGCTCCAGTATAAAACCTGCTTCACAAGTGGTATTCTGAAACAAGATCCTATGGCATCATCTGAAAAGTCAAGCAATACTAAGCTCTCACATATACCAGACCAACTGAAGTAAAGGTATCTGAAATGAATGTGCGCACAAATACCTGGAAACTCTGATGCTATGACCCGCTACATACCCAGAGACTACCAAAAAATGTGCATCCTGCTAGTTGCTGAAGGGCATTCAGAGCACTTAGGTACGTCTGAACTTTCAGTTGACAGTCACACTGGCAACAGGAACCACAAAAATATATTTTTAGGATCTCCTGACAATTCTTCCTAGTGAGAGGTAAGTTGTACTGTAAGTTTTCATGGCTTTCAGCTTTGCCCACGGTTCTGTGGTTACCATGTAGCAAAATTTAACCTGAATAAACCTGTTGGAAAATAAAAGGTATCCATAGTTTCGTCATTGTTATGGTGAAAGGATGAGTACAACAGAGTCTGAAACAGTCAAATAATTTTTTCTACAGCTTTTTTTTGTTGTTGTTTTTTAGTTTTCTTTATATGGTTTTGTACTCGGGGAACGTTTGTTCTGTTTTGTTTTAAAAGGAAACTATTGTTAACATTTTTATGGGCTGACAATCTTACTTCCTATATCACTTAGTAAAGAGTATTATTATTAGAACTACCACTGTCATTCAAAACAGTGTGTGGAAACATATCCCCTTACAAAATACTTGATATCATTATAAACACTGTAGAAACATTTCCCCTTAGCGAATAAAATAAAAACAGATAGGTTCACGTTTCTTCCTCTTAGCTCAGAGGGCATCAACAAGGAAAAAAAAAATATTCACAGCTAGCCCCTTGCAAGTCACTTTTATTAGTGTATAAAGGGCAATTACCAGAAAATGCCACATATTGTAAGAGATGGAAGGTTGGGATAGGCTTTATGTTATCAAGTCACATAAGTAAGGGAAAATTGATTAGGTGTCTACCATTAAACATGTACTTCTACTACTCCTAAGACTTCAGTGCACTATATCTAGACATCCCTATCTTCCTATAGGCATTTAATTGGGGTGCACACTTACAATGGTTTCAGATCATTGCAGTATCATTAAGTACCATTACAACATTATTGTTTATTTTTCAGTTCTGTTCACTTAAGACGAGGACCATTAGCCATAGATAGAAAATGTTTCAATAGAGGCAGCAATATGCGAAGTGGCCCAGCAAACTACTTGCAGAGTAACAAGCAGACATCACCCATCACCACAGGGATACACTAAACATTTTAATTACCACTAAGCGGTTACAGATGAAATTTGAACCTATGTCAAAACAGTTAAAAAATAATAATAATAATAATAAAATCTTAAAAATAGAGTTCTCTCTTAAATTATCTCTGGCTGTATCATGACTTGAAAATGATGACAAAAACCTTGGCAATGCTGTTCTTAATGTTTTTCAATGAACATATTATTTAAAATTACTAAGATAATTATACTGTCATTTAACACAAAACGGTTGATTATTACCTAATCATACTGGTCATTAGAAAAGATAGTAGAATATATGTATAAAACCCTAACCCTTCACAAGTTTCTCATTTTGTATGACAGTAATACCTACTTTTTAACCATATTTCAATTACACTGATAACAACAGTCATGTAATAGCTAAAGCCTTTTATCCCTCTGCTTTTAATAACCTTTCAGTAAAAAAAACAGACCATGGGCTATTGCCCTCCAAACATATCCCTCCACATCTTTTCCCACAAAGAACACAATTTAATTTGGGGTACTGTATACAAGGATGAGATTCTTCCTCAAATTGAACAGATCAGTAATGTGCAATCTGAACACTGTTGAGATGCATGCAATTTCCTCAAATCCAACAGCTGGACTTCAAAAATCCACCACATTTAGTGAATTTCCCCTAGGGGAAAAATAGATGTCTGGATGGTTCAGTCTAGTGGGATGTCATTCACTAGCTGTGCTTCCATGGTTACACGCTGCAAAGCCCTAACAGTGCCCTCTCTGCAATTCTGTATTAAAATAATGAGCCAACACAAATCTGAGTGCACTTCCAATGAGTAAATTAGAGCCAAGCCAATGCTGAATAAGACCCACTGTACACTACTGACTTAAAACAGGCTATTTTATATGCAATAGCTGCTGATATTATACTGATGCTTTGCCAAACAACCAGCTTGGAAAAACTGAAATTAGCTTTAATCACAGTTTCAGTTAAGCTAAAGTCTTCTGCAAATCATGGTCACAACAAACTATCAGACACTAGCCTGAAAAATTCAAGGCACAGCTACACAAACACAGCCATTGCCTGATAAGTAAATTCATTTTAATTTATACACACAGCCCTCCACATATAACTCAGCAAAAACCTTTCCCTTTCATGGAGGCACAATGCCATACGCAAAAAAAAGATTGAGTGATGAAGTTTTCCAGAATGAGTTTCCTTTCAAATATAAATGTCAATAATTTGAATTTAGCAAAAAGATTCTTTTTATATATAAGAGTTTCATTCATTTATATTGTGATAGTAAAGATTCAAGAGTTCCCAAATAATTACCTTTGCAAGCTTTAAGGGACTACTGAAAGCAACAGTAATAGAAGATCAAACAGATCAAAATTTTGATCCTAACTTTATAATTTTAGGAAGAACAGATCCTAAAAGGGACAAAGAAAAGGCAGATACTTTTGGCCTCTACCAGTAAAGGACACAAAAAGCGTTTGCTTAAATCTATCATTGACTTAGTAGAGTTTGATGGGACTGAATAAGTACATAGAACTAATGTCTGCTGAGCTGCTTTGCAGTTCCAGATGTTGATAAGCACGTTCCTAAGTTTTTAGGTTATTTTTAAGTTAATTTCTGTTTCGAGTCGAAAAAGTCAGGTGGATATGTTAAATATAGAAAATCAAACACTTTCATTCACTTTTTCCTCTAACTTTTCCACTTCTTTTAGAGTTTAGAACTTTTTAAAGCCTTTCACTTAATTTCTACCTGTTAACCAGCCTCCAAAGTCTCTGAAATGAAATTAAAGTTCAATTTCTCTGTGTAGCACACATCCTATTAAAAAAAGAATCCACTCAAATCAATCCCATTCAAAGGACAGAGATTCCTGTGCTTGAGCAGCCACACACAATAGCCATTTTATTTACAGAAAGTCATCTTGCAGCTGGACACTTGGTTTTGTTAGTTCTCATTTCTCAGGCTATGGCTGCCAGACATCCTTCTGTTCCTCAAATGCTTGAGGCACTGTGGGCTGAAATTGCCAAACAAATGGGTACAGAATAATGCCTGAAATTCTGGTAGCAGTAATGGAACTAATGTAAGACATTCCCCACTGTACTGCTGTGAAAGCATGCTTCAGTAAGTTGCCACATGTTGTTATTAGAGCTTTCTTAATAAATGTCATCAGCAGAAATACAGAAATAGTAAGTTTTTTGATTTAAAATTCCATTTCAGGTAATTTATTTTATTTGTTGTTATTGGCTTTTATCTGTAACATTGACAGACAAAACAGTCATTTATGTGATTTAGACACCTAGCCATCTCATTTTTGCATTACCTGCTCCAAGAATAGGCAGAGAATTACATGCAGTGTTTGTCATACAGTGGCTCTGCTGAATGTAAATTGTCATCTCAATCTGTTATGATGTATCATACAGTTAGCACTGTAGGACACTTTAAAATTATCCTACTTTCCTTCATAACATCACGTGGGGAGGGAGACATGCTGGCTTCTTTTTAAGTTCTTGTGCCTTCTCGCTCTAAAACCCTCTGCTGAGTAAAAATATCTGTCAGTTTACACATTTCATTGTCATCTACTTTCCACACATCAATTTCCCCAGAGACATAAGTTGATTGATTTTTTTTTAAGCTATGTTATACTTCAAGGGAAATGCTAAAGGAGCAACAAAACTAGATACTTCGAAGCTACTATCTTGTGTTACAGTTTCTACAGCATTCTGTTTCTTTTATGCTGATTAAATAGGCTTCTGTCTTTTCCAAAACAACCTTAACGCATCAGACTAGGCCATTTTCTGGATATGTTTGTATTAAGTCAATAGAAAGCAGAGAATGATCTTAGAGAAACACATGTGCTAACCAGATTCAGAGTAGGACTAATTGATGTGTTCTAATACTAGTAACTAGCTCTGAATATTCTTCACATGCTTAATTAAAATTTTCCTTTTTTTGATTCAACACCACACACTCAGCTAGGCGACATCAAGAAGGTGACTTGAATGCATTGCATTCACTTGGAAATTGGGTGACATTTCTCATTCCACCCTGCTCAGTATATGTCCTTTTATCACACTTTGAATTCAATTAAGACCTCAACATGCAGTTTTTGAAGCAGAAAAAATAGTAACAAAGAAGGTAACTTTAGGAAAATACCATAGATCAATATAGTAGACCATTTCTCTCAAGCAAATACTGTGAAATTTTTAAGTTTAATGAGTAATCAGCAGAACCATAATGAGCTGGAAAGGAGACCCGTTTTCAGCTTCCTCTCTGTATGTCTTAGTAAATGCTTTGAGTTCAAGAAATATAAGTAGAAGTGGAATTACAGTTTTTAAGATACAAACATATATATTTTTTATATACTGCAATTCACCAAGTGTTTCAATACTGTTTAAGGAGTCAAGTACTCAAGAGCTGTCACAAACTGTCAAAAATGTCATTTTTGGCAGCAGCTGTGCGTGCTGTCACCAGCTACTTTCACACAACATAATAAACCAATGGCAAGCATACTTTCTGACTTCTCTATTAACAGAGCACTGCAGGCGATGGATGAATGGGAGCCCATTCTATGTCAACTGGAGAAATGCATGAGAATTTAAAAATAAAATAAAAGTAAAGCCAGATATTCCTCTTCTTGGTGCAGAAGAATTACTACTGTTCAAAATTTGGTCTCTATATTGCTCAGGGGAAACAAGTTATTGCTGTAGTTTATTAGTTGTTTTACAATGTAAGTTATTAAGAGATCAATAACGTACAGGACAATTTACTATTGACAAAATTGTTTATCTTTTTAGTCACAAAACACTCTGAGGTAGTATTGAAGTAAATGTGTCATTTACAATTCAGCAAACATCTAGGGCATTATAAGACCTGTACAACAGATTCAGATACCAAGAACTCACTGCCTACTACCAGCATACATTTACTGCATGTATGATCTGGAATTCATGAAGTCTTAAAGACTTAATTAATGATTACCATCTTTTATCTCCAGAAAATTATTATTTGTTATGAAATGAGATTCATAAGAATCCTTACGCTCTTGGCAGAGAACTAAGTAAATTGTTTATGTTGTGTTAAATAAACAAAAACAAATAAGCATAGTTAATGCATTGATCCAAGTAAGAATCATGCACGACAGTTTTGTGAATGCATTTGCAGTTTGTCATATGTATTTGTTTCAGCACATTACATCATTAATCATTCTCTTAAAATTTCTACTAGAGATCATTCGTTGCTCACTTTGGTCTCAAACATTCTGAAAGTGGAAAATCTTTTCCTCTGTTTGCAAGTACTTATAAAAGTATTTTTTCAAATGTGTAGCAGTAGTTTTTAAAGTTGTGCTATAGCTACAGTGCAACAAAGATTGCTTTTCTGAGTACGCTTGTTAAATTTGAGTTCATGTTTAAATTATTTCCCAATCCTGGCTGAAAGAACTTATCTTCACTCAAGACATTTCGAATCAATCTTCTGTACCATCATAAAACAACACAGAAGAGATATCTTGAAGAAATTACAAACATATATCCAAGTTCACAGGATCAGCTCATTCCCCAGTACACACAGGGAAAACATTAGAGCGACTTAGTTAAATATTGTTAAAAAATAATATCCTTGCCTAAAAGTGTCTATTTACTTGATTTCTCTACACAGTAGCATGACTAGCTCCTTGTTTCACTTCAGATCTTCATAGGTAATGGGTGGCTTTCCTGAAACAAGAAGAGCCAGAGAACCTGCGCACCTGAGAGAGTATGGAGATAAACTGCAGAAAGCTAAAATCCTAATCAACTTCAAGAAATATTTCTTCCATGAGTTTTACCTAAATAAGACCACTTTATATACACTACCGAAGACTCTTGTTCTGCAGGTAACTTCATTATTTCTATAAAACTGATGTTGTTCTATTACGTGGGAAACCTTCTAATATAAGCGAAACCATACAGCCATCACCACTAAAATCTCTTTAGAGAAAGGAGAAGCAGAGAAGAGGATTTGATCTCTGAATTAACATGGACCGATAGTGTTTTACCTGGAGTAAAAATTAGTACTTATTACGAGCAAACTTATAGATAATTGTCAGCTGCATTACAATGACTGAAATTCTCTGAACATTAAGAAAAAAAAATTTGACTGAAGTTCTAACATTAAAATTTTAATATTAGAAACATAGACCTGTTGGAGTGCATTCAGAGAGCCACAAAAATGATCCAAGGGAGGTAACACCTCCCCAGGGAGGACAGGCTGAGAGAGCTGGGGCTGTTCAGCCTGGAGAAGAGAAGGCTCTGAGGAGACTGAGAGCAGCTCATGAGTGAGCCTTTTCAATACACACACGTTAGGACTGCCACTTCCTTAAGGGTTTCTAGAGCCCAGCCAACACATACAGAGGAACCCTCACTCTTCTAAGAAAATAACATCTCACAAGTATGAAGGCTGCTCTCGTGCCTGATCTATAAGTACAAAATGCCTGTAGCACTGTTACACTCCAAACAAATTTTTTAATTGCACCCAACAGCAGAAACACTAGTACAGACACTTCTGGTAGGGTAAGGGGGAATTCTGCTACCATTTTGCTGTTACCTTAGAAATATCTCCAAAATAAAGCCATTAAAACAATCCAGTTTGCAAACAGTAAATTGATATGGAAGAGTTCAAAGAAGTCTACATTCTTTCTCAAGTTTTATTTACTCATGCTCTTCACTAGCATTTTATAACCCCTTTTTAGAAGGTCCCTAGAAGCCTTTTAAACAGAGCTCACCAGATTTAATCTATTCCATATTACTCGGGAACTCTTTCACAGAGGCGAAGCCTGAAAATTGAGGTACTTACAGCTAGCTTTACACAGAGCTCCCAGCAGAGTGACTCCTACCATCACCCTAGAGCCCATATAGGAGAGAACTCTAATTAAGAGCCTAACAATGTAGTCAGACATTTAACCTGAAATATCCTCTTTGAAAAATACCATCTCCCTAAGAGCCTGATTTGGAAACCTGCTCAGAGAAATTTGCTTTAAATCCACCCTTAAAAAACAAAGCTAACCTCTTCTACAGCCTCTTCTACAGTGGAAAAGAGGTCACTAAGAAATATTGTTATTCATCGTTCTCTTCCATTAAACACTGCCAACATCACTAATCTTACTCGTTTGCTCACAAATTTCATACTCATAGAACTTGTGTTTTTTATTCTTCAGTACAACTAGAGAACAGATTACTCTGGTTGAGATCAGTGTAATTACATACAGCTTGGCAGAGAACTTTGGTATCCTTTTCTTTCTTGTTAATTCATCCTACAGCCTGAAGTTGGACAAACACTATTTGACAACATAACACCAGCAAAACCCCACTTTTCACAGGTCTGGTAGAGCTCTTGTAGCTGGGCACTTTGATATCAGATTGCTGTGTCTGTGCACCCAAACAGTTAGTTAAATTCCTGTAAGCTACAGTGCCGGCTCGTTCCTTGGCTTGCCCACTATTCTTGTGCACAAACCATTTCTATGTGCCATCTGTTTGTGAAAATGAGATTTTGCAGCACAACTCACCAACTCTATATATTCAGACATAATCTTCTAGACTCATCAACAAAGACATTCTCCTCTGGTGTTGTGCTTTGGGTTACCAATTAATCATTTCAAAGACATATGACAGCTGAATCAAACAGTACAGAAACCATGTAAAGGTTTAAAAAAAAAAAAAAAGGAAAAACCTCTATGCTTTAACCAGTGCAAGAAAGAAGATGCAATTATCCAGTTCAACAAAACAAGCAAAACACTTGCATACAATTCTTACTATATTCAATGCATGCTTTAAACTCTTTAATGTGAAAAAAATAACATTTGACATATCCAGATGACATTTAGCTACCTGACTTCTGGTAGAATGAAGAGGATCTAGGTATGTATGTGATCTTGAGAAGCCATACTACTTTAGAGTGTCTAAATATTTTTTCAAGTTGGCTATGAGTCACTTATAAAAACAGAACATAGAGTGTTAATACTGGATTTTGTAAGTAGTAAAAGCCAGTAAAACCAAACCTACAGAGGCACTTTAGACATCTGTTTCCTACTTCGTCATGAGTTAGGAGCCTATATGATTTTGTGCAATTTGTCCAACTGAAAGCCCTTGGGCCACACACATCCCTGGACAGCTCATACTGTGGCCACCCCCTGCCCTGCACCATCATGGTGGTAGCTCTGTCCTGGTGCACACCCATTGCTCAGGAACAATCAAGCCACAGGTGTATGATCAGCACCATCTGGGCTGGAACCAAGGGTCAGGAAGGGCACAATACTGTACTGACTCTGCCTCTTGCACCCATCACATACACACGGCATGTGTTTGTGCCACTTGGCAAGAAAAATGCAGTGATTCACAATACTAATATTTCAGCTGAGCTCATGGCATCTCAGAAGAAAACAGAATCCAGAAAAACTGTGGATGAAGGAAGAGTGATCAAAGAAAAATGGACAGATGAGTAATTTTTTGTAAATACAAATAATATGGCACTATGCTTAATTCATAAGGAAACTGTGTCGGTTTTCAAAGATCACAATTTGAAAATACATTATCTGCAGAAACGTTGCCAAATTTGATGCATATCAAGGAACGCTTCGTAAAAACAAAATTGCGAAACTGAAAACAAATCTGTCATCTCAACAAAATCTTTTTCAAATGTTAAAACTCGGACTCCGTTGCATGGTAGCAAATCTGATTGCCAAAAAGTCAAAGCTGTTTCCTGATAGCGAGTTTATTAAACAATGTATGGAAAGCACGAGAGATATAATACGTCCTGATAAAAATGAAGATTTTTCTAAAGTCGGTTTGTCTCACCAGGCTGTAGCCAGGCAAACTGAAGGAATAGAAAGATCTAGCAAATTAAATTTGGAGAGTAAAGCTGCTAATTTCAGATTTAATGTTTGGGCAATAGATCAAAGTACTGATGCCACAGATATGGCTCAACTAGCCATTTGCACTAAACATACTGATAACAAATATAATGTCAGTGAAGAAATGGCTTCTTTGGTGCTACTGAAAGACACAACTAAAACTCTTGATTTACATGAAGCAGTAAAAAATTATGTTAAAGCAATTTTTTCAAAGCTTGTCAACATATCAGGTATAGTTACTGATGGTCCCTCTGCAATGGTAGGTAAAAGAGGGAGACTTAATAGAAGATGATGCAATTGATACCAGCACCTCATGTTCAATGAAATATCACTGCACTGTACATCAAGAAAATTTATGTGAGATAGCTGTAAATGCAGATAATGTTGTGCAAATCGTCAAAGCTGTGAATTTCACAAAGTCCAATGGACTGATTTATTGCCAGTTCCAAGAGTTCCTTAAAAGTATGAATGCTGTTTATGAGGTCATCATTTATTTTTCTGAAGGAAAGAGGCTAAGTGTGGGTAAAAATGCTAAAAATATTTTATGATTTCCAAAATGAAATCAAGTCATTCATGGAATCAAAAGGAAAATTTGTGCCAGAACTTTAAGATGAAAAATGGCTCAGCGACTTAGCATTTTCAATTTATTTAACCACTCATTTAAAGGAGTTCAGCATGCATCTTCAAGGTGAAAATCAACCTATCCGTGCTAGATTTCAAACCATAACAGTATTTGAAATAAAACTTAAATTATGGCAAGCTCAAGTTATCACAAATAACTTCATAAACTTTGACATGTTGGCTAAACACAGTCTTGTGAACAGCCTTGCATTCAATTTTGATAAAGGAATTGATAATAGGTTTCAAAATTTCAAAAAAAGATCCTCAATTTATTTTGTATATTCATGACTCCTTTTTCAGTTGACATAAATACACTATCTGCACGTTTTCAAATGCAATGTATAGAGTTGCAATCAGACATTCAACTCAAATGAAAATTTGATCGTGCCTCTTCACTAGACTTTTGTAAGACCTATCTTAGCAGAGAAAAATATCCTGTACTTCACAATCACGCTTTATTCATATCATTGATTTTTGGCAGTACGTACACTCACGAACAACTGTTTTCAAGGATGAATCACAGGAAGGGTATTATTTCATCAAGAATCACCACTGAACTCAATAAGAATTGTGACCAATTCCACTGAACCAGAAATTGATGCATAAGTTTCACAAAAACAAGGTCAAATATCCCACTAGTTTTATAGCGGTGTTTTTGCTGGTTTTTTTGTTTGTTTGTTTGTTTTGTTTTTTACATTTTAATGAAATATATGTTTTTGTTTTTTTACTTATGTACATTAACTACACTTTTTATGTGGCCCAGACTATTCTTCTTCACTCAGAATGGCCCAAGGAAGCCTAAAGGTTGGACATCCATGATTTAGTAGATGAGAAAACGTACATTTTACATAAGAAATTGTTTAGAAGTTTACTGATTATAAATTTAGATTACACTAGAATAAATTAAGGAAATGCCTCAGTTTGTTCCATGGCAGTACAGACCCACCTTTGGATATTACAAAAATAAGGAAGCAAGACTTCGATTCATCTCATGATTTATTTTTTGACTCTATGTTTTGTCTGGGTTTTTTGAAGGTGAAGCCACTATTATATTGACAGCCTGAGTAAGACATGTAAACATACATGTTAGACTGATATCCAGGAAAACTGTTTTAAAAGCTTAAAAACTCACTTTCACCATTTTGAAGAATTCAAAATTCACAGTACTGTCTGCAGTCTGAGAATTGTTTCAGTAATGCTTAACATTACTGGAAATGAGAATTTGAAAGGTATAAGATCTGTTCATCATTCTAAAGAACACACACAGATGAAAATTTTTGCAACACAGGATAGCGTTTTCATCAAAAAGTTGTATTTAATGAACTCAGGTTTGAAATATTGAAATCATATGTGATATCTTACTTTCACATTATTTCATGGCATCACACATAATCACTTCCCTTGACTTGATGAATCCTATAGAATTACTGTCAAGCTATATTTGGCTGAGAGATCTGTTTATATGAAGCTCATTCATAGTTTTGCTTCTAAGTGAAAAGATAAATCCATCTGCTGTCTTTCATCTCACCTTTTTATGAAAGCCTGCAAGATAAAACCCATAGTAATTTTTTTTTTTTTTTTTTTTAAAGATCGTTCTTTGGCTGTTCCATTTTCAAATATCAAACAAAGGTTTTTCAGCACAGCACACTGAAGCTTCTCTCCACTGAGGTTATAAAGCATCATTAATTCTTAGCTTTAAAATCTACACATGCAAGATGGTCACATATTCTAATCTCATCAAAATTCTACTTCAAACAAAGAAATGTCACAAGCAGGTTCTTACCTTACAGAGTTACTTACTTCAGCTTCATTCCAAAGAAACTATTACTTAGAGCCAAAGAAGAAAGGAAGGATATTTTACTTTCTTAACACTCAACATTTTGAGTCTATTTACTATTTGGAGGATTTGCTTCCTCAGTTGGCATACTTTCTTAATTCCAAACTAGCCAAGCTTTTAAATTAAGGTTAAACACACTTGTTTTGTTTTAGTACAGCCACCTACAGGAAAGTTGAAAGGGGTTTTTGTGAGACACCTAAACCCATTCTTATATGCAGCAGCTTTTAAGCATGACTTCTTAAATATAGTCTCAGATTAAGAACTAGAATAAAACTAAACCTGAAATGGTCATCTGAGTAGAGGGCAAGATGTTGGCTTAGCACAGCAGCAGGCATGCTGAGTCTGATTAGAAGCAAAGCAGCCAGCTGACTCTGCTAACTCCACCTGGTTAGTCAGTCTAACAGGAGTCCTACTGGCATTTCTGGACCACAAAATGACATTTCATTACTCCTGGGCTCTCCATATTACCATTCCAACCCCCTAGTGCCACCTGTGCAGACTATGCTAAGTAGAAATTCCACATTCGCTGTTCAAGGAGATGCTACTAACTCAGATGTAGCATCAGAATTTTTTTGTTAAGTTTGGTTTTACGTCACAGATGCTAACATCTAGCAATAGGCTGCAGCTTAAAAGGCAAGAGTTTAAGCGGTGTTAGTTCTAGTTTGTGTTTGTTTTTTCTCAGAGAAGTACAAAAGGTTTGGGCACACAGCCTTGAACTCTTAGAAATCCTAAACAGTATCACTACATACCAAAATACTACAGAAAAGAATAATGTAGTGAAAAATGTGTATTTTGCATGATAAAGTAAAAGATGGTATCAGTGAAGCATGAGTCATCACCTCTTGACATTTAATTTAACAGAACATTGAAAACAAGAGTGCTGAGAATGCTGGAAGCTGATATATCAAAGCAACAGAGAACCTGAGAATTTAAGAAGACAAAGATACAGTCACAAACAGAAAAGAGATCAGAGTGACTCCCATTCAAAACAATACTATGTGGATCTACCAGGAAACTGCATATTAGAAGGAATCTATCAGCAGGGCAACTGCATTAATCCACAGCTTTGTGACTGTAGCTACACATTCTATGGGGAGGTACAAGCAGCTCCTTCACCCTCCAGTCAGCTCTTCCACCCAGAAAGGCCTTGCAGAGGCAGCATTTCAAGCTGGTTTGGGATAGAATGGCTGGCCTACTTCCTTGACTTTTGTAGGTACTTTGTTAAGACATGATACTGTTGCAATAAAAAGACTAGTACTCTCTGACAACAGCAATGCAGATAGATCTCCAGTGACATATAATACTTGGAAATCCCAGTGAGCTTACAAAGGATTAAAAAACAAATTGACTTTCTTAGTGAATTTACTTCGGTCTGGTTAAAATGTACAGTACTGTGCCATTTACTCATGGACTGTTTTGTTGTTGTTGTTTTTGTTGTTGTTTAGATTAATGACATTAGCTTGGAAGGGAGATGTGCAAAACACACCAGGAAGAACCACTCACTTTGTGGTGCTAAAAACCATCATATAAAATGCATAAATAACTAGAATATAGACAATGAAGGAAACATAACTTTGCCAGCAACTCACCTCAGGGAGATTTGCTAATATTACGGAGGAGATTCAAAATTCACAATTTATTCTTTTACTCTTCTGAATGGACAGAGGCTGACTCAAGTTGAATATTCTCAGTGTATTTCTTTTCCTATTTATTACTCATAAAATTTTCACAGTGAGTAGAGCCTCACCTGAAGGGAAGAAACACAGGTTGGTTCTTATGTATCTTCCTACTGTTAAATTCAAGAAGTAGCAACTATTAAACACGGGGAATGGGGTACAAGGGTAGTCTTTTGTTATGATCCTAAAATCCTACAGAAACAAAGTTTTAAAGAGAACCAGGGGACAGTGCATTCACAGACCATTCCAAAAAGATTCCTACATTCACAGGTTCTAGCTTCAGTTACAGAGTGTACAGCACCCAGGAGTGGAACAGAAGATACACCATATGTGCCAAACACTTCAAAATGCAGCCAGTCAACTGCTGACGTGGGGAATGCTAGTCCATCGTTTCTGTGTACTTACTGGTAAGCAGACTTCCATACAAATAAGACTACTTAAAATCTAGGTCTTCAGCTTTGCAGTTCTCAAGAACTTGCAGCTCTGGCTAATTTCAGCTTCTCCTCTCATCACAAAGTTTTATCTGAGATTCCTGTAATCTGTAAGAACAGACCTGTAATTGCATAATTTAAGATCCCTAGTCTGGAAACTGCTGGTACCTCAGTTTAGGAAGATTACCAGAAACCTTTCATGTTTTAGAACAAGAAAACTGGAAATAATTTCTCCCAATTCTCATCTCCCCATCTTCCACAGAACACAACCTACTAGTTAAAATGTTCAGTTATTAGCAAGGATCACCGAAGATACAGATTATGGTATGCAGAAAGATTGCCAAGAATGCAACATCATAACATAAATACTTACTGAACAAAAACATCCATCCAAATCCTATAATCTTGATATTTCTGCCTGATGGCTGCCACCTAGGTGAACACATCAAGGACTGAAAATACATATTCTGTGAATCTAGAACTGTGCCATAACTGTTGGAAATATCCAAATAATTTATCAGGACGGTATCTCTGATAAAAGCAGATTTTCATTGCAATGGCGAGCATCCTGTAAAACAGGAGCACACCTATGGACACAGTATGACAGCTTTTGTACCTTGTTTCCCCCCCCTTGCCTAGCCCCTCCCCTGTTTCCCCATTGGCTGGGTACTCCAGGTTCACAATCTTATCGAAGGTTTACTTTTGTTAATTACATTCTGACACTTGTTAATTCATGTCCTATTTTCTGTCAGTCAGTCACCATCCTGCTGTTTCCAAGATGTCTTGGTACTCTTCTTATCAGGTTGATATGATGATTTTCTCCAAAGCTTCTTCCATTGTCTTCGAAGGACACTTCCTTTATTAAACAAAGAGCACCGTAGGGGGTTGGAGAGGTGCCAGGCCTTCCTCAATACCTTCTTCAGGCCCTCTCTAAGGCATGTCATGACTTGTCCTTTTAATTTGTGCAGGATATTCTTGCAATGTGTGTGACAAAGTACAACATATATTTTCATGCTGACTATACAGAAATTGTTACTAGCTAGATTTTGATAAAGGACCCAAATGGCAGCAGAGGCCATGAAATCAAGAAAATTCTGATCTTGTTCTAATACAGAATCAAAATTCGATTTCTACATAACACACATTTGTCCATGAGCTATGAGAAAACTGATAGCCATTTGTTCGTCTCCAAGGTACTGAAAGTTGTATTTGCTGCTCCATTTTCTTTTCTAACAAAAAAACAGGGCTTCTGATGATCTCTGTGCAGTATATCTGCAGGATTGTGCTGTTAGCTTTTTTTAAGCTTACTAGTTCAATAGGTTGGTCTTTACATGTGATGCTCCTGTTTGATCCTTCCCTTGTCTGTATGCCATGATTAATAGAGAACCTCATTTACTTGTGTTCATTCTTTCGTTTGCCAAGTGACAGGTTTATTGGCCACATTAATGATGCCACAGATTTTCTTAACAAATCAGTCATCTCGAGTGGCATTTAGAAAGGGCATTTTCTGCCTTGAATCAATAGCTCCTGTAGCTGCTGTAATATTTATTCTTACTTAGAGATATTACTCAGAATGTAAAAGCAATTGATTGTAGGCAGAAAATACACTTGCCAATTACAGATGGAGAGGGGAAGAATCTAAAGTGCCCTCCAGCTTAAGTAGTTCCAGCTGGTGACACACCAGTACTAATCAGCATATGTGTTTGAGAGTCACCAGAGCCTTCTCAAGCTAACGCCTGATTTTCCTCACAAGTTGAAACCCAGAGTGTGATTTATTCCAGTGGAAACATGAATTCAAATTTCCGGTGCTGGGTTTCTCAGAGATCTACTTTCACAGTGACCAAACCAGAATATCCCATCAATGAATTAAAGTGGTAAAAATGCAAGTTTGCTTCTTTTTATGCAAGCTGGAACAGATTTAAAGCATTATACTTAATTCTTTGGAATTAAGTTTAAGTAGGTGATAACCTGTATATTTGATTTTAACGGGTTGTGATTAATAAAGAATGGTATTACTAATTACAACAAAATATCAGCATATCTTTTGTTTGGTGCACAGCCAGAACATTTTCCAGTTCTACAGCCTGGCCTGATAGCCACAGCTTGGAAAGTGGAACAGGCACGTACTTACTTGCCTCACTTCATACTTTATGTTAGGCAATTACATCCAGTTCTCCATTGCAGATGGCTGCAAGGAATTATCCCAGATTTCAGTAGTACCTCTGGTCATACACTGTTTTTTCTCATGTTCCCCACCCATGCATAGGGTATACACCAAATGATAACAGTAAAGATGGAAGAAGAAGAAAATTTAAAGGTGAATTTCAACAAGCTTAACTGCAAACTTTGCAGTTAAGCAACAGCAAAATGGCCAGATCCCAGGAGATGCCAGTTTGAACAACTGCTTTCACAAATTATGATGTCTCACTTGTTCATATGAATATCAAAGAATTTTTGTACAAGCTGCTTTAAGGCTCAATTTTCACATGTACCTCAGTGAGATAAAAGTACAAGTTCCAGAGACACTGGACTGGAGCACATAACTCTGTCTTTCAGAAAGAATAAAAATGAGCTCTGGTTAGTACAAAATCAGTTTTGCTTGTTGTTTTCCATGCAGCTTTCAGAGATTAAGGGATTCTTCTGAGCAGATGCGGTCATTAGACCCTGCTGTTGATGGAATTCTAGATTCATGATTCAGAAATGATGCTTTCAACACATTTCTTCGATATTTGAAATTCAGATGCCAGTGTAAAAGCTATACAAAATGTGAACCTTTTGCCACTTGCTTACGCCAAATAAATCTTTTCATTAGAAAGAAGCTCTTATTTTCATGGGTATTTCAACAGAATGTGTATGTTAAATCACCTGTGTAGAATAATAAATATCATAATATCATAAATTAGATTTTTCTGTACTTAAAAATCCTAGTTACTTAAGGATCTGAAATAAATCACTTGATAAATTTTAGTACACTTTGCTACATTTTGGGACCAATAACCTAATTTCAAGCCTTTATATATGCACAATTTCCTTTTGAATTTCTATATATTACCAGTCTACACATATTGAGTCTGAATAACTGCTTTGGATTATTTTAATATCAGCAAAAACAATGTGAAATATATGGTTTTTATTCAGAGGTTTTATATAGAGTCATCAGAACAGGCAAAGCTTTCAGTCAGTGCTTCAATCAGCATCTTTACACTTGATCCAATTGAAGTTTTGCAGTTGAACAGTCACCATCCTTTCTGCTCATCCCAGTATAAAATATTCAATTAAATATTTGTTGTGGGTTTTATTCTGATGTGCTTTTGTTCTTCTGGCTCCCATCCAGACCTACAAGTGTAAGCAGAAATAGCAGTAATCAGCTGTTACTTGGAAATATGAATTATAAGCAATCTTTAAAGAATGCTCCCATCCAAAATTTCACCTTTTCTTGGAGTATTCACCTAAACTCAGATGATTTTGCACCAGATCATCAGAATCAAAATGTAAAGATCATTCTGAGGAACTGCACTTGTGTTGCTAGTCAGGATTTCTTCTGATACACCATTTACTCAACAGAATTTTCCGTGCTGTCATTGCCCTAAAGACTCCTTTCACGGTCTCAGTAACAGTGGAATCTGCAAAGGGGAGCTTCAGCCACTTGAAACTCATTAAAACATACTTGAGATTGACAATGAGTTGAAAACATCTGTCAGACTTGGCCAAGATTTCAGTCAAGTGTGATGTTGCTGTGTTACTTTGGTACATTGACTTAATAAATGACTCAACTGTCAATGCAAGGTAAGTTGAGTTCTAATTACTAGCCTGATCTTTTTTTTCTGAATTTGAAATTTACTTTCACTTAAAGGTTCACCATGTATCTGACAGATGCAATAAATCTCATTTGCTGAATCTATAAACTAAGGTAAGATGATATAGACTAGCTTTATAACTGGCTGTATTATGCATCAGCTAATGACTAACATGGTATACATATCAAGATCCTCCTATACAAAGTAACTTACGCTACTCCAAAGGGCCTAAGAATGATGAAAAAGTGACTACCCAATACTTTCAGCTTCATTTTCTTTTAACATCAACAAGTCCCAAACAACTATTAGCAAAAAGCTTCTAAGAACCTACTGTCACTTTTGAAAAATAATATCCAGAGAAACCTCTTAGTTAAATAAGCTATTTTTCAAAGAAGCTAAAGAAGTGTATACCTAACTGAAAGTCTGCCACAGTCAGAAATGAAAGGGCTGTTCTACTGTTTCAATTGGAATGGGAAAGAAGTAGCATATGATTAATTCTTACCTCCAGAAAGCTGAAGTTTTCTCTCAGATGTAAGCGAAGCAAATCTTATCTGGTGACGGATGGGCTTTGTTCTTTCTCTTCTCCTCATAATGATTTTGTCCTATTTTGTTTTCAGAATCTACTTCATCCAAAGGTATTACAGGGACTTCTTGAGCTCTCCTTTCTTGGAAAGGGTCACGTTAACATGATAGTTTGGAGAAAGTAATGATTTTACAGAAAGCAGGGCCCTCAATAAAATCAGAACCTTGGAGTCTAGAAAGCTGTCACAATTATTATCTACTTGATAGAAATCTCTTGTATGTGATGAATATACCACATAGTAAATCCATAGCTGCACAAAAGCCATGTCAACTGAACATTAGTATTAATATAAAGACCTATCATTCTGACGCATGGAGGAATCCAGTAGGAATTATTTTATGAAATCTTACTTACAATAAACAGATTTACTTGATTTGGAGAGTTTTCAGATATATACACATATATATTTAAAAAAAAAAAAAAAATTTTGTAAACATTGCTGTTCAAATGTAAAATAAAATACTAAATGTGCAAAGTAGCCAGACTTACTAACCATTCTGAGAGGCTTCTGCTGCTACTAAATCCAGTAAAGATTTACCTGAAACCACCAGAGCAGATGAAGGCAAATGAGAAGGGCTCTAAATATCCACCCATGCTGCACACAGGTATATGGGAACTCAAATTCAAAGCTTTATCTGTGGGTAGGAAAAATGAAGAGTTAACACATGGTTCTTGTTCTTTAAAAGTCAGTCTGTCATTCCTTCTTGCAAACACTGACAAGTTCAGATTGTGTGTGCAACAGAACTGTAGCTCCAAAGAATGCTTTCTTCATTTATTAAGTTATTTTTTCTTTGAAAATACCACTGCCATTTTCTGAAATGATTAATATTACTTGAGGAAAAGGAAAGAACAGGAAAGGAAAAGAAGGACAATTATCTATTACATTAAATTATTCCCCATCTAAATAAACATCATTTAGATTAATACAAAAAAAAAAAAAAAACTTAAGTTTGCCTTGTGAAATGTATATAGTCACAGAAAATCAGTTTTTTATTTTATAGTAGGTGGCCCCATTACATGTATGGGTCCGCTGTGAGAGGCTGGAATACCGTTTGCTGCTGCATTCTTACTTTATAAAATAAAGTTCTTTGTGCAGTCTTCAGCTGTCTCTCCTAGCAACCTTTCAATTCAAAGGAGCATCTCTACTTCCACTAAGATATTGTAATATGAATTTATGTCATATCAGACATATATTTTTGTACATAGATATTTTACATATACATACATAATTCATGTAATATGTCAGACATATACTTTGCAAGGGTATTGAACATTTTAAATCATCTTCTGAAATACACAATATTATTGCAATGACTTCTCTTTTTACTTAGGCTTAATGAACACAATAAATGTGTTCACAAGACCGACAAAGTAAGGTTCTCTGCCCTAGAAATTTTCACTTCTTTTTCTTTCTAAAGCAGACCAAAAAAAAAAAAACCACAGTGTTTTGTGCGGGCATCAAGGGTCAAGTTCAGGCTACAATAATAATAAGGTATTCTTAACCTTAGGGCTACTCACACTTCAGATAATCTTACTTTGAGCAAACTAAGAAATTGGAGGATTACAAAGAGAGTATGCTGCAAGCCAGTTCAGGTAAAGAAGAGAAAAATCTAATCTTAGAAAACTGTAACCATGTTCTCTGAGGCTTTTTAGTCTCCAGGATTTAATAATATCCATTGACAGCTTAGTCACTGAAGTCCTTGGTGGTGTACCAGGCACTTTAACAGTCATCCAGAGAATAAGTCCACTCCCGCCTTAATCCTGACACAATTCATACTTGCAAATTTATTTAAGAGAAGGCATGAATGAGGTTCATTCATTCACAAGTACAATCAGACCGAAACGCATGTGACAAGAAAATAGTCAGGTGTTATTCCTTATGAATCTGCTATACATACATCCATTTCAATCCCTTTTTAAAAGAGGGAGAGACAAGATGATTAAAGAAGCAACGTACATCTCAAGATTATGGTGAGGAAACACATCTTCATTACACAATGTTCTCTAGAAGCCCCTAAAAATCTGTATTGTTTTATGGTCTCTAACAACTTCTCATTCACTTCTCAAAAAATGCCACTTGAAAATATAGGTGAGGTCATAATTCCCAACTGATTTCCTACCTTTCTCAAACAAATAGAAGAGAACTGAGTCAGTTCTCTAGGAGAGAGTATTAATGGCTTCTGACGTGCTTGCTCTATTGCTCTGTATGCAGCATCTCTGCAGTAAAAAAAAAAAAGTGCAAAAAATTGATAGTTACTGTACTCTAGTTGTGCCTTTAGCATCATTTTGAATAAAGTTAGCATCACTACATAATTTTACATTATTTTTATTAAGTATCTATGGCAAGTACATTAATGTTCACTTAGCAGCAACATACGTACCAAAGCACAGTTGCAATAAAACAGAGTACCTTTTCGCAGTCAGCTAAAGACAAAATGCGAGTAAATTTTGCCTCACAATAAGAAGTCACACAAAAGATTCCTCAATTACATCCATACAGGATGAAACTCTCCTAGATGCATACAGTCCTCCTAGTCTAATAAGTATCAAGATTTAAGTGACACTATCTATGGAACATTTGTGTTTGCTCTAGAATGAATTTTAATTTAAGAAGTCACAAACACCATCACTTAAAAATTACCCTTCGTATTTGCTTTAGTCTCTAAAATATAAGATTTTTCTTTTAGAAATCAAAATCTTTCTGCACTTCTGCTTCAACACCTCTCACCACTGCCACTGTGTAACTAACATCTGTACAGGCAAAAGTAAATTTAGCAACTTGCGGAATTTCTAGGAATAATAGGAATATCACAGTATGAGTCAGTTAATCACTTTCAAGGCCAACATGAGCCCATTTTCATGGCTTTGCATTCCATTCAAGTTTGTCAATGTCAAGTCAGCCTTCCCTACAGACAACACGTCTTCAATTAGAGACGGAAAAAAAACAGTTTGCATGCAGTTCAAATCCTGCAAACTGGCAATCTTCTTATGAAAACCGCAAACAATTATTTCCATTCTCATGCAACAGTACTCCTGATTCCCCATCATTTCTCAGTTACATGAACTGATCATTAATTTCCAAGACAGGCGTTAGTGATTTGCCATTAAGTCTCTGCTCACAGGCACACATGCCCAAATAATACTCTACTCTTCTAAATTACTAATGTAACTCACAGATTCCCACTTCAACCTCATCAAGAAATGTTTTTCTTTTTTCATTTCCCCCCCTAAAACAATATAGACCATTTAGAGATGACAAGCTTTCTTATACTGACTCCAGATGAAATACAATATCATACAGCAATTCCAGAAACTCTGGAAAAGTCAGGTAGACAATATTGAAGGCATTCTGTGCCTTGTGGGGTGTATCATGACTGACCGGCAGAAAAGAGACCAGATAGGAAGTAGAGAAAGTGCAATGCTGTCTGCAGCACACCGGCTGACTACAGACAGTCCTGCGTGCTCCTACCCAGGTGGTATTAAGCATTTTCTCACACATGCTGCATTGATTTCTATTATCTAACATCTAAATAAATGTATTTTTGAGTGTTTGCTGTTAGAACTTTTCATTATTATTATTATTCAAAATGGTACATTTCTGTGAAACATTTTTATTTAGATGAAAGTATATTTTTCAGGAAAAAAAATGTGCCACAGAAAACATTATTGGTCAACTCTGGAACATAAATAAAGGAATCCTTTATCATTGAAAATGGATCTTACTTTTAAACAGAAATATCAACTTGCCTCAGAACAAGCGGAATTTCTTCAAGGGGGAACGCTTACAAAGAGCATAGGCCCATTTCCAGAACGTCATTCCCACGGGACATTTCCAGGTTACAGAGCAGATCAGGGACTACAGGAAAAGACAATAGCTCAGCTGGGCAAACACAGGTGGATCTAATATTTTTAAGTCCATGGATAGATTTATGACTCAAAATTACAGTCATGTTCTTTACATTCCTTACATTCATGTTACTTGCTCAAAAGGGACTTCTCTAAAGAAAATTAATTGAAAATTTGACCCCAACAGACCTGCAGTAATTATTAAGAGATTGATTCTTGTTTAAGGAACAATTTGGAGACAGGGGCTAATATGCAGTTCTAACTATGTTAATGATCTAATGATTTTTCTCTGAAAGTAGAGCATCCCTAAAACCATTGCTCAAGTACCATCATCAGCATGTTTACATCACAGCTATGTGTCATCCTACAGTCTTCTTTTTCTTTGAAGGCCAGAATGAACCACACACTTCCCTGTACTGTACTGTATGGTAGTGATATTTCTAGGAGGAGGCAATGAGTGGCTGCAGAAGTGGCCTATGCGAGAAGAGATGAGGGGCTGATCTGTGCTGGGCACAGCTAGCTCCAACAGACCCACTGCAGGACACAGCTGAGCTGAATCAGCCAAGCTGGTGGCACCCTTCAGAAAAAGTGTTTAAGAAAGGGCAAAAAGAAGGCTGAGGAAGCGGGGAGTAAAGAGTGAGAAACTGCAGTGGAAACTGTAAGATCAGTGAGCAAGGAGGGGGAGGTGGTGTTCCAAGAGCAAAGTAGAGATTGCCCTGCAGCCTGTGGAGAGGACCATGATGGAGCAGGGGAGAGGTGTGCGAGGGAAGAAGCTGAAGAGAAACCACTGTGTACTAATTGTATCCTCTCATTCACCTGAGCTGCTAAATGCTGCATAGAGGGATCGGGAGTAAAGAAATGAAGTTGAGTTGGAGGGGGGGAGGGAGAGAGAGTAAAGTCATTGTTTTAGTGTTTGTATTTTGCTACCATAATCTATTTTAATTGGCAGTATATTCGTTTTCTTCAAGTTGAGAATGTTTTGCCCATAACCTTCATTGTTGAGCAAAGTCTCTGTCTTTATCTCAACTCAGAGAGTAAAGTCATTGTTTTAGTGTTTGTATTTTGCTACCATAATCTATTTTAATTGGCAGTATATTCGTTTTCTTCAAGTTGAGAATGTTTTGCCCATAACCTTCATTGTTGAGCAAAGTCTCTGTCTTTATCTCAACCCACAGCTTTCTCACCCTTCTTTCTTTTCATTCTACTGAGGAGGCGGGCTGAGTGACTGGCTGATTTTGGCCCTTAGCCCGTCTTAACTCACTACAGTCACAGTGCATGAGATCAGATTTTTCCATAGATGACTAGAAACTTGCAGCCACATTGAACTTTCAAAATCCCACTAATAGCTCTGATTCCGCAGCTCTTTGTATCCAAGAAAAGACATAGGTTCATGCAAACCCTAAATGATTTTAATGCATCTGCCTGCAGATGCATTTTCCATACACAGAAGGCTGCATATCTTCTGTGAAGACTCTGTAAAGCCAGTGAAGCTCTACCAGAGCACAAGGCTCCACCAGCCTCAAGACAAGTGCAGGATGAGGATCATGAACTGCTCAAATGAACCTAAAGCCAATATAACTGTCTAAGGCCTATGAGCCAAAACAAGAAAATCTCTTAGCAATTAGCCTGCAACTATTTAGCTCTATGGCCATCAAAATACTAAAGAAAAATTGTTGCCAATATAGTCAGAGTTCTCTTAATTTCATGCACTATGACTTCAACAATTTCTTCATTTCTCATTTTATTTCTCTAAAAGTGGCTTCATTTAAAACAAGAGAAACCACATTTCATGCTCCTCAATTTCATTAAAGATATACAAAAACCCTTACTAAAAGAATACTCCCCTAATTAAACCATTGTAGCAGAAGGCATTATTGAAATGATGAATCTGAAAGCATTCTGACATGCTCTATATTCCCTTGCACATCATCCCTGTGGTATACAAATAATAAGAAACAAATTCCTCCCTCAAAAAAAAAAAAACACAACAGGTTTATAATCACATGGTGAAACATGAAACACTCAAGAGTAACACAAATTGGTATCTCACAGATTTTTCTCAAGTGTGTCAAGAAAGAAGGCCATTGATCACCTCTTCATCACTGCAAGGACATAATATCACACCCTCAGAAAATCTACGTCTCTTCTTGACAAGGAAGATATGATTATTACCCTCACTTAAAATTCATTTCATATGGGATGTAATATACATACCACAGGAAATGCATAAGAGAAATTCAACATCAGTCAATATGTGCTGCTTA
Organism: Numida meleagris; assembly: GCF_002078875.1. Lineage (NCBI taxonomy): Eukaryota > Metazoa > Chordata > Aves > Galliformes > Numididae > Numida > Numida meleagris. Next base: position 30,591,522 of record NC_034412.1, on the reverse strand, counting down.
ATTAGCACTTGAATTGAAGCCTTGCTGAAAATAAGAAAAAGTTAAAATGTAGTATTATTCCCTCTCTCAGGAAGGAGTGAGAGACCAAGGCTTTAAGTGTCTTCTTTCCAGGAGCAAAATGAACAGCAAATACTGCTCTGAGTCTGACACTGGGAAACAGAACGAGCTGGGGTTTTATTTCACTTTTGAAGAGCATGAAATTAGCACTATGTTAAAATGTTGACTCATAGCAAACCCAATTTTGTGATCAATTATATAACTGCTCCAAATTCCAACAGTATTTTAAGATTTCTTGGTTATGGGACAAATACATATATATCAAGACTTTGTTTCCACATAGGTGAGAAAACATTCCTGGAGATAGCTTGAGCCAAAGAAGCTTACATTTATTCAAAAATTATTTCATAGTTTATAAGGATAATTATTACCCCTTTAGCATTCAAATGCTGTACAGACAATCACAATTTGTTGGTTGTTGCATCAAATGACGTTGACAAAATATTTCAGTTAAATTCCTCATTGGTGAAGATCTCTTTCATTGTCTCCTCTTCAGGTTAGACTGCAAAAGAGCTTGAGAAGAAGAAATGTTGAAAGTTTCCTGCTTTCGTGTAGATCTGTCCAAGGAATGAAGATTGCCAAAATCTTTCTAACACTGATGCTTTACAAACACTCCTGACATCTTTGGCTTTCCATGTTCTCTGCCTCCTCCCTCAAAGATCTGTTACATCAGCATCCTATAGGTACACTTACAACTACAGGGTGTGAAAAAGAAATAGACACTGGGAAAGCAAATGAATATTCTGAGTCCTGGCAAACCGTGTTCAGCCCATAATATATTGTGTTTTCATGTGGCTTGCAACACCCTAAGACTTTCTTCTAGCTCCAAGATGACAGAGAAATGATATCAAGACATTATCTCATTGCCACAGGTTTGTTTTTTTTTCATTCCAGAAGCAACTTCAAAAGCCTATTGAGCTATTCTTTTACCTATACAAATGATGAGTGAAAGAGATACTAATTCTCTCCATTTTTCAATTCCTATTGACCTTGTCACATTAGCCCAATGCCTAACAAAAGATTCAGAAAATTATTTCCAATGTCAAACACTATTTTTACTAGGTGAAAAGCATAAGTTAACAGATTCCAAGGAAGTCAAGAAATAAAATTTATTTTATAGCATGAATGAAAATAATAATATCTTCCATCCAGAAGAACAGATGAATTAGTAAGCCTTGCCTCACTAAAACCTCTCTATCAAGACCCATTAAATGTCAATTCACTTGTTTTAAATTCACTTTTGTTACTCTCCTTACAATCCACTGGAAATGCTGGAATACTAGGAATATACAGCAAACATATGTTTGTAGCTCTGACAGTACTATCAACAGCGATCAAAGCAGTGAAGAGTACAAATGCATTACTGACCCATTATTGGGAGGCTTTAATCTTTTCTCATAAATCACTTCTCTCCAGCTACCTGATCATTTGGGTTTCAGAACAAAATGCATGCTTTTTGAAAGCTTCTGACTGATCTGAACAGCTCACAAGTAGGACCATGAGGAGTCTCAAATTGCTGTCCTGTTTCATATTCAGAAAGATTAGGTTGCTTAAAATGAACCATGACATCATCTCATGAAAAAAGATTTCATGTTTTTAAAGAACCTTACTGTTGCAGAGAAGAACTACAATTAATCTACATTTTTTGTAACATATAGACAAAAATGTATTGAAAATATATTTTTAAAGTATTTGGTGAACTAATACATTAAAAACTAACAGTTTAAAATCTTTCAATATATATTTTACTTTTCTCACTTGCTTACTCTATGTAAAACAGTGGAGTGCACAGTATACAAAGTGGCGAGTGAGTGGGTTCCCTAAAACATAACACACTGGGAAACTAGTCTAACATACTTTGCCAATTCTGCTTGAAGCTGTTTCTATCAACAACAAAGAAAAGAAGGTATCATTGATTTCTATGGATGCTGGCTCAGATGCAAAGACAGTACACACAAACAAAGCTTTAGGGACTGTTTTTGATCACTCCATTTTTTTTTCTACTGTTGCTCATTTCTGCATTTCCTTATTTTGCTGAAATACAGAGCAGCTGTTCTCACTAGCTTACCAATTCAATGCCATGAAGAAAAACGTTGCACCTGAATTTTTTTTTTTTTTTTTTAAGTAGAATAGCAAAGATCTTATCTCATTCAAAGGAGAACAAAATAAAAGTCCAAAAAAGTCAGGGAGGGGAGAAAATCTACTATGCTGATCGTGTGAGAATGTTTCTCCCTGCACATGTAACTACAGACATAATCTGCTGGAACATCTTGCTCTCCAATATGTGACCAACAGAGAAGATACCATAGCGAAATGACTCACATTCTAAGGAGTGATCCCCAAAATTCTTTTAGTGTCATTACAGCGACAAGCATGAAATAGCCTCAGTAGAGCTGGTGTTTATCATATAGAAGACATGCATGGATATTTTTTGCCACATGCAAACAGAGACTGACCCTTGCACTGAGCTACATAGCACAATGAGATCAGCTGTACATACAGTACAACTGACAGGGACATGTTCAGTGGACACGCTCAGTTTTTCTGGACATTCACAACTCCAAATATTCTGAACACTTGCTTTGTAATTCAACAAAATCTCTGGGAAAATAAGTGGATATAGGCAGAGAAACATGAATATCAGAGTCAAAGATAAGCAGAGCACAACTCCACACATTACATAGCTCTGCACGTGCTATAAAACCTGCCCAAAATCCTGGGCGAGAGCTTTGCTACCACAGACACACTACCAAAGTAGCTGTACATGCTACAAGTCCCTGCATGAGTAGCAGAGAGACCCTTCAGCAAGAATCAGTCTGCGGAAAACACTACACTGACACATCTACCATGTTTTTAAGAGAAGTGGCTCATTTTTGAGCAAATTGTGCAATGCAAATATACCCACAGCCTCTGAGCTCTCTAGTTAGATTGAGTGTCACCACAATATGGTTGCTGCTATGACAAAAGTCTACCTATATCCTTAAAGCAGGATATACTCTGTAGCTGGGGAACAGGAACTCCACATTTGATCCTCACTCCCTTTGTAACTCAAGGAAACAAATTAAGCACAGTGCCTGGGTGTATACTGCTCCTGAGCCTAACTGCTGTGCTTTTCAAGCCAAAAGGACAGATTGCTGGCTGTGCGTAGGTGGGGGCAGGCAATTAGTGCACTACACACACATCTATGGCTAGAAAAATCTTTGTCTCTCTGACACAGCAGCAAATAACAGAGCATGACTTCTATGCCCAGCACTTTTTTTTCTACTTTTCCCTGCTGTCAGAGACAGTGAAATGAGGCAAGGGATGACAGCTATCTGATAAGTCACTACTTATCTGAAAGTCAAGTGCCACACACAGCTAGTTGGCGGTACAGTTTCCCCCACACATTAAGGACCCATTCAAAATCCCAAATAATAATTTACCTCACAAGAGTTTGCTCATTATGTGCTTTCCCTGGCCCTTGTGCTCTTGTAAAACCCTCTTTGAGTAGGTAGGCATGAAATAATCTCCTGCTGCCTGTAGCACTGGCCTTTTTTTCTTTTCATGTGACTGCAAACAGAAACTCCTTATTCAAAAAGGAAAAGGTTATTAAACTCAGCAGAGTTATTTTTAAAAAAAGATAGAAATGAACTGTGACTGCAATCTTAAGTGTGAGTCTTGCCTGGAAAGCTGTTTGACTTACAAAAGGCAAGTGGAAAGCACAGATTCAAGTCTGGCCATTTTCATGTATAGTCACCATTAAACTTACAAGACAGTAATCTGCTATCCCATTTTGCTATGGATGGTCCTTGAATTTTGGCTTTCTTTTAGTTTTATTAAAGCTACCTTCAAGCTTTATGCTCTCCTGACATGAATCTGCCTTTTCCAAACAAGGCACACATCTCAAAAGTATTCTGATATCATTTGTACTTCGGTGCATTCCCTCACTGATGTCAATGACTGACATGAGGAACACGAAGGCCATGATGGCACTGGAGTCGCGTCTGATTAAATCTTTATAACGGTACCAGGTCACCTGCACAACAGCACCACAGTCATGACATAAAAAGTCAGCAGTAGGTAAGCTAGTGAATCAACACCACATTTCTCCAAAGGCCAAGCATCAGCTTAACTTCTTGTTTTAACCCAGATGATGAATGACAGTAAGAATGAAACTTGTTCTTCGTCTCTCTCATCTCCTTGTTTGTTTAATGGCTGGACAGCCCAGCTACAACATTTCTTTTATATAAAGCTCATTATGAGCATTCCTGACCTGAAACTTTTATGCAAATATCTGCCTGGTGCATAAATAGCTGCAACAGTTTTCCAGTGACTGCAATGACTGCACTATGTCTTGAAAGAGCACAGTCTGAGGCTGGCCAAAATGACTATTAGCACCAGTCACACTTGACTGAAAATAAAACAGATAAACTGTATTAAAGCATCTTATTGGTAACCATCAAGAAATGAAATGAGCTAATTACTATTTCCTTTCTTTTCCCAGTGATCTGCATCCCTGGATGAACGCTATATAAACCAGAAAGGTTTTTGCGGCCATCCTTTAGAAATTGACCTTTAGCTCTCCCCATTTCATTTGCCCTAAGTGTTAATTGACTTTGAAAAAGCAGTATATTATCCTTTTAGAAAAAAAAAAAAGTCTGATTTGTGCCTGCCAACATCTTACAGCATCAAAGCCTTGTTAAATCATAGCGTAGTATGGCTGGAAATGAGTCTCCAGAAGAAATGGAAAGAGGGTGGGGGAAGGAAGCAGCTCTGTCATTGAAAGAACTTCACTGCCATCTAGAGAGAAACTGTTTTAGTTCTGTGAAGGGAGGATCAGGTTGTTAGTCAAAATATTTCCATTCTGATGCTGTTTAGGAGGAAGGTAGAGGCTTAGTTCAGGTTCACTGCATCTGTACATGTTTTAAACCAACTTTGTTGCAATTTGCACTAAAAAATAATATATCCTGGAATACAATTTACCATGAATTCTAAAGAAACCCTGGGAGAGAGCTTTAAAGGTCCACTCATAGGCTTTTCTACGATGAGGTATGATATGTGTACAGTTTTGTTTCTCAGAAGGTCTTTGAAGAGGTAGGTGCTGTATCTTTGCAGAGGGAGCTTCAGTCACAAACAATTTACATTTTGACAGATATACTCTGCTCCCAGCAGCTGCCTTTATGATATTGCTTGTCAGTTATAAACAACCCATGTGCTATTTCAGACTATGATTTTTTTCTTTCAAATATATAAAATTGTCTTCTCTGAGTGTTTGATATGCAGCAGCCCCACAGAAACTAAGTCAGACAGGGAACAGGAGGCACCCATGAAATGCGTTAGCAGCCTACTTTAATCTGACCCATTTCATTTAGTCTGCTTCTGTCCAAAGCTCAACTGAGCTCCATTTAACAGATGTGTTGGGTCAGCTGCTATGAAAACCAGAGCAGCATTTCTCGCCACCAGCACCTAACCCGGTTACATTCTCAAGACAGCTGTCACACGGGTATATGGCTAACTGCATTTGGAACCAAATAAATTAATTTGTAGCTCAGGGTACAGTCAGCACACAGTGAAACTGTGTCATTAATGCACCTCAAATGAGAGAGTTCATTACTGCTGTCTCACAAAAAAAACTCACTGTGAATTGTGGTCCTCTTGGTCTCCACCACCATTATTTGCTTGCTAATTAACATGTATTGTGGGACTTGCAACAGCTGACAGTAGTCCACAGGTTCCCTGTCTATTGACTCACTGAAAATTTCAAAATCAAAACCCATTTGAGGCTTAAGAATTGTTGGTTAGTAATAATCTAGCAGCAACTACTAAATGTTCTCTGGGTGTTTTCCATATTGATTGTCTTATTGCAGCACAATATGCATTTGCTTCCTTAGTGTAATCCTGTTGAGCTTGAGTATCTTGAGGTCTAAAAGGATAGTATTTTATGACTACCTTCTTAGCTAGCTAGTGTGGTACTCCATGATAGTGCGAGGTATTTGCCCACTGTGGCAGTAGTAGTGAAATAATACTGCACAGAAAAAAATGACAGTGATTATATTGTAACTAAGAATATGTAAAACATGTTGCATTATAAAATTATAAAAGGCAGTGTCTGAATTATTTATGTTCTATCCTGACTAAGAATGGGACCTCAAAACCAGAAATCAAACCTAGAAAAAAACATTCTTAATTTGAAATAATACTGAAATCAGAGGCTTTTAATTCCATACTGCCCTGCATTCTTTGGCATTTGCCCTAACTGGATACTAAATTAGACCATTCTGGACACTCATTTTTTTGGGCATGGGTGGCTACTCAAGTTGAAAGCAATGAAGAATCAAGCCCACAGAACCTATTACACAAACCGTAAGGTTCACTAAGCCAAGAACTGGTCTCACTGTGGTGACTGGCTGTCTTCTCATTCCTATTAGAGGCAACAATTACAAGTTCCTGGATGGAAGAACATAGTAATTTTGAGTGATGGTCTTATGAGGGCACAGAGTGGCCACTTTAATGGAGTATTAGGAAACACCGAATACAGAAGAATGAAGTGGGTGACTGACTAGATAGATTCCCCAGTCCAAACGCCTTGTAAAATGCAGAAGGCAATTCTTCCATCCATTACAACCAACAGATTTGTCAGGAGGGAAAGCCCCAATGCACCTTTAAAACCCAATTTGTCGTTTTTGCTGACAAACACAATTAAGCTGTGCAATTCAGGGAAGAGAACAGTAGACATAACAATAGTTATTGTGAAAGGACAAAGATTTAAACATGGCTAGACCACGTACTTTGTTGTTACCCTGCTTCTTACCTTGCCAAGAGACCTTGAAAACAGTGCTGAAATAATGACAAAGCAGGAGAGCTCACCTTGCAACACTTAAGCATTAAAACTGAATTGGATAACTGTCAAAAACCAGACAGTTGTAGATACAGTAGTGCTTCTGGTGAAGTAGAAGCATAGACTTTTCTTTTCTTTAAAGGCAAATAAATACAGCTCATAATACTTGCAGCATGCAGATCAGCCCTTCGCCCACTATATTTTAAGAAGTTTTTGTAGGCACTATTGCCAACAAACAGTACTGTTAACGTCAGGCACAAGTACATGAACTTGAAATAGGAAGGAAAGATAATATCCATATCATAGAAATGAAAGGATAGCATCTCTTTTGTGTCTGGAATTTATTGTAGAGTCAAAGGGCACTGAAGAAATTCTCTTTGATTTGTACATGCCACTGGAGATAATAGGATGGGCCTCATGAAGATGTGAATCTCTCAGCTTTTTTTGAAGGCTCACTTACAATGTATTATTTTTCAAGGGATATAAATAAAACTCCTTTGAAGGTACTTACTTGCAGTATAACTATAATCAATTTACTTCACATCTTGATGCTTCCATCCCCTTTCTCGTACTTACTGAGTCTTCATATTTCTAAGGGTAGACTGTCCCTCACTACTTCTTTGGTGAAATGACTATTACAATGAAACCTAGTGTCCACTTCGAAGGTAACTGTCATGTCACTGTCCAGGCCTTGTTCAAAGTGAAATCCCCTAGAATACTTTCATTGCCTCCTCTTTTCACAAGCTCTTTCCTCACAGGTACACTGACTGATGAATATCATTCCATATGTAGGTTGCTGCATAATCTTCTCATTAAACGCCACCTAAAGCATATTACAACTGGTACTGATGCAGAGTAAATGACAATTTATGGCTTTGTATTCTAAGACATGTTTATTTTTATACTGATTGCAACAATTCTGGAGAATAGCCTAGGTCTGTCCCAAAGAAAGCAAAAGCAGAAATCTAATGTTGTCCAGTTTGTTTCAGCAGCCAACATTAGGACAGCCTGTTAATTATTAGCAGACAACAGTTACCCTTCTAGCACAAACGTCAGGGACTCATCCTCTCAGTTTGGGACGTATTGAGGCTGATCATGATGGAAGATCATGTGTGCATGTAATCATGATATCTGATATCTAAGTCACAAAAAACTTATTCAGAGATAGTAAATATCATCATGGCAGGGCATTAATGTCATTCATCACTTAAGCAGCCTGATCCAGGTGCTAATCAGGCATAAATCACTGTAACACCACTGAGACCAGTCAAGCTTCACCAATTTTCACCAGCTAAAAAGCTGTCCTGTAATATTATGATCTACAGAAGAGCCTTACAGCACAGAAAAGAAATGAGCAAAGAGGCGGCAGATTTGAGTGTTTCAGAGCTCTTCTGCTGTTTGTAAGTAACCTCCTCCTCCCTAAATTTGTTCACTTTTTAAAGAGTTTACACAACTTTTTGGTCAGACTGTTTCAGACCAGATTGGAACCTATGTTCCACTGCTAATGAAGAACACTGCAAGGTACCTTGCAAACTGTCTCATATTCTCTTTATACGTGAAGCTATAGGAGGTGAGCTGCTTGAGTGGGTAACAAACTAGCTCGCAAACTAGAGCTAGAAGGTACTTAACGACAAGAAGCAGTTCTGAATGAAAGGAGTTGACTTGGGGAATACTGTAACGTTAGTATTGATTTTGTTTACTTTACAAACCTGAAAGAAGAAAAATGCAGTAAAGTGATGAAATGTGCTGATGATACAAAATGGGTGAATCAACAAATGCACAATAGGAAAGCAATAAAATTCACAGCAACTTGGCTAGACTATAATCATGGGCAGATAAGTGGCTTATGCAATTCAATTTGGAAAAAAGTAAGATAATGAATCTTTGGACAAAGTAGCAAGAAAAGAGAGCGCTATCTTCAATGGACAGGGGCAACTGCTGAAAAGGTTTTCATTTTAACATTTCAATGCAGAAGGAAAAGGCATGCAGTAAACACGGATTCCTCTAAAAGAGCTCACTCTGCAGGCTTCCCCCCCTCCCCCACCACCCACTAGTTGCTGCTGTATGGCAGGAAAAAAAAAAGCAAAAGAAAAAAAAGCAGTCACTAACCAGAAGACGGAATTAAAGAGACTATGTGAAATTCTTTAACTTTTGGCCAATTGACTCTTTCTGAATTAAAGAAAAAAAAAAAGAAACAATGCTTAAGCACATAGAAATTAAAGGAGATCATTCTAATACTGATTTAGATTAGGTATTATGAAAGTGACATTTATAATATGAATATCACTCTGGTTAATAAAATGAAATAAGAAGTAGGATGTGAAGCAGACAAGGAGAAATACAAATAGGCTAAGACAAAATATGTACTTCTGAAGACAGAAATAGAGCGTACATTTGGAAAGCAGTGTGGAAGATTAACCACATCGTTCTCAGGCACCTTATAGAAGTAAAAATCCCAGCATACTACTGTGAAACACCTAAGCATACTGTTAAAGGGAAAAAGACAAAAGAAAAAGAAGGGGGCGGAGGGAGGGGCTGCAGGGAAACATAAAACACCTTGACATCTGAGACAGGATGTAAAATACTAGAGCTGCCAGGCTTATCCCATTAACTTACCTACTGCTGAGGGTTCCCAAAGCACTGGTAAGACCACTGAGACTCCAAATCTTCAGCAACATGCCAGTAACCATAAGAAACCATTATTGTTTAGTATTTTACTTACCAGTAGCGTCATTCAGATGCCAATAGACTGGTTTCTGGCTTCTGTTTAACTGTCCTCTGTCCCTGGGTGAAAACCTGTTCTAAGGAAATGATAGGAAGTACTAAGAAACATCACTAAGCAAAACAAAAGTAGTGAGAGTTAGAAAGTCCCTTTATTTCACAATATCTCCTCAGGTAGAATATTTACCTGCACTGTGCAATTCAAACCAGGATTTCAAGTACCGCAGGCTTGACAGAAAGGGAAGATTTGAATTCACCTCTCCCATGTTACAGGTGGATATTCTACGTGACTTCTTCCATTAAATTCAGTAATGGAAAAAAGGAAAACCAGCAATAACAGAAGCAAACTGAATTCCTGAAGACCAAAAGAGCCCACACTTCCATGGTCAGCAAACCAGTCCACTTCACACTAAAAGTATCCACAAAATATAATGAATATCTGAATGTTTTTCCTCTATTATACATGTCTCTGTCACTGGAAAAGGCAGCACACAAGACCAGATCCTGCAAGCTCAACAAATGAGCAGTAAAACCTATTTTCAATAAGTAACAAATTACAAAGTCCAGTATTGCTCCAAACAGAGAAACATCTAGGGAAGAAAGATCTACTGCAAGCTTAGGTCTGCTCTGGTTAGATTCTGGAGAAAGGAACAGCATTTTGTCCTTCAGTTATGATGAGGTCAAATGCACACAATTTGCATGCAAACAAAAGTCCTGTTTTACCTCCAACCATGCTAAGTCCATCTGGAACAAAGAGACAGTCTGAGGTCTTTCTATTTAATATCTAAGCAGTATCAGTAGTGCATGTCTTTTACTAAGCCGTTACAGTCAAACTGATCCTACAGCCCGCAGTCCTGTTGTATGATCTCCAGTATCACCTGGACATGAAACTGACCGATCCAACCAGTGGAACGTGACCAGCCATGTTACTAGGAAAGCAAAATTCTGCTCATTGGTAAATGCTACACTTGCAGCTGAATCTGTTATAATTTGAATCACTGCTACTAAAAAAATAAATGTAATCATAGAAACAATCAACAGATCTGACAACAGAGAGAGAAAATCATATCAAGAATCATAAGGTCCCTCCCCCAGAGGGTCCTCTGGGGATCATCAAGTCCAACCTCCCTGCTAAAGCAGGTTCCCTAGAGCAGGCTGCACGGGAAAGCGTCCAGGAGGGTTTTGAACATCTCCAGAGAAGGAGACTCCACAGCCTCTCTGGGCAGCCTGTTCCAGTGCTCTGTCACCCTCACAGTAAAAAAGTTTTTCCTCATGTTCATATGAATTTCCTGTGTTCCAGTTCTTGCGCCCTTTGCCCCTTGTCCTGCTGCGGGACATTACCGAAAAGAGCCTGGCCCCACTTGACACCAGCCCTTTAGATATTTATAAACCTTGAGAAATCCCTTTTCAGTCTTCTCCAGGCTGAACAGCCTCAGGTCTCCCAGCCTTTCCCCATAAATAGGCTGCTCCAGGCCCTTTATCATTTTTGTGGCCCTCCATCTCCTTCCAGGAGATCCCTGTCTTTTTTGAACTGGGGAGCTCAGAATTGGACACAGTATTCCAGATGTGATCTTGCCAGAACAGAGTATAGGGGGAGGCCACACCCTTTTTAATTTATCCCAAGATAACTTTGACCTTCTTGGCTGCAAGGGCGCACAATACAAGAGGAAAGACTACAAACTCTTGCAGACAGGACACAGAATCAGATCTAGTGGTGATCTGCTTGTCCTCACAGTAACCACACGATTTTCTATTAATACCTAACAAGAAAAGCGTTGTTTATGTATCTTTTAATTATAGATGGTTTTTTCAGCATGCAAAAAGTCACAGCAGTGAAAGCCAACAGAAGAAAAGCCATCAGCCAGTCAAATTATATGGTTTTCAATGCCACGGTTATATGTTATCACTTTTTTTTTAAATTTTATTTTTTAGCTATATGCTCCTTCTGCATGTTCCTAACATGTACAGCATATCCCAGCCTCTCATCTGATCTACCATCAGATTAGAAATGGTTACATGTTTTACACTCCTATATCACTATGGGCCAATATTCATAAATATGGCAAGAAACATGCTTCAGGAAGTAAATACCAGTTTCAGACCTTTGTGAAATCTCTCACCTAAAAGATTACTCAAATGATTACATCTCATGTTTGTTTCAAACAAAACATAAAGGTAAAGGAAGGCACTACACACACACACACACACACACACACACACACGAGAGAGAGAGAGAGAGAGAATGTCACTTTTTAAAAAATTTTATATTTTCTGGTTAATTACACTACTGCTAGAGGGTGAATACTATTCACCTGCAATCCTTGTAAAATAAGAAGCAAACCTCATAGTTCTTAATTTGACAGCTGGTCATTTCTTCGTATCTGATAAAGGATCCTTGGGAGGGGACAGCTTTTAGAACTGTGTATATTCCTGTAGGAGGCAACATTACAGCAGGGCTTCAAGGAGGGAACCTGATCCTTTTTTTCATAATCTGGCAGCTAAAAGAAAGAGCTCCAGTACTTGCAAATATGCCTGTAGTTAATGAGTGCATGTGCAGCTCTGAAGGGTTACAGATCTCCACATAAAACTCTGACCTAAAGCTAACACGCAATTTAGAATCAAATTATAGGGGTGACAAAAATGTGTAAATAATTCATAAGAATTTTAATTGACATTTCTTTTCTGTGGCAACAAGCCCATTAGCATTATGGGTGATTACTTGTTTTTTTAATCACTCTTTGTGTTACACTTGCGCATTATATAAACTACCCAATCCCAATATGCTAGAACAAATTAATGACTAATTCTACAGTAGTACTCACAGTCGCACAAGCAGTCAGTAAAGGCAACTTACCGGTGAGAACGTATTACACCACACCTTAATCCTGATTCAAATTAAGCCAACACTTTATACTCTATGAAGCCCAGCTGGTTTCTACACCACTAATTACAGGGTTAGATATTGTTTAATTCAGGGGCAGCTGATCCTAGCACTGTTTGAGATAAGACTGGTGTCACAGCAAGAGTGAAGGAACAGTACAGATCAGTACGTTTATACATATTCTCACCCACTCCCAGACTTTTTATAACAGCACTTTACTAGTGTTATTAAGCCTACTCTAAGATTCATCCTGCGGAGGTATTATAACCCATCAATCTCTTTCTCTTAGTCTATGTTCAGCTTTTTTTTCACTTTAAGCAAACCCAGTGGTGGTAGCTTAATGCGATCTAAAAGTTCAACATTAAAGCATTTTGGGGAGAGGGAAAGCCATACAAGCCATAAAACCTTGGCCTTGGGATCAGATTATAAGTAAGTCTATGCACTAGTCACTGAGGTTGGCCACCTCATTTCAGGAGTAGCACAACTGAGTAAATTAATTTACCCTCAAAGTGTATAAATGCCTGTCACCAACTTTGTGAAGTCATGTTCAGAAAGAATGGTAAGTGTTATTAGAAAAAGGTTAAGGATATTTTTTATTTTTTTTTCCCCCAAATGCAATCATGTGCGTTGATGGATTTCAAGTTCTTTCTGAAAACCCTTGTCAAGGCTCTATTTCCTTCCACTGTTCTGCACAAGTCTGCCCTGGGAAAAGCTGGTGAAGATGACAGCCCAGGAGATTCTGGATAATTATTCTGCTCAGACGTAGCTTTCAGCATCCCCAGAGTTCCCAAACGTTCTCTCTTGTCAGGAAAAGTCATATCACTAACAAGACAAGGTCTATACTGCTGTATTAGAAGATGTTCTTAAGGTGAATATTATGTATGCACCAACAGAAGTAGCATGAGAAGCTTTTATGGGAACACATAAATAATAAACAAGAGCCAAAATAAAATGAACAGCAAGCTTAGAGATAAGAATCTTCTTTATGACAACTCTAATTATGCTGGCTGCAATGAGAGAGAAAGGAGATTTTTCTATAAAATAACACCAATTATCATGAATAAAGTTCCCTACATCCAATGTGATTAAAGTACCCAGACCAGTTCTACTTGTTGATTTACAAGCAATGCCCCAATCCTGCAGTCATGTGTAAGACTGCAGGTAACTAAATCCCCAAGTAGCTCTAACCGCTAGAAAACAATTCACATGCCTAAAGTTGTGCATGTGCGTAAGCATTTGCAAGAGTGGGACCTAAATTACAAATTACATTCCTCACGCCTCCGTGATCAAGCATGGCAGCTGTTCTACCTTCATACATCAACATAACATAGCCACTGAGACAAGGGAATGTCTGACCTTACGATACCACCGGGAGAACTGCAGGTAGGCTGATTAAAACTACTCAGATGGAAGGAGTCTTAAAATATGAAGTATATAAATTATATAGTTCTGCCAGTGCTATGGGGACAGACTACACAGCAACTTCCATAGACCTACACTCATTCCGCATTACCACGTTTCAGGGATAAAGTTTGAACTGCGGTATCACACAGAAAAGAAGGCAAAGGGCAAAACTTCTCTTGGTAAAGAAAAGACAGCAAAATCATCAGAAGAACCAAGCTAAAAGCATTTCTCTTACTTGCAATATTAATTGCATTAAACTATAATTTTAAAACCGGACCACTAATAGACTCGAAGTACTGGACTGCCATCTGCTGGCACTACCAGATAATGAATGTACAGCAACATTATTATTTTTAGGGAGTTCCTGCAGGACTTGGCTCTTGGCATATTTGCTCGTGGTACAGAGCCAAAATAACTGCAATGATCTGCACCACCGAGACACATGCTGCCCGCAGCAACCGTTCTAAATGCATCAAGAAATACCGAGATTTGGATGATTTCTGACATGTACATGATGGACCAACAGAAGTCCACAGAGGAAACCAGAAGAAAAGGGAAAATGTAGAAACTAAACAAAAGTTTGCTCATATCACCAAAATTGGAAGGCAGTTCAACCCCAGGGAGTATCCAATGAAACTAAGACAAACTAAAAGAAAGGAAAACTAAGGAAACTGAATGAAACTAAGGCAAAACAGAAATTTATCAGCCTGAAGACTATTCCTTACTGAGGAAAATGAGTATCTTTTGATGTAAGTTTATGCTATGTATTTCCACACCATACAACTCCATGCAAGAAACTGAATGGGGCCTTCAACTCACTGCCTTTTCTGAAGCTAAGGATAACATCCAGTATATGCTAGCAACATAATGTAAATTCATAAGCTACTTTGATTCCAAAAAAATTCATACCAAAAAAAA